>NC_133761.1:43860691-44163722 GCF_036562045.2 Rhinolophus sinicus | reverse complement strand
TGCTATCGCAGTAAACTGTAATGCAGGACAAAGTGGCAGGTGGCACATCACAAAGTGCAGAGGACAACTAATTAACCAAGTAATCATTACAAGCACCTTCTAAATTAGAATCTGTCTATTTCATAGAAGAAGGACCTTCAAGTCATTTTTCCAACGAATATTCATTGAGTACCAAATTTAAATAAGATATTGTGATAAAACCCGTACTATAAAGATGATCATTTATGTCCTTACAGATGACTTACATAAATTAATATCCCTTCCTTCTATGACATCACACATTTTTTAACTGGATGTTGTTAAGAGGGAGGAATGTGGTTGAAACACGAGCAGCAGCCTGAGCCAAAGGGAGATGGCGGGGAAACATGGGCACACACTGGAAGCGAGGGGTGGCTGGGTAACAGAGAGAAGAGCACGGGCGCTAAGGCCTTAGCCCCTCATAGAGGGCAGTGCAGAAGGTGAAGATGGCAGAGAAGGAGGTGCCATTAAAATCTGTGAACAGAGAAGTGGCAAGACCCGAGGTGTGTTCAGACTTAATCTGGTAATGTGTATCACAGTGAGTTGTACCAGTTTGTTCACATGGATAAGTCTGGAGGGAAAGGGGTAAAAATGATTCCATGTGCTCATAGACTGAAGTAGACACAGGGTTATTGGACACTCAGCTGGGAAATTCACTTCGGAACAATTACCCACTAGCTTGACAGAAGAGGATTTAGAGAAAAGTCATGCTCAGGCATTTGTTTTTTGTGTGAAAGATCCTGCTATCTGTCAGCTAAGGTAGAATCTCCTTTCTTGTGCTTCTGGAAGCTGCTGGGAGGGTATTTCACTGGTAAAATTGACTCTGCCTCCCTGCAGTTCTATGTTTTAAAGTATTAAAGCTGAGCCCACTCTTATACCCGTAGGTCCTGGCCCAGGACCCTTAGATGAGTAAATGATGTGTTTACTTATGAAAGGGCAGACAACATTGCTCGAGAAACCCCTCATGTAGCCCATATTATCTTCCCAGGAAATTACAAAACTATATCAAACCATATAAAAGTCATTCCTAATATCCCAACTGAGGTTAGGATGGATGAGAAGGAAAAGAAAGGAGGTGAAAAAGCCAATCAGGAGTTTATTGTACTGGTTCTGGAGAGAGTTAGTTGGAACCTGAACTACACTGGTGACAGAGAGGATGGAAAAGCAGAGACATCTCACAAAGGGAGAAGAGAGACAAGTTGGGTAGGCAGGGGAGAGGGCTAAATGATGACTGAAGTTTAGTTCTAATGGGGAGACGAGAGGGACCTAGTCGGAGGGCAGGTAGTCAGTGTTAGGCCCTGGTCCCCAAGTGGGAGGAGGCCATCGACTTGACTTGAGTGGGTGGTGAATGTGGAACCGGAATTCAGGGAAAGGCTGAGCGGCAGAGAGAAATGTGGGCAATATCTGCAAAGAGATATTTGAAGAACTCGAGGAAATACCTGAGCCAATCATTTGGATATGGAGCTTTGCCAATTTTTGAAACTATTAAATATGTGACAATGAAATCTGAATTGTATTTTTCCTCACTGTATCGCTCACTGGAAGTCTCCTCCTGCTAAGCCAAGACCCCCTTGCAAAGTCCGAGGCAAATAGTTTGTTTGGCTGCCCCAGAGCCCAACCCACCCCCTCTCCTTTGTCACCTGTCCCTGCTGCAGTGGCCTAAAGGTAAATGCTATTTATTCCTGCCTCACTTCCGGCTGGAGGCTCACTGGGGACCCAGAGGCCCAGAGAGCTTGAGGAGAAGCTTCAAGAGGCTAATGGGCCTGAGCGGACTCTCTCCCTTCCTTCTTCCAGACATTGTGCCTGGAGCCAGGACAGGTGTCCTGTTACTCGGGGGCCACAAGGACGAGGGAAATTCAGAGGCAATGGCCCCAGTGGAGCTGAGCCTCCAGACGTATGCCACAGCCTCCACTTCTCTGTTTCTTGCCGTGTGAGCCAAGTGCATCGTAAGGCTGCAAGTCCGGTCTCTTGCTACTTCCAGCCAAACACATTTCCTAATCCATGTCCTCTAGCCCAATTGCTGGGGACTTCCCCAAAGGGTGTGCTTCAGTTTTCTGTTGTTGTGTAACAAGCCACCTGAAAGCACAGCAGCTTATAAAGCAACAGCCACCATTTGCTTTGCTCACAAACCTGTGATTTGGACAGGGCTCAGTGGGGATGGTTTGTCTCTGTTCCAAGCGGTGTCAGCTGGAGAAGTTCAACAGGGAACTGAAGGATATGCCTCACGGTGGTTCACTCATATCACTAGTTTGTCTGGGCAGTTGGCTGAGGAAAATGGGGGTCTGGTGCCAGAGGTCCCCGTTCCCCAGCAGCTGCCTGGGCTTTCTCACAACTTGATAGCTGGATTCTAAGAGCGAGTGTGGCAAGAGGACAAGTGCAACTGCCTGACATGTTTATGATGTAACCTCAGATGTCACACAGTATCACTTCTACCATGTTGTATTGGTCAAGGCAGCCACAAACACCGGCCCAGGTTCAAGGGGACTGGGCACAAACGTTGCCTCCTAATGGGGGGTAGCAAGGTCCCTGAGCAGGTGGGATGAACGATGTGGCTGCAGCTATCTTTGCAAAATACAATCTGGTAGCAGGTGTCTTATAAGACCAGCTGGTCATGCTTATGTTACTTGTATTGTTACACTCTAGAAACTGTATGCACCCACTTACATTATAGGAAAGAGGAATAAATCAAAATCAGAATATTGATTTATTGCAAAAATCCTGCCAAAGTTTTCAAATAAGAGACATTTAAATGGACTCACCTAGCTTCTCTGTCGGGTATCAACCAGGTAGCCCAAGATTTGTCTTATGATCAAATGCAGGGGTGGGGGGGCACAATTAAATCCTATTCAGTTAATTCAGTTAAAGGTATCCTCTCTGGGCTGTAGGGGTACCGATGGCTACTATATTTTGTCTGCCCCCAACCAAGTAAGAACACTCCACTGTGTGGGCAAGAATTGGAGCACACACGCATGTGCGTGTGTGCGCGTGTGCGTGCGTGCGTGTGTGTATGTGTGTGTGTGTGTGTGTGTGTGTATGCGCGTGTACTTGGGACTTTTTGGTGAGTAGGAAGGTTGGACTACATCACAGGACTTCCTTACAAGAGAGCAAAAATTATATCCTTTGGTTCCAGAAAGAACCACAATTACCATGAATAGTTCTCTTTAGAAAAATCATCTTGTGTTGTTTGTCCAGTTACGTCAGAAAATATAAAAGGATACTATACGATCAGGGGCAATTGCCCTCCGACACATCCGTGCCCTTGCCCTGCTCTGCCGTGGCTGTGGAACTACACTTCCCAGACTCTCCTGCCAACCAGCGGCCCTCGTGGGAGGTTAGAGCTAGAGGGGAGAAGCCAGGGTGATTCCTTCCTTCTCTGCTTTGTCCAGCAGTCGCTGTGCCTCCCTGTGTGGCAGTGGCATCTGAGGACCCGCACTCCTGGTGTAATCCCTTCCCCTCGGGTGTAAGCTGCACATATTCTAATGAATAGAACCTGGCAAGAATGATGGGCTGTCACTTCCAGGGGAGGTGAAAACAAGACTGTGACTTCTGTCTTGTTCATACCCTTGCCCTCTCACCTGCTTACTCTGGTCAAGTTAGCGGCTGTGTTGTGAGCTGCCACACAGGCCCAATGCCACAAGGAGCCGAGTCCTGCCAACAATCATTCTGGTGCCAAACAAGCCTTCAGGTGACTGCAGCCCTGGCCACCATTAGATGGCAGCCTGGAGAGCCTAAGCCAGGGACCCTGCTGAGCTGTGCCTGGAGTTTTCCCCCACAGAAACTGTGAGATAATACACGTGGTTTTAAGCCATCGTGTTTGGGGTAATTTGTTGCAAAACCATAGATAACTAATACACGTGGCCCCAGTTTCCACCAGCAGCTTCTTCCTCTGTCGTCTGCAGATGGAACTGGGCCTGGGTTTTGGTGACTTCACCCGCTGTCACTCCAGCCCTGGAGGTGTAAAGCCTGTCTGTTCTTGCTAATTGCTATGTTGCCTCACTGTTTGGGTTCTGAGATCCCGTATCACTTGGATAATGTCTTATCTTGAATAGTTTTTGTTTTTATAGGTTAAAAGTTACAGCTCACTAATTTGGTAAAATGCCTCTTTTGTGTCCATCAGGCTTTTTCTCTTTGTATAACGGTTAGAGGGTTGAGGGTGCTGGGCTAGGGTTTGTATCCCAGGATGAGTGAGACCTACGGTATCCAGCCCCAGAAGTATGTAGACAGTGACAGAAAACCAAAGGGCACTTTTCTCCCTAATTTGGTATTTGTAATTTTGTGATCTTTTTCTTAAAGGGAGCACCTACATTTCTTTAAGCTTCATTTCTCATGAACTTGGGTCTGCCTCCTAGTTCAAACACATTGGGTCGCCAAACCCTTGAAAACCTAAAAATATCCCTTTAATCCAATTAAATCAGCACTTTAATTAGAAACAAATTTAGAATAAATATTTTACTGCCAGTTGCCTAAAGCTTTGGTCGTTTTGATTTTCCTCTTATCACCAAAGCTACCAATTTCTATTTTCATTGGAGTTGGTCTTACAAAGAAGCACGTAACAACGTAACGATCAATAGGATGAACCTTTGTTGTAGGAGATAAACTCACCCAGTTGGTCATTTCCCTTGGGTGACCAAACCCATAGGCCTCTGCTCAGAGAAGCAGGCCTGTGAATCTTCTCTTACTTGTCATGTATCCGGTCAGATTCCTAATATAATCATTTCCCTTTAGGGAGAGGTTGGTCACGAATGAAAGATGCATAAGTGAGAGTGAAAACTATGGTGTGGAGAAAAGTAGAAGTGACTAGAGAAGACAATTTCTACGAGGCAATCACTTGATTAGCGACAGATAAGGAGGTGAGGGGCTGTGATTGTGAAGAGCCCGCGACCCTAAAAAGAATATTCTTGCTCAGGCACAGTTAGTGCGAGACTGACACAGAGCAATATCAATGAAAAGACATGAAAAGTTTTAAAGGAAAATAGTATTTTAAAGAACTTAAAGAAAAACTCAACAACAAAATAACATTGACAACAAAGGTGATTGGCGGCCTTAGATTGTAGCAGGAAGCACCAGGAAAACTTTTATAGTTTCCTTTTAGACTTTCAGATTCTGGCATCTATGACTCCATTGCTCAAAAATAGTTTCCACTCCACTCAACCAACTTTTAAAATGAAATAAAAATGATTACATACTCTAGCTGAAACAGCCTTAATTACTCAGAAACAGCAAGTTTCAAAAGAATTTCAACTCTTTTGAATGACTGGATTTTAGGAGAAACATTCTGCCTTCAATATGATTTTATCAGAACAAATGCAGAGGCACAACAAATATATTTAGAAAGAGGCGTTGTGTTGAAGAACCAGAAATATGCCGCTTCTGGAACTGAGCAGAAACCTCTCAGGCTGTAGTTGCTTCTGCTAACCTGAAGGATTATATCCCTGCCCCCACCTCCTTGCTTACAGGCTCCTACAAAGTAAAAGTCAGGAGGCCTTAGAGGTTATTGATTCTCTGTCCATAGTTGGGAGAGGGAATTGAGGTGCTCAGTGATGGAGTGAAGTCCCTAAGTCCCTCAGCAAGTCTGAGGCAGAGCCAGGCTAAACCCTGGACCTCCTGGCTTCCTGTTCCACGGGAGATGAAATTGCATCGCCTGGCAAGTATTGCAGTAACATGGAAGATTGACTTAAAGCAAATTCAGGACTTCATAGAGGAGAGTCTCAATTGTCAACTTTTTGGTAGTAGGACCCGTCTTTCCTGAATGATAAACGTCCTGTCATGAAGAGCAACAATCGTGGGAGTGAAAATGGTCACAGGTGAATCAGTGGTTTGCAACAAAGATGAATAATATTGTCATACTCTCTGTGATGTCCAAACTGCTCCCAAGCTAGAAGCCAGATTTGCAGTCTCTTCCCTCTGTGTGTTTTTGTTTTCTTAATTAGCCTTATCTATTTTCCTGCTTATAAATGGGATAAACTTTTCTCACGGCACCACAAAAAGTAACATAGCATATGTTTTGATGTCATATCTTGTTTCCTTTGGAAAGAACCGAAAAGATTTAGTAATCCAAGAGTTATGTTGTGAAGGAGGATGGAAATGCAGGTTCAAGTTTTGTAGGTGCACAATAGTGGGAACTGCACACAGCAGGAGTAACGACTTCGGTCTTCTCTCCAGCTAAAACAGAATTTCTCTAGAAAGTTCAATAAGTCTGTCAGACAAACGCTGACTGAAAATTTCAAGTGGTTATACCAAGGTTTTTTTGTTTTTTTTTTAATTAAAAAATGCTCATTCAGATTGAAAACACTGAATGGGTCATACAGTATTTAAGAATTTAAGGATTGAAAATTATGCCCATGTCATGTGTAGAAGGACTTATATCACATTCAGGGACTTTAACGTTTACATTTCCTCAGATCTGTCAGATTTGATTTTTCTCACTCTTGTGGACAATCAGGATGTAAAAATGGATGAACTAATAAAACAAAGAAAAAGCTGCAACCTCAGTGAAACAACAGTTGCAGATAAAAAGACCAGCTTAAAATCTTTAGGTGGTAAATGTCGATTTAGGTTCAGGAGATTTCATCTCAAAGATTAAAATAATTCTTTCTGCATTATCGCTAAACTGGAAAAGATTTCATTGGATTTGGTTGAAAAACAACCTCGATATATTATAACCTTGAGCTGAGGCCAGTGGAAAAGTTAAAATACAGGGAAGTATTGCCTTCATCAGAGTTAGGGAGTGAATAGGTGAAAATCAGAGAGAAGTGACAGCTAAAAAAGAACTGGGAAAGGCATCTTAATCCAAAACAGGCTTCTTTCCCACTGGTTAATATATCGCATTCTTTGGGGCTGACTTTTGCGCTGCCTTAGCATCATATCTCTTCCGGACTGCTGGAGTGGATTCAAGTCCTAGCAGCAGTCCTATTTATTTTAGAATTATTTATCTAGTTATTGTCTCTCCCACTAATGACTGAGCTCTAATTTATCTTTGCAACCACAGTGCCTGGCACAATGCTTGGCATGTACCAGGAATATTTCATGGATTGATGGATGAATGGATGAATGGATGGGAAAGAAAATGAATGAATAAGCATTGGCACTGTGTTTCCCCCAAAATAAGACCTAGCTGGACAATCAGCTCTAATGCATCTTTTGGAACAAAAATTAATGTAAGACCTGGTCTTATTTTACTATAATATATAACTTATATAACTACAATATAAGACCTGGTCTAATATAATATAATATAATATAATATAATATAATATAATACAATACAATATAGTGTAATACCAGGTCTTATATAAATTTTTGCTCCAAAAGACGCATTAGAGCTGATTGTCCGGCGAGGTCTTATTTTCAGGGAAACACGGCATTTATCGCAGGTTGTTCTATATCCTTGTCATATGCCCTGTACTCTTTGGGGGTTTCACAGCCCCAATTAGATGTGAAGCAGTTTCACCTCTGCAATGGACCTATGGCATTGCACCCCTGTCCCCCAGGAAGGCGTCCTGCACACAGTAAGAGTTTCATACCTACATGTTTGTTAAGTGACAGTGCTAGAGCGAGAATGTCTGATCTCCAAATACCATGTAAGAAAGCAAGATTACTGATATTACTTTACAGGAAAGAGGAAAACAGACTGTTTGCAACAAATGAGTTCGGCACTCAAACTGTATGTTTACAGTAGATACAGAAGCACTTTCCACTTTTGTGTCTCCCTTCCCCCCCCGCCCCCCCGTACAGTGACCTCCTGTCCCCCAGATCCTCTCTTTATACCCATGAGTTGGGAGTAAAGTACCAGCAAATTTGATTTTATTGTTCCACATGAATACCAGTCAATTTTCCAAGTGGGAATACTAAAGATGATAATTGTATGTTGTCAACCTTGTCTGGATAGGTCCTCTCTGGTGGTTTCCTGCTGCTAAACCGCTGAAAGCATGAAAGGATGGGAACAAGAGCCAATGAAATGTAATGTGGTATATTCTTTGAATTAATGGGGGCCCCCACTAATTCGTGTATAGAGATATAGATAGGCATAAACATAGTTATAATCTTTTCCTTGGGGTTAAGCTTTACTCAGGGAGTATACTGAGTAATAGTCAGAGGAAGGTAGGATAATAAATGGCCAGGCTGCGTATTTTGGACACTTGAGTAAACATTTTGGCCATCGATTCTGTACGATGCCTGCGCTGGTGCCGCAAGCTTCAGGTGCCACTTCCATCCCCTTCCTGGAGAAGGCAGGCTGCCATAGCTGGCCTTTGGTGGGTAATTAGTAGGTCATCAGAAACAGTCTTGACAATACATTAACACAAAAAGTCATGTCTGAGACTACGTTGCTTTGTGTTTTATTTCATATAACTTGTCTTTGGGGAAGAAACAATCACACTCTATTATTGATGACTTGTGCTATTGCATGCAGGAGAGGTGTGGATAATGAACATAATAGGTGACCCTAAAGCAATTGCTCCTTGTTATTAGAACAGAGCTAGAGAGATCACTTTATCATAATTACTTGCCCACACACACCTTCAACACTCACCCTTCACACCTTCTTCTCTAATTTCCTATGGGAAATAGCTGGGTAGATAATGGCGAGAATAAATATAAAGGAGAAATGACCATGTTTAAAACATAGCAAGACCATGAAGAAATTGGAGTTCTGGTCCTATGTACTCAAGAGACAAAAAGCCCATTTGTGTTTTCCAGGTTTTACACCCTCAGAGGTGCAAAAACTTATGAATACAGCTTCCCTCTGTGCTCTACTCTCAAAAAAATACCGTACATGCATAGCATTCCTCAAAACTCCTTAAACAGTGGCCAAGTTGCTCAGATAGATTTATCTCCACCTCTTATCTAATGTGGTTAGAAAGACAAGACATAGGATGTACCTATTACAATAATGATGAAGAGTTTGAGATAATATCTGTAAAACCCAGTGACACACACATGACCCTAGATTCCCCAGACCAGCTGCAGATACGAGGGGCCACGCTCGGAGTAATCAGTGGTCATTCTTTGGACCTTGCCCCCATCTGCTAAGATCGAATACCACCTGTCTACAAGATCATTGGCTGGCTCACACATTTCTGGGCAAGTTCAGGGGGTGAGTCTCAAGTGCCCAGACTGATTCTACTGGTAGCTCTGTGGCTTCTACCATGTGCATCATGGCTCCTGGGCCACTGCAGCTGGCAGGAGCCGCAGCTTCCTTTCTGGCCTGGGTAAAGCCACACCTGCTAGATACCACCACCTCCATGAGCCTTTTTTGCTCTCTTCCCTGCCCTAGGACCCTGACCGGCCCTGCTGAGGCCTCTGCCACCTCATGCAACGCAGCTACATGGAGCCAGTGTTATTTGGAGGCCTAGCCTGAATCTGGGGACAATCTTGCTGTGTGGGG
The DNA here is from genome assembly GCF_036562045.2 of Rhinolophus sinicus. NCBI lineage: Eukaryota > Metazoa > Chordata > Mammalia > Chiroptera > Rhinolophidae > Rhinolophus > Rhinolophus sinicus. The sequence continues at coordinate 44,154,319 of NC_133761.1, read as the reverse complement.
TCACATTGTAATAAAAGAAAACAAACACAACCTGCTTGTGTCCTAATGCTACACTGGTTTCCAATTGATAATTTTCAAGTATGGCCCTATTTCTCCATTTTATACAGCTATGGTATATGGAGGCAGGTTCCAAGGTAAATTGGCATGAGTGGCAGCCATCCTTTGGTCCTGAGAATCAGGCCTCCCCTCGAACTCTGAGGTTCTATAGGTGGCCAACTGTGTCCTTTTCCCTGGGATGAACTGGTTCCCTGTAGGCATGTTTGACCCCTTGCAGGGGCAATAAACTGCCTCTGGGCCCATCTCCCCATTCACCAGGTAAGGTTGGGGTCTTTGGCAAAAGCTATTAGGAATTCAGATGTGAAGGAGCCTTCACAGTTTCCATTTTAGTAGGAAAGACAGAGGACATACACACACACACACACACGCACACGCAGGAGGTTGATGATGGGCCGGTTTGGGGTGCCATGAAAAGAAATAGGGGTGACCTAACCTAGTGCAGGGATCAAGGAGGGTCTTCCTGAGGGAGATCTTTGAGACCTGCAGGATGAGTAGGCGTCAGCCAGATGAAGGTGGGAAGAGAGTGGAGTTGTGCGCAGACAGAGAGGGCAGTGGGGGCCAGGTCAGGGGGGTAAGGTTTGATCCTGGGTTCATGGGATGGATGCCTTTGAAGGTATGGAAGCCAGGGAGGGAGGTGATCTGACTCGTGTGGATGAAAGACTGCAGTGGGGCAGATGGATTAGAGAAAAGCTAGACAGGAGACACAAGACCATTTAGGAGGCTGTTGCTATTGTCTTGGCAAGATGTGGGTGCAGGAAGGAGGAGGAGAAGCAGATATAGGCAACAGACATTTAGGTCAAGTTACAAGCCTGGTCTCTGATTGAGTGAGTGCAAGCGAGAGAAGCAGGTGTTACGATGCTCTAGGTCTTTGACATGACAGCTAAATGAGTGGTGACGCCATTCCTGAAATAGGGATCCCAGGAGAAGGAGTTGTGGAAGGCAAATGATGGTCAAATTTCGGATACATGGTATTTGAGGTATACTGATTTTGAGCGACCATTGAGATCGCTCAAAGTCAAGATGCTAACTAAGCACATGTATGTCAGGGCTGCCCACACAGGTGCAGGGCTGAATGGCACAAGGACGACAGTCGTTGTAAACACTGGAAGCATGGGACTTCCTGGGGAGGGGGGATGCGTAGGAGGTAATCCTGAGGAACATCCAATGTGAATGAAGATGGCGGAGGAGAAGAATAGGAGCTTCAGGAAACGAGCACTGCGTGGAGAGGCAAGAGGGGCTCCAGGAGAAAGCAGCAGCTGAGGCAAAGGAAGCGAGTGTTCCAAGAAGGGGAAAGTGGTCTTCAGTGGCAAATAGTATCGAGAGACCCAGGAAGCTCATGGAGCCAGATTGTGGAAGATCTACATGTTAGGAACGTGAGGGGAATTTGGAGACTGGACAGTAAGCACCGGGAAAATTCAGGAAGGATTTTGAGCTGGAAGTCTACATGTTTAAAGTAGTGTGCATCCAGTGGTTTGGAAGTTGAGGAGAAGAGGATAAGGAGAGTTGTCCACATTCGAGGAGAAAAACAACCAAGGGGGATGGTGACACTGGCAGGGAAAGGAGTCTGGTGGGAGAGACCTTCAGGGAAAACCAGAGGGGTTCCATGTTGCATCAGGGAAGGCAGAGAAAGGGGGAAGTCCAAGAAGACCCTATGGTGTCTAGTATTTAGCAGAGCGACAGCATTGTTGTTACAAATGTCAAGGTTAGCAAGAGGAGCCAGCCTTTGGGGAAGATTGATAGATTTGGTTTTAGACATGTTGAGATGCAGGCAATAATGTGAAACCATGATGAAGGGGTTTTCTGTAGATGGATGAAAGTGATGCCCGCTTCAGTGTCTCAGCTCAGACACTTCGCTGCATTTCTGGAAATAAGGAAGTAAAATTCCATAGTAGTCAAAACTCATTTTTGCAACTGCTGCACTTGATTTTACAGTTTTTGGGACCACTGGAATTAGGAGTCCTGAGCTGCTTTGATTTCGTTTTATGGTACTTTTGCTTGACTTACTCTTCCCACCTTAAAATATGGGCTTACTCGCTCCCTATCAAAGATTGAACATTCAGATTTTGTAGAAAGAATTTGCACTGCTTATTCGTGGCCACTGCTCCTGTGTTTCTCTTTCATTGCCTTCTCACCCACCACTCCTACTTGCCCATCTCTCCCTCTGTTCTCTCTCCACTAGGTCTCTCCCTAAGAACGCTCCAATGCAGCTACTCTCGGCCGATGCGCCACAGACAAACAAATGTCAGAACGAGGAAACAATAATCCACCTGGGACCTGGAAAGCAGAACCTACCTAGTCTTCATCAGACATTCTGAATTGATCCCTATTTCTCCCTTATAACTCCTAACAATTCCTAAGAAACACCTGTCCACTTATATGATTTAAATGTCTGGTTATAAACATTTGTATATTAATATTCTGGTGGCTTTTCTTCATGGGATAGCAAGCACATCCTCAAAGGTAAGTCTTATTTCTCACTATACCCTCCGAGCCTTGTGCAGCACTGCAGGCTCTCGGTGCCCGATCCCTGCTTGTTGAATGAATAAATGATTAACGCAGGCGGAAGACTTTGCCTTTTTATTTTCACCCGATTGCTTTCAAATTTTCCTCTTTTTTTTCCAAGGAGGTGAATTGTTCCATCCACTTTGCAGAAAGGTTTGGAGAGTAGTCACCGGGTACTGTGAAACGTCTTGCACGTTGAGGCCACTTAGAGTTTAATGAACTAAAACTGCTTCCAGGAGACTTAAAATTAGGAAAGCAAAGGTTTGCCAAACTATAGGGGGTTGGGCTGCTCTAGAGTCATAACCAACATTGAAACATAATAACATGTAAAAGGTAACCATATATGTATATATGTGTGTGTATATATACATATATATGCCTCTTCTGTATGAATTTCTTTAGAATTATTACCTATCCGAGGATGTGTGGTGCCTTTCAGTGCTATTATTGATAGACGCCATCTAGTGGTGTAGAATAGCAGCTACTCATAGATCAATTCTATTTACATGTTATCATTAACTTATTATTTCTTAAAAGTAGAACCCAAAACGTTGGTTAAAGAATACTGTTAAGTCCCAGGTAGGAATAAAAAAATTAGAGGATTCGGACGTAAATCTCCTCTGGCAAAAACCAGAAAACAAAAATACAGGACTTTATCTCTCAGTGCAATGCATCCACTCACCCCTTTCTTTATTCATCAGGTATTTATGGGACCCTACCCTGTGCCTGGTGCTGTGTGAGGGGCTGGAATGAAATCCCAGCCCTAACTCGAAGGCTAAGCGGCCATGGTACACACTGGGATCCACGGTGCTTTCAGCACGCACTGCGGACTGGCCATCGTGCTAAGCACTTCAGAGCAAGATCCCGTGGGTTCATCACCACAGCTCTGAGGTAGGAAAGCCCATTCTTCAGACGAGGAAAATGGTACTTTGAGATGAAATCGTCTATAATCACAGTCATATATCTATGTCAGTCATGTATCTATAGTCATGTATATAAGGAGCTTCCAAACCAGATTCCAGGCTGTCTGATATCAAAGTGTGTCCTAAAAAATTCACTATTTCGTCTATCAAAGCAAGGCGAAGTGGAAGATGCTTTTCAATTACATACAGTTTAGGGCTTTTTGTTGTTGTTGTTTGTGTCCGTCATTTACCTGTGGGTCTGCATTGGAGAAGGTAAAGGGTAGAAAATGTAAAGAGCTATGGCCAAGAGTTTGAATCATCAGAAAAGAAATAACCTATCTGTTTTGGAAGATTCTTGGAGGAACACTGAGTTGAGCACATTACAGAGAATACCAACATATGGGAATTCTTATCTGGGAAATGGATGGTTAAGAAAACAAGAAACTTTTCCCTTCTGAAGGATATTTGGCACTGATTTTTGATCACTTCATCAACACTGCCTTTCTAGATCTCCGTGGCACATATCTGTACAACACTAAATTTTTAATGCACTGCCTTTGCACTGTTCTTAGAATTGTGTCCTACGTAAAAATCCCAGCTCAGCTGTATTGTACTTCCTTGAGGATGGTCTTGTTATTTATGTGTAATAATCTTCTGCATCCCCAGAGCAGAACTGAGCACTGAGTAGTCCTCCAAATATAATTGCAAAATTGATGTTTTTTATTACAAGGGTTTCTTCTTCGGCTCCTATGGATGGTATGTGATATTTAGCATATTATTTGATCATTCTTACATTATTTTGTTGGGCTCTATTTGAATAGGAACATGTGCTTTACTTTTAGCAGGACTACTGGTATACCAGGGCCAGTAACCCAGCTTTCTCAGCTGCAGCTTAGCCTTTTTTTTTTTAATTGCTGCAGAACTTGGCATTTCTTACTTCACAAGTTTCTGTTGCAAGATGTTTCTGTTTTGAAGGAAAGGTGAAGCTGTGTCCATGTGCTCATCTGCTGGGAAGATTTCCCCTGTTAGAAGAAAACGAGACCTGGCATGGACACAGCACCATGTGTTTGTTATGTAAGTGAATAAGCCTGTGCTTGGCCATAGGGCATGGCTATTTCCCACACACGCCTGGCACAGTTGGCTCCTGTGTCTTTGCCCACTGTGCTTCCTCTCACCAACAGGGTTGTCTTTTCCTTGCTAGGCAGGTTTGATATCCTAGGTGAAGCCTTCCCCATTGCCCAAGCTTTGCCTGCCGATGGCTGTTTCTCCTGCTCTCCCTGTGGGTACCACTCATTGATGGTCTTGAGTACTTTCTCCCAAGTTCTGCTCCTTATGAAATGCACAGATTCTGGTGTACAACCCTCTGGGTGCTTTGAGTTTACCATAATGCCCCGAATGTAGCATGCAATCCACACATATGTGTTGCAAATTATGAATATTCATTTGACGTAAAAGAAACACTTTAAAAAAGAGGGCTGAAAGTAGAAAAGGAAAGGAGGAAATGATGGTGGGAATCGAACCCCTTACTTAACTTAGCCATTCAGGTTCATTGTAGTACATGCATAGCATCTGTAAGTAGACTCTTGCTGTAATGTGTCAAGGAAATAAAACTCCTGGTTTGCTAAGTTCAGAGGTAAATAGACACAACTACCAACCTAGGTCAGCCAACAAGCTCAAAACCTTGGAACAAGGTAGACAGCTGGTATGTCTTTGAACTCTCTGCCTCTTTACAGCTTTTAGAAAAAAAAACAGGTAAGACTGATGGAATTATTTCAGAAGGAGTTGATCTGCTTATTCACAGTTGTAAAGAGAATTAATCCCTTGAGTTTGTTTCTTTAGGAACTCAGGGAGGGTGATGAAATTCACAAGAGAAAAGAGAAAAAATGAGGCTTAGGAAATCTTCACCTCAGGGAAGATGAAAGTGAGAAGATAAACATGTGATAGTTCACTCTAGTTTTCAGGCAAATACAAATTTTACGCGTCATAGTTGATATTTTTTCTTTAAAACTTAAGCAAAATGCATAGCCTTAATAGCAAAAGATTTTTTTTCTCGGTGAGGTATCCTAAGGCCAAAATGATAAACTATCTTAACAGGTGCTGCAATTCCAATCTCTACCCTCAGTTTACCTTTCCCTAAAGAAGCAAGCGAGAAAGGATACGAGCATTAAATCTAATAATATTTCTAGAATATTTTATTTGGTAGGGAAGATCCAAAATCATTCTTGAGCTTTGTCTCTTGAGTGTCTCTCACAGTCTGCCACAAGACCCTCTGGATCTTGCCCGGGGTCATCTTGCCACTGTCCCCATTGACCAGGCACCACACAGGGGCTCAGTAGGTGTGCTGAGGCCAGGAACATTCTGATGAGGGAGGGCTGCATGGCATCTGGGCTCTGGGCAAGTCAGCTCTCGCAGACTTTCATAAACACACACACACCTCTTGACTCTGCACTGTCAATTACAAGCATTTTTTAAAATGCTGTCAACTTTGATAGTGACCAAAGGACTTGGCATATTTCAATTTTAGTTTGCAAACCCAAGAACAAGGATGGTAAGGTGGGAGAGGAAGAGAATGTCGTCATTGACAGTGTCTGGTCTGACTTCCCCAAAAGACCATTATGTATTGGGCATTAAGGAACACACCAAAGGTGTCCATCAGACAATGGACAATTGGCTCAGGCAGTCACTGTCTCAGGGGTCAAAACCCTGGGGGAGAAGACATTCTTTTCCTCATGGCCCTTATAGAACAGTGGGAAAGACAATGACATGTGCCATTACGAGAGTGGGAGAAGTACTGTGATAACATGCTATGAAGAGAAGTGCGTTCTCTTTAGAAAATGTCCCTACATGGCTGCCCCTGTGGGATTTTGTTCAGGCCTGCGTACAGCATTTACAATGTGTGAGATGGGGAGCTCCTGGAGAGCAGAGCCTATGTCGTATGCGTATTTATACATCCCACACCCAGTGCCTCTGGAACATGACAGGGTCTCCATAACTGTTGAATAAATAAATGACAATTTTATAAAGGCTGAGAATGAAGGGACAGTTGGGAAGCCCATTCAAACCTGGAGAAGGCAAGAATTTTGTCATGTCATAGTATTACTCTTTGAGATGTTTTATTATACCCATTCCCATATATTACAGCCATGTTTTAAAAGAGATAAAAAAGATTTTACAATGTGTACATGCTTTAGATCACAGAGAAATATAGCATGGGAGGGCCTGCCTCGAATGTTTCACAGGGTTCTGTTCTAGGGTGTGTTGTGATAGGGAAGTATAGACATTATCTATACAGGAAGAATTTCACCTCTAGAAAGGGCAGAGCTGAAAGCCCTGAATCCAGTCTCAAGAAGTGCGGTGCAACGTGAAGCCGGCTCAGGAACCCCTGGAAGGTAAGTTAGAGGCTACCTACACCAGTCTATTCCTGCCTGTAGGCTGTAACCCCCACTGTATCATTAGGCAGAGTCAACTCCAGTCTAGCTTAAAAGAGTCAGTCTCCTGTGATCCTTTCAACTCAGCAACCAATGCAAGTTTCAAGCAATTTACATGAATAGTTAGTTTCAAGTAATGCTTCCTCGTGGGCAATCAACACCTAGAAAAGTAGAGAAGATGGGTATAAAAAGTTGATTTCCTCCTCTTCTGGATAAAGATCCAAGAGCATTCCTCCCTGGGGCTGAGGGCTGCCCGAAGGGGAAGGGCAGGGTGAGCGGGTCCGGGAGATCCTGGACTGCGAGCCCCTTTCAGCTTCCCTCCTGACTCCTAAAGGTCTCATCTCCACAGCATTTCTGCGCACAGGCACCTACCTAACCTCATTCGAACGTTCTATTTATTAACAATGCCTTTCTCTGTGCAACCTTTCACCACAGTCACCGGGGGCAGGGACACCACCTGGGCCGACACTCAGGAGGGGCATCACCTCGGTGATCTGCGGGCACCCTTCGGGGCCGGCTCACAGTAGCGGCTTCGCCTGAGCGGTCGGGGGCGCTCCCCGGGGCTAGCACACAGTACGGGCTGCCCCTCTGCCCTCTTCTTGCGAACACCGCGATGGCGATGCGGTGGTTTGGACGGTCGCCAGCCTCAGCGACTCTGCGGCGTCCGGGGCAGGTGTCCGCGCAGCGCCCGCAGCCGCCTGTGTCTTGTCGGCCAGCGACATTCAGTACTTCGCGGCGCGGGGTCCCGAGCTCCAGGTGGGCGCGATTCTCCTAACTCCAGAGAGTGGAGGCCAGGCAGGGTCGCGACTGCGCAGCGGGAGGCTTGGAGCCAGCTTCGGGGGTTCACTTACCCCTGACAGCGGGGCGAACAAATTCGGAGGAGGACGACGACGGCTTTCCCTCGGGGCGGGTCCAGGTAGGGCGCACCCGCCTCAAGGCCGCAGCTCCCACCCCAGGAAGCAGCCCGAGCCCCTCCGGGACGCGCCGCTCCCGCGCGCCGGGGCCTGGGAACTGCGCACTGGCTGCTCACAGAGCCCGCGGGCCCGCGGGACGGACGGCGCCCTAGTCCAATCGCGAGGCGGGGCCGAGGGGGCCTGCAGGCAGCGACCAATGGGAGGCCGCGGCGCGGGTGGGGGCGGTGCCTCGGGGCGGGCGGGCGGCGGCGTCGGGAGCCGGCGCTGCAGACCCAGAGCCCGGGAGGAGCCGGTGGAGCCCGAGGAGGACGGCGGCGGCGGCAGAGGAGGAGCAGCGCCGCGCGCCCGCCTCGGCCGCCTGCCTGCCCGAGCGCAGGCCGACAGCTCCAGCTCAGCCGGCGGGTCCGGCCGCCTCCCGCCGGAGCCCGGGGCAGGCAGAGCCCGGGCGGATGGGCAGAGCGGGGCGGCTGGCGTCCAGGCGGCGGCCCCGGTACGCTCAGCGCGCTCGCGGGCTGTAGCTGGTCCCGGAGGTCCGCGTTTCTGAGGTGCGTGTCGGGGCGAGCGGATGGAAGCCTGCTGGTGGTGTCTGGGGACGGTCTCGGCGGGGACTGTCCCGCGGTGAAGGGGCTGCAGCTGGGGGGCTGGCGGCCGGGAGTTCTGGGGCGCAGGGAGCCGGGGCGCGGGGTCCTACTCGCAGACGCGCCCGCGCTCCCGAGCCCAGTGGAAGCGGAGCCGCCGCTGCTCGTTCTCAAAGTTATCGATCGCCTGAAAGGTTATTTCCGTCTTGGTGACACGCTCACTAATGAGGACCTCCTCCGGGCGCCCGGCGACTCCTCTGTGACTAACCGGAGAGAAAAGATAAAAGGTTGCCCGACGCGGTGCACCGGCGCGCTGGGCGAGGTTCCTGCCGAACTTGCTGCGGGTGATTCCCGGGGAGATGGGGCCCCGAGCGCCCGCCGCGCCCGGTCCCCCTTTGTAGGACCGCGAGCGGCCGGTGACCCTCTCACTCGGCGCGACCTTCCCTCGGAGTCAGACGCCCTCTCGCCGCCCCGGGCGCCGAGTCTGCTGAGTCCTCCGCTCCGGTCCCGTTCGGGTCCCCACGTTATTAAAGCTAGTTTGACCGTGTCCTTGGAGTATCCCCACGAGCACCTCAGATGAATTTCCAACCGTGCCGCAAACCCGAAGAATCAATTTCGGTTCATCATCTAGGAGCGCGAGGAGGCTCCTCGGGAAGGGAAAACAAGTTGGCATTACCCCTCTGGGAGGTATTTGTCATCATTAACCTGCTTCAGTTAAATTAATTCAGCCCGAGATGACTCCAGCGCGAGTACTGGGAACATCAAGTGCACCGGTCACGGAATTGTGGCCACCAAACAGGATTTTGGTTAAAATAAAATAGTAGAGATTTTGGATTTTGCTGAGATTTGGACTTGGTTTTGGTAAGGATGGCCTTTTTTTTTGTTGTTAAACAAAGAACCTTGTTGATTGTCATAGGTTTGCTCAGTAAGTTCAAAATAGTCACTTAGATTTCTCTTTTCTTTGCCTCTTTTGTCTGCAGTTTTCATTTCTAAATGTTAACACTAGATGGCTTTCTTATGACAGACATTTAGTGAACTGCGCTTTTAGTCGCCTATGTGCAATCAGGTTTTAATTTTTACAGTTTTACAATTAGTAATGAGGGGGAAAATACTGTTATTGCTTTCTTTGAAAATGCATTACCTCCCTATAAAACCAATATTTATGCAGATTATGAAAAGGTGGTCTGTTATTTCTGCATTCTTAAAGATGAATTTCAAGAGACAACTTGGTTACTGTTTGTAGTCACAAATTTGAGGGTGTCTGTTTCATGCTTTGCCTTCGTATTTGAAGAATTCAAACTTCTACGGTAAGATCTGTAATGCTGTTTAGACAACATTTCCACTTACGATGTTTACCACTTGATTTCGTGGTTCGCTGCTTGATTTGGAGAGGTATAAAAGAATATTATTCATGGGAAAGTACAATCTTTAATGAGTTTGGATGCAGATAGCATTGATTCTGGCTAACATTTTCATTCATGCATTTGAAGAGGTGTAGTTGAAGTGTGTACGCATGATTCGTACCAAGGGTGACGTTGGGGACAACTTTCCTTCTCCCCAGCTGATAGTTGATATTTGTCCATTTTTAAGCACAACCCCTTTTATGAGAAGTACAGTAGCCTCTAGTTGGCCATTTCAGCAGCAGCACGTTCTCAGTTATGTGTTTTTAAGTGTTTTCTTCAAAAGTAAGACCATAGCAGCCTGTCCAAATCTTGCCTAAGTGGCAAACTTATTTATAAGCTGGAGAAATATCTTGAAATTATCTTTATAGCTGTCATTTATTATGTGTCTTGCCCAGCTTAAAATATAACATGTTGAATTTGTTTGTTCTAAATCAGAGCGTATTCATAAATAACTGAAGGGGGGAAAAGCTAGCAAACATCTGGGAAGTAGGAAATGAAATGAAATCAGAAACAGCTTTTATCAATACCCACATGCTACCTATAGATGGGGCGAAGTGAATTTGGATAAGAAGCAGTGTAACATTTGGTCCGGAAAATAGAGCGGGAGATAAATTATAGGTATGGAGGTGGAGCTTCTGGCTTTGGAGTGTGGGCTGCAGATTTGCTCCAGCTGGTTTAAGTGTATATTTTTCATCAAATGCTTTTTATGTTTTCAAATTTTTCCTTTCTCACAGAGCTTCGCTTTTATGGAACGTAATAGGGGAATTATGAGAGCTTGATGACTTGGCATTTACGATGCTTATTGTAGTTAAGGCTGTGTAATACGGGTTTGTAAATTTTGTTCACCCCCTTTCCTGACAGGAATGGTATTTTGAAGAGTTTTTGATACTTGAGCTTAGTAAACTCCTGTCTACCTTAGGGGATCTTTTTACCTGAGGCAAAAGGGGTAGTAGTGAGTTACTCATTTTGAAAATCTATCTATTCTTGAAAGTGAGGAAATACTCGTGAGCCATCCTGAAAGGGCAATTGTCTGGCAATTCAAACCGGTTTAAAAGTGCTGTGTTTGGTTAACAAAACTAGTTTCAAAGGGGTTGCACGTTTATTGCATAGTTTGCAAAGAACTGTGTGTTTATGTGGATATAGCTCCCTAGACCCCAGCCATAATTGGTAAATGCAATTTTTTTTTATAAGATTGGGGAAGGCATTGAATCTTTGAACTTATGATGTACTTATGGTGGTGGTTTAGGATTACAAATCCTTTCAAAAACATGCTGAATTTGAAGAAAATTTGGACTGTTATTGTTAACTGAAAAGCAAAACAGTTGGGTTTTTTTTTGTTGTTGGTCTTTTTTCTTATTTGAACTTGAAGGAAATGTGCAGTGCAGTTCTAAAGAATACACAAAGCCATGTTCTGGATTTTCTCCTTCTATAATGTACCTAACTCCTTTGCAGGATGATAGGATAGAAAGCTCTGGGCCAGAGGGACGGGAACCTCGTTTCCTGCCGCTACTGCCTGTCACAGATGAGTTTGGATAAAGTGTTTCCATGATCCCTTTCAGCACCAAAAGTTTAGGTTTCCATAACGTTTAAAATAAACATATCAGAGTAATGAAAGTCACTGAGTGAGATAGTGTACATTTTTTCATGATTATGTCTTTTCTTTCTTTGGCTTATTGTAAGTTTGTATGTGAACATTCATGAGAGTTACAGCTTACTTGGTTTACCTTGAAATCAATGATTCAGAAATTGATTTTCTATTCTAATCATATTTAGCTGTGAATCCTTTTAAAGAAGGGCTAAGAGTGTGATAGGAATGTAAATGCCTCAAACTTAAGAGATAAATTATTTTGATCCTTTCTGAACTTGGTCATAAACTTTGGTTCCAAAGAGTGGTCAAAGGGAGCCAGATCTGATCCATAGTAGAGGTTCTGTTTCTTGGGAGATTTCATATTTAGTGTAACCCAATTCCTTGATAACTTTTTTTTTCTTTTTGTACAACATTGTAGAGCCAAGTTCCATGATAGGAAAGAAAAAAAGATGCAATAAGTTGAGTTTAGTTATACTAGAAAGGGCCTTATAGTTATCCTTTCATGTTGTCCCTATACTTTTTTTCATCCACCTGTAAAATGAAAAAGCAAAAAACAAAACCAAATTTTAATGATTGTGAGATTTGTCAGTATTTGATGTTGCTGCATTGAAAACGTGCACCAGCAATTATTATCTACTGTCAGTGCATCTATCATCAAGATATGTTGATTTCCCTGTCCTCCTGCCCTACCCCCCACGCCAAAAGGAGGGATACACATACTGTCTGACAAACTAAAGTTTTTTCCATCCAGAGAGGACATTTCTTAAAATTACCCAATGCATGCATATGTACCCACCCATACATGTATACATGTGTACACACATGCACCCACCCATACGGATGTGCATATGTACCCACCCACACACGTGCATGTATACCCACCCTTACACAGACACTTTTTCCCCTTGCACGGGTCAGTGAAAACTTCACTAAGGACCAGGGTTTGGAAATCACTGACCAGTTCAACTAACCCTTCTTTGGAGACTGGGTCCCTTACCTGCTCTGCTGGTACTGTCCCAGCAGTACCTGCACGTCGCCAGGAAGGGGTGGAGTGCTCCATCTTTCTGATGGCTTTCGACTACTAGACAGTGTTTTTCACCTGTAGGATTGAAATCTAATTCTACCTGCTTATTTGAATTCTGCTCCCTTGGTGGTCTGCCAGACAGATCCTTTGATAGACGTGCTTCAGTTACTCACTGAGCAATTCCTGTCAGAGCTGAGCAGGCTCTTCCGTCAGCTCCTGCAACTTGACCTGTGTGGAGTCGGAGGCCCTCCCTCCGCCTTGCGCGCTGTGCTTGCACCGTTACAGTCCAAGTTTGCATTCGTTTTCTGGTGGCCATGCTACTCAGACTCAGTGAGTTTCCTCTGCAGTAAAACCCGAGTTCAATCACCTGCTGTCACTAAGCCACATCTTCCTTTCCTGTGCTAATGTGATTACAAAATATTTGTTCAGTGACTGAAGGACTGAGAAACTGGGGCCGCCCTGTGACCTTTGACCTCTGTAGAGATCTTAGGCACTGAAAAGACTAAAAATATCAGAATGTTGGACTTTCTTAAACTTATTTTGCAGTTTGGTATGGTTTTATTTTGAGTTGCTTGCAGATAGTGGGGAAGAGAACCATGCTCTTTCCCCATTTTCCGGGTGGTTTAATTAGTTGATACTCTTTTCTCCCTGTTGCACAAATTTTTAGCCATAGGGGCCTCTTGAGTGCTGCCAATTAGTTCACTCCATATTTTTCACTTTTGCTTGTTTGCTAAATCTGCTGGAGGAAGCTCCCAGTTAGTTGAGCTGTTCAAGAAATCAAAGGAGCCCGAAGTAGGCTATTTAATTGTGTGTGTTCAGCCACTCTGAGGTAAGACCATCTAGGTGACGAGCTAGTGTTAAAAACCATTACTGAGGAAAGTAAGAACTCATGGCTGAGTGAAAATTATATATGCTGAGGCAAACTGTTGTGTAGAATTAAGATTTCTGTCTGTAATGCTTAGGACACAGTAGCCTGTGTCGTCAGTATGGTGGGGTGAGGGGAGAAACTTTCCTCCATCTAAAGTCTAATAATTGAACCTACAGAAGACAGATTAACAAGAGAAGATAACTAAATTTAATTACATACGTAGGTGTGGGAACCCCGCATACATGAGAGAGTCAGAGACAGAAAGGGAAAATGGGGTCTATATGAGATCCTGTGCTAAGGATGGGGTAAGGCACTTGGGGCTTTGGGGGAGGAAGGTCATTGCAGGACGATAAGAGCAGATGTCCAGTAACTAGTATTCCTGCCTGTAGATAGGTTATAAAAAGGTATTTCCGGTGATAACTCTTATGGGCAAGACTCCTCCCCTCTTTAAGGGAGCGGTGAGAGTTTCTTGTGAGCCCACAGGGTCTCAATTGCCTTCAGCTCAAAATAATCCACACGCCAAAGTGGCCCGTCTTGGGGAAGCCGGTCTGAGCCTCATCAGCATATTGGTCGCTTTCTCTGTCTTCTCGGGACGTTCTGATAGTACATTTGGTCCTTGTTGAACAGTGCACGTGGCTCAGGAGCAGCTCTGAGACATTTGTGGTATCGAGGCTTCTAATAAGGAACTTGAAGACTTACACTCTGGATTCTTCAAAGAGGACAAATGCTGTTGTTTCAAGTGTTTAATGCCTTAATCCGAAGAACAACCGTTTCTTTGTAGTAGGATCTCTAAGTTTTTTCCATTGTGCATCCTATGTATATAGAATCACCTTCTAAATGTCCATATATGTTTGCCTATGTATATATACATAGGCCTGTATACATACTTGTGCATTTGCACCTGTGTGTATATTATATATTTTATACATACAGTATATTGTATTATGTATAATATATACATATGTATGTATAATTGTGGATGTGTGATATATACAGTTATACATATGATATGTTGTAATATGTTGTGTTGTTGTATGTATATAACTTTACCATGGTAAGATGTGGACATTATAAAACTTAAAAATATAAATTTCAGGAAGGGTGATATTAAAAATAAATAGAAGTTGGGGTATTTTCTTTTGCCCCTGAAGAGCACTTTGTTCCCCTTTGAAAGGTGTGGCCCCAGCCTAGAGACAGCTGCTCTACCACCCTCTCTGATTAGAGAGTTTCCAGAGGACCTGCCAGGGTCTCGTGAAGGAAGTGCAGACAGGCTCTACCCTTAATGGGCCCGATACTTACTGTATGTGTTCTTTTTCCTGAGTACGTTTTCTCTTTGGCTTGTTTTCTTCTAGAATTGGTTGTGGGTTGCTTACTCTGAGCTTTCATTTTTTTGGGGAAATAATGTAGTGGCAGGTACTATTCTCCTTGGAAGCACCATGCCGTCACACCCAGCCAACACCACACCCAGGATCAGGATGGAAGGACATAACTAGTCCTTTGATCATCCAGAAACTTCTAAAGGGTAAGAACAAGTTCTCGGAAAGTGCAGATTCATAGTGTAGTTCTGCTTGTGAGCCTACAGCCTCCCCCACCTCAGTGTGAGGAAGGGGGAGCATCCCAGCCCCTCTCGAGAGCTTGTAGGCTGGGAGGCATAGTGAGGGCACGCAAACCACAGCTTCTGTGCACACAGCTACCAGCTAAACTAGCTCGCCACCCCCCTCCCTCCTTTTGCACTCTCCCCTCCCCTATAATCTGCTTGATTTTAATCTGTAGCACTTATCATTGCCTGGTTTTATACTGTGTGTTGATTTTGTATGTTTATCTTCTGTCTCACCTCAGTAGAACTCAAGTGTCACGAGCAGGGATGTTTCTGTTTTACTGCTGTATCCTCTGCGCTTCTGTGGTTCTTGCCACATTACAGGCTCGCAGCAAACACATATTGGTTAAAGGAGTGATTGACAGCTATAGTTTGCACATGAAAGAACTGTGTACCTTGGCTTTTGTAGAACTAAGTAGTGTTGCCTTAAATTTCTATTTCTGTTGTAAATAAATGATCTAACCAAATAATCTTTTATACCTCATTTTCTATCTTTTCTGGGTTATTTGAAATGACCTGTGATTCAACTCTGATATTGAACTGGTCAAAATGGAGAAGTTGTTTCTGAAGACGGTAACAGCAGAGTTCCATCTGTTCCAACCTGCATAGCCCATCGGAGGGGGTGGTTCTGGGGAGTCTGGGCACCCTGGGCAGAAGCAGGTGTCCTTCCTTTCACGGGAGGGGTGGGACTGAAGGAGGTTTCAAAGCCGGGTCCCAGCTGACGACTGCACAGCCTGCTGGAATCACCTGAGGCTGAAGTTCACTTAAATGCCCTGCTCTGGGCTCGTTAATAAAGATAACTGAGAAAAAATGATTTCTGGATTGTGCAACATTACCTGTTGTCTTTTACCTCTTGGTCTATTAGCCATGATAATTTCTATAGGAAATAATGATTTTTAAAACCCCCTCATTAGTGTATAGTACACCTTTGTTGATTCAGTACTTTTAAGGATTGTAAAGGACATTAGTGTTGCTTATGCCTTAAATATAGTAGGTGCTTGGTAAACAAAGTTTTAATTTTACATATAGAAGTCTTTTATCCTTACTATCCTGACCTAGTACTAATTCCTAATACGTGAATTCAGGGGGATATCATTCTAACTCCTGTTTGTTTAAATTTGTATGTTAAGGTACGCTCTGATGAGAGCTGTGGGCAAGGCTGAGAAGTTAGCCTAAATAATAGTAAAATCACCTAATTTATCAACAGATCTTATTTGAGGGTCATTGTAAGTCATTTGCTTGGAATAATGGGTCAATTTTCCTATTTACAAAGTTTTAAATGATGACGGGAATGAGTGAGGGAGGCTGATGTTTTTGACTTAGGAACAGAATGAAGAACTGGGGAGAGAGATCCCCAAAGGGAAATTTAGAGACAGTTATTGTGTTGAACTTTCATTTATGTTTTCTCACATACTTACAAGAACGTTATAAGGCTGATGGGATTATCCCTTTATTGATGCAAAAACTAAGGTTTAATGAGAGAACATATGGTTTTCTGAATTGTTTTTCTTAGAGTTTACCCCCCAGTTTCTTTGCTCCAACTAATAGGGCTTTTTCCTCTGTCCCACAGCTGCCTTGTGAGTATGGTTGGTCTCAATAAATCATAAAAGGAATGAATGAAAGGAGAGAGAGAAGAAGGAGGGAGGAAAGAAGGTACATGCGTATGAGAATGGTGGAATTATCCAACTAAGTGCCCAGAGCTGGGCTAATGAGCTTATTGTTCTAGTATAAAAAATGCTCTGTCTATCGTCAGTGGATCATCTGTTATTAGTTAGAAATTTTGTAATTTGCAGTGAGGTGGCCGATCTGCTGATTGAATCGGGTTATCTGTTCTTTGTTGGGAAGTGAGTGGGCTCTCCTATGATCATGCTGAGAACATTCCTTTACCTCCTGAGTTCTTGCCAAGATAAAAGAAGTACTATAAGAGGAAAACAAATTTTGTTTTGCATTTATACTTTGCTAGATGTGCATGATCTTTGTTTAAGCCAGTTGAATGTGAATCCTTAAATGTCAGACATTTAAGTATTGAAAAGGATTCCTCCACAATACTTTACACACCCAAAGAAAAGTGCTTACAACAAAGAAAATCACCGCCTTGCAGATGGAGCCCATACAGACTTTGTTCACCTTGTCATTGAATTATAAAACATTAACAGGGGAGCCAGAATAGGCACATTCATTGAAATGCTTGGCTGGCTCTGTTCCAGAATATTGTTCCCCTGGTGGAGGAAGCAGGACGAGTTGTGTAAAGCTGGCAGTTAGCCAGTCGGAAGAGCTCTGACGCAATCATTGCAGTAACTACTTTGCTCCGACTGCTAATTTTAGGGCAGTTAAATCTGGTGATGTCTGATGGCTGCTGTCGCCATGTGTCTGGTTCTGGGGAGCTTTCTAAATCCGTCCTCTGAGCCTAGCACCATGCTCAATGCTTCCCGAAGCGAGCTGTCTCTTAGGGGGGTGCGGGGTTGGCACTGGGGCTGGACAGAGCGAGGGGCGCTGCCCAGGACGGTTCCAGGAGACACCGCCTTTAATCGTCTGATTTTCCTTGTCATTCCATCAACACATCCTGGTCCTGTGTGTCCTTTCCTTGCGGTAGCACCTGGGAGGTGTGTGTGGGGGGGGACGGGGAGAAGTGTGACTGGAGGCCCCCACCTCTGTGCAGCAGCATGAGGACAGCCACTTGTTTTCCTGGCCATCTGCAAGCTTTCGCTGCTTTAAAACTGAACTTTGACCTTCTCCTTTTCCGGCAAATTACAACTACGGAGAAAGATGATAATTTTTTCAAAGCTCCTTGGAGCATTATATAGAAGAGCAAAGTAGGACCTCCTTGCTATTGCAGAAGACGGAGGCGAGTTGAGGGGTGATTTGGGGGCCGGGTCTAACTTCCTTAGCTTCCAGGGCAGGGAGTAAAATTTTAAAGTGAGGGTGTAGGGCCACATAATTTTGAGGCCTCGTTAAACGCTGGCATTCTAAGATGCCCAGGGAGCAGCAGACCCCCTAGGCTCTGAGATCGTGTCACTTCATCCCTGTCCTCTGCTCCAGGTAAGTGTCTGGGACAGTCAGCAAATGAACCGACTCATACCTCGTATTTCAGGCCTCAAAGGGACCTTCCAGTTAAACTGGAATCAAACCGCCTCATGTTGCTGATTCAGAAATAAAAGAAAGTTTTAACGACTAGACCTATTGTAAGATGGAATGGGCTGCCTTATTAGGTGATAAACCATTTCTTGTGAGTTTTCTGGCCCAGCTGCTGAGCATGTGCCAGGTGGATTAGGAAGTGAGTCCTGTGTCAGTGAGACTCTAGGATGGGTGGGCTCTGCTTCTTCAGATGGAAGGCTGCAGGGCACTGAGAGGATGGGGGTTTTCATACTCAGGCGAACATTCCAGAAGGAAGGCCCAGAGTTAGGCTCTGCAGAACGCTGAGGATTGGCATTTTTGCTGAGCAGCTCTTGTGAGCAGGGACTTTCAGTCTCTGTAGGGGGCCAGCAAATACAAATGAGATTCTCTTTTCCATTAAAGCCCATTTGGGCGTGGTTGGCATATGCTGTCTCTGTGAACTCACTGCCTGCATCCAAACTCCTCTCCTTGCGGTGATCGCCATAGAGTTTCCCTCCACTCCCAAAATGCATTTCATTAACAAAAGCAACATCAAGGAGACGTGATGGACAGTATTTTTGAAGTGATTAATTTGTCTGTCATGTAAGATAGTCTGATCGCTCCCCCCCCCCCGTAATTTGCTAAAGGTTATAGAGTATGTCCAAAACCTAATGGAAAAAATATTCTGCACTCGTCAGAGATAGAAAGTAAATGATTTTTAAAAATTGAGATATAATTGACTTATGACACTGTATTAGTTTCAGGTGTATAGCATAATGAGTGTATTTGTATTTATTGTGAAATGATCATTACAGAAAGTCTGCTTAACATCTGTCACCACACAGAGTTACATATTTTTTTAATTGTGATGAGAACTTTTAAGATCTATCTGCAAAATGCGCCCTACAGTATTATTAACCATGCTCTACATCACATCCCCGAGACTTATTTATCTTGTACCTGGAAGTTTGTACCTTCCGACCACAATGTTTCGGTATGAAATCACTGAATCTGTTTTAGGAATTTTTTTGGTCCAGAGAATATGCACGCAGCATTATATGTACAATTCAAGGTCACATGTTATAAGACTGTGTATTTAGGAATTTGTAACTTTTGGTAATTGATTTACCAAAGTGATTTATTTTCAGATTGTTCTGAGTCATCAGGGTTTTAAGCTGAGGCAGCCTTGGGAAGCAGTGAGCTTACCTCGCCCGAGCACCTCGTCCACCATGCGGGTCTCTGTGACGAGTACGGCGCTGCAGTTCACTTGCTGTGTCCCACCCAGCCAGGTGCTGTTTTTGTTATTCGCTAACACTGACCTCGGTTCCAGCAGGTTCTCCTGCTCTGAGGAGATGGAGCCTGACACATTATCTGCTTATATTATTTATGTGTGTGTCTACTTGGAAAACTTTAAGTAAAAGAAAATAAATCTCTTTATTTTTGCAAAGCCTATTTTTAGCTCTGTGATTAACGTCTAAAAGAAGTTTGAAATGAAGTACTTTTATAAAGTACCTCTGAGGAATAATTTTAAGTTCATATGCAATAATTAGTGAAACTAAAATTTCCTGACTTCAATTTTATGACACTGTATGGAGAAGACTGACCAACGAAACCTAAAAAATCAGGAGATTTTTAAGTCGCCTGTGCTGAGGAGATATTGGTTAGCAAAATAAAGTCCTGGTTGACTTAAAAATGAAATTCTGGACTTAACCGCTCCCATTGCTATGCCCACTATCACTGAACGTCTCAGCTGCTAAACTTCTCCAGCCATGACTAAAACTAACAAAAAGTTGTCATCAGCAGTACCGGTTTAATGATTTTTTGTTTGTTTGTTTGTTTGTTGTATTCCGTTCTTTAGAGCTGCATTGGTTAGGGTAGTTGTACCTGCCCTAAAAGAGACTCCAAAATGCAGTGTCGGACTAGAGAGAAGCTGACTTCTCTCTTGTGCCACCGCCCGAGGTCTCCACAGGTGGCTCTGTCCCGCCTGACACTCAGGGACCCAGGCTCCTTCCCGCTTGTTTCTGCTCCCTGGGGCCTTGGCCTCACTGCCTGGGGAAGCTCCCTGGGCACGTCTGCGCCCAGGCTTGTTGAAGACAGAGGGAGCACCCAGGAGTGCTCATGTCAAGACCCCAGGAGGGTCTTGCATCGCTGCTGTCATTCATTCCTCTGGGGAACTTGACCACGCCCAGCTTCAGGGGGTGCCGGGGAGTGTCCTGTAGGGGCTGTCCTTGCACGTTCGCTCCAGTGCTGAGGACATGGTATGGCCTGGTAGGTAGTGGGTGCTCAGGGGTGTATAGCCAGCAGGTGCTGACTGAGCTTCCTGGTGCCAGGCGCTAGGACGGGCTCCAGTTCCGGTGGTGAATAGGCAGACGGGGGTTGCTCTTACGGCACTTTCATCCTGGAAATAGTGAATCTTTTACCGGTGTTTCTCAGTAGATTTTCCTTTTTTAATTGGAGGTAGTGCTGTCTTTTCAACGTGCAGTTTAGTTCTGGGTGGAGGAAGGGAGGGTAAAGCCTAATGATAGTGAGATTGCGGACAGATTCTGTAACTAAAAGAAGTTTCACTGGGGACGCGGATTAGGGGATGTAGTAAAGGACCTGGCCGCCTGTTTAAAATTTGTACTCATAATCGAAGGCGTAGAGACACTTGATGCATGGAACATGGCCCCAGGGCTTCTCAGGGGACCTTTCCGGTGACTGCAAGGTGCTTCGGATGCGAGCCATTCAGAGGGAAGCTCCATGGGGGTCCAGGGCCATCTCCTGCTCTGAGAGAAGCATGGTGGGCTCATGGGGAAAATTGTGGGGAGCAGTTAGTATGCTGTGATTTCCCCTCCTTTGTGATGACCTGACATCATACCACCCTCCCCAAAAGAACTTTGAACACACTGCCACCACCTAGAAAGACTCTTAAAGCAACAGAGTGACCCACCAAAGTGGCCGCGTTGGAGACCTTGTGGAGCAGGCTGTGCATCTGTCCCTGCTCTCGGGGACAGTGCACCGCAGGTCCGAGGGTGAGGCGGCAAGAGAGGTCACCTTGCCTGGGCTGGGCTTTGCATTCGGTAGTTACCTGTGGGTTTCCAGCGCTGTGCGGGGCAATCCTGTGATAGCACCCACGAATCTTCCTTCCAGAGGGTCCCCCTGACATCTGTAATGTGCTGTGAACATGAGCCTGTAGCCCTGGAAATGACTGAGGGAAAAAGACTTCTGCTCCTTTGCTCTGAGCTGTGGGGCCACATCCATCTTGGGGTTTAAGCCCCTTTTCCTGGAGGTTGGAGTGTTCCGGTTCTTGAAGATTTGCAAGCGAATGAAACTTCCAGATAGGCTTGCAGTTGTCACTTTCCCTAACAAAGTGAAAGCCAAGTGGGGACTTCTGGTTGAAATAAATGACACTTAAACATTTTTTTAAGGGTGGAAAGGCTGATCAGTGATTATTTTACCAGGTACGTGGCGGCATTTGGACACTCTGGAAGTTGCATGCATTTCCTCTCAGTCACTGTTATCTGCTCAGGAGATGTTACCCGGGTTAGGCTGATTTTGCTCAGTTTTGCCAATAATTGAAGCCTGGGGGGATTCAGGGAACCTCCCTGGTGATAAGAGCACAGCTGCTAAGCGTAACTTTGAGAGAAGAGGAGCATTTCTTGAGCCTTCCGTTGATTCTGGGCAGGAGTGGAGCCGAGCAGCTGCAGATGGCGCGTTTTCGGCTCACGCTGTGACGGTTTGGAAGTTTTTTACATCTTTTTGTTTGTAGTGAACGAAAGAGCAGTGTGGAGCTTAATCGGCCACGTCAAGTCCGTACATTCTGGGGACGGTGTCTCTATCTCAGCTGAAGTATTAAACATACGTGAAGGGAGGAAAACTGGCCTGAGATTTATTGGAGTCTGATGCAGCACCGCTTAACTTGCCTCCATAGAATGTGTGTGCTTTGACTTTCCATTAACTGGCAAACATTTACATTGACCTTTACCCTCTGATTCACTATTCCATCAACCAACCCCTTTATCTTTCTCTGCTTTCACTGTTACAGGAAGTATTCAGCAGCCCCGGCAGGGAGCATGGGCCTGCATTTCCATGATATTAAATTGGTTTAATTTGTTGGTTGGGTAGTTTGGAGGAAGAAGGGAATGCTTCTAGAGGGGGCAAAGTTTCTTAGGGGTCACTGTCTTCAAGGGAAGAGGGGGAGGAGACACCAAAGAATTTGCGAATGTTCTAGTAATCCTCATAGAAGAGGTTTTTCCCCAGCGGCCTCCCACTCAGTTTCTCTATTGTTGTTGGACTCAGAACAAAGACCTGCGACCTTGCTGCTAACCCGGGGCCATTCCTACAGGGCTGTGTTCAGACCCTGCGAGCGCGGCTTCCTGTCGTTCAGACCTGGGTACGTTCTGTGCATGAAAACAGCACAAGGCACCTGAACGACCATATTCTGAGGTGAACCCAGTTGACCTACGTCAATAATTACTTTGCCATTATATCGTTTTGGTTCTTGAATTATAACTTAATTAGAGGTTTCTAAAAGCTTGGTGCTTCTAATGTTGTCTTTGTAGTAGCACTTCTCTTTTGTTCAAAGTGTTTAGCTCTTGCTGAATTCTGAATATTTAGATTCCAAATACAGTAGCACCTCGGTTTTCGAACGTCTCTGTTGACGAACATTTCAGTTTACAAACGCTGTAAATTTTATGGATCTATGGTATCATTAGATAGTAAAATTCATGCTAAATTTGCAGTTTTAGGGGTTGATTTTAAAGATCTGCAATGGATTAACCCATTTTGCATTACTTTCTATGGGGAAACTGTGCCTCGGTTTTCAAATGTTTCCGAACTTGAACGGTCTTCTGGAATGGATTATGTTCGAAAACCGAGGTACCACTGTAATTTCCAGTATTATCGGAAGACAGTTCCATTTTGACAGCTTCAGAGAAAGCATAGAACATTGTTAGCACCTGGAGGTAGTCCCCTTGATTCCCTGGGAAAAGTGGGTGGCTGCTAGAGACCACCTATGACTCTGCTTGCTTCTTGTCTGGGACTTCTGCAGCCGTTACCTTCAGGATACCTTAAGTTAAGGTGAAGGGGCTTGTAAAAATATTACTATTTTCAATAATATCTGTTTTGGAGTAGACACATTGGCAAGTCCATCCTCTCAGTAGAAAATTTTTTGTGTATTTCATTTCAAAGCTACAGAAATAATCCAGGCCGTTTGCTTCCTGACACCTGTAATCCTGTTTACTCTCTTCTTGGCATGAGTGCTACCAGTGCTAAAGATAACACAAAAGAAAAGTGTTCTAAGTTTTCTTACTAGATTTAACATATGAAATTACAACCCTGTGAATGTAATCACAATAAGTATAAGAAAAGCAGTTAAGAATCATGCAGTTTGTGCATGGAAATGGTGCATTTAATCGTGCGAATCACACTTATCGCACTATTGTTGTTCTGCATCATCATCAAACAAGTCACGGTGCAGAGCAGTTCTCCGTGGTAAATGCTAGCGCTGCGTTTTGAACAAAAACCATGAGTGTCAGTATTTACAGATTTCAGTGTGATAAGTGATATTATTTTATCTAATCAGGGTCAGACTGATGACATGCTGTTTGGGGGGCATGATAATATGTATCGAAATGGTGTCTGTGTTTTGTTTTAGTAACATCCTAGAGAGACCCTCTCACGAAGCACTTTAGGGAGTTCAGTGTATTCATTTTAAACGTTTACCCCCAAAGTAAGCAAATTTCTCTTTGATCAACTGTTGATGACCAGGCCCAACAATTCATTCTGTAAAGTAGTAGTTCATTTGTCTTTTGATGAACAGAAGAGATTCTGGATCTTGTGTACGTCGTGTGACAGTTGACAACTAACCATGAAATGTCACCGCTGTAACACTGCCCTAAAGGGCATGATTAGTCTTGCGACTCACCATACCCGTTCAGCAACTTCCAAACTGGCCTCCAGTAGTTTGATGTGGGCGGTTATCCTGAATCAGCTTTCAGAGAATCGAGATTAAAATAGTGGAATACAACCATTAGAAAAAAAGTTATTTTTTTATTATTGTTTTTTAAGCAGCTGCCTCTTTAAAGTGGAAGGTGTATATTGGCACTGGATGATGTTTGACTGCATGACTCGCCCAGGGTGAGGAAGGAGTTAGAAGACGGAGTTCGGGGAGGATTTATTTTTCTACTGTGAATCGAAGTCCCTCTGACCAGGTGGCCTGCCTGGCACTTGGTGGGTATTTCTGGGTGCCCTGCATCTTATGCATGGCGAGCTGGTCAGCCCCGACTGCACACAGCCCACCTGGAGCTTGTAGGATGTGCATGGACGTCTGCGTGTGCAGCATGAGGAAAACTTTTCGTAAGTTGGGTCACTTCATATAACTCCAAAATGGGAGAATAATGTTTTGTTTTGTTTTTTGTTTTTTTAATGAGAGGGAGAGTGTATAAATGGCTGAAACTGTGCTAACAGTGTAGAAGAAGAGATGACGTTGTAAATGGGGCACAAGCCTGCGATTCCAACCCATTTGTTTTCTGCTATTTCAGTCTTGCCTCCATATTGCAGGCGGTCTGTGCTCTGCAGCCCCCACGGGACATTTGTGCTCCTGTGAGGAGCTGTGCTTACAGATTCACTGTTTCCCCCTCCAGAGGACAAAGCTGGGCATGGGTGGGGGATGGGGACGTTACCAGGTAACCCTACACTGGTACCTGAGGACTTCAACCAAAGCAGCTCTTCATGACACTGGGTCAGATGCTAACAGATAGGAGAAAAGAAAGGGCAGTGCAGTTTGCTTACCTTTCCGTACTCAAGCACGCCAGGGCTTCCAGGTTAAGCTTTGTGAAAATTTTAGTAGAGTAGGTTAGTAATTGTGTGGAGATTTGGGGTGTGGAATTTACCCCAATGAAATCATCACCTTTGGTCCAAAAGATTTATGTGTGAGCGTGCTCTATTAATTATAATGAGAGAAACTGGAAAAATATTGGCAGTAAGACATTAAATTATGATTCCCCATATGATCAAGTCATTTAAATCAATTAAATATCTTGTTTTATAAGGCCATTTAGTGACATGGGAAAATGTTCACAGGATATTAAATGAAAAGTATTCTTGCTAAGCTGTATATATAATGGATCGCAATTTCACAGGAATATTAAATATGCATATGCATTAACAGAGCAAGGGTACATTAATACATTTACAGTGGTTATTACTTGTGGTTGTTTTATGTGTGATTATCATTTTCTCTTCTTTTTGCATTTGTTTTCCAGTTTTTCTAAAATGAGCATATTAATTTTGTGATGGAAAAACCATGGTATTAAAATACTCAAATTATTTGGCTCAGTTATATGTATCCTTTAAAAACTTAGTCTGTTTCGGTATTGTTTCCTGGCTCAGCGTAGTTTAGATTATTTTATTTTATTATGTAATCTTCCTTGATTTGTTCTTTTGATTCTATTTCACAGGAGTTTTCAAGGCACATAATTAACAAACATTTATTAGGTACCTGTTAGGTCTGATAAGTATGTTTTTGGTACATGGTCTTTACCATAGAAGCATTCACCATCTATGGCGGTAGATCTCCTGTGAAAATCACTTGCTTGTCTTGTATGTTAGCATCTATACATGATATTTTTCTACCCTTTGGCTACCAGCTTTCATTTAATCTTGTTATATAGGAAAAATAGATATACTATGTGTATAATTCAATCTAATTTCAGGAAATGTGTTTTTTATTATTAATATAATTTGTTGGTGAGGCACTGAGTGGCTTGCTTTCATCTACATTATCTTATTTAATCCTCACAGCTACCAGTCCTTGACAATAGGATATCTTTCTCAGTTGGTACTAAGAGTTAAATGATAGACTTTGGCATTTACTTTAAAAACACCATTAATGCTCTTTCTTATCTTTGAGAGCGGAGATCCCTTGGTTCAGATAACTTCCATGTCCTTTTAGCAGTATAATTGCTAGTCCTTTGATACTATGCTTTTTGACATTTACATTAAAAATAAAAATTAGCTAATTTGTAAGTTATAAGGTCTCAAAAAGACAGTTCATTCTTCTCTCATACCTGTTAATGGTTCTATTAAAATCCTGAAATGGCTTATTAAATTATGTGCGATGTCAAAAGCTAATTGTCTCTCTGTGAGTTAGTCTACATGACTTATTTAAGAATTATGTTTGAATAGCGACTGAAGTCAGTTTTTAGTATCTATCAAATTGTAATGATTGTAGATGAAAAGTATTAATAGGTTAGGAAATCCACTCCTGTGTGTTACAAATGATGCCTCTGAAACAGATTCAGCGTCAGTGTCCTTGCAATCCCCTGGGCTTGTTTGCATCATGTCTGATGCCCAGACACGGGGGTCTGAGTTTGCTGTGTCCCCTGCACACTGCCTGATGGACCTGACACCAG
Source organism: Rhinolophus sinicus (assembly GCF_036562045.2). Lineage (NCBI taxonomy): Eukaryota > Metazoa > Chordata > Mammalia > Chiroptera > Rhinolophidae > Rhinolophus > Rhinolophus sinicus. The sequence continues at coordinate 44,127,972 of NC_133761.1, read as the reverse complement.
GACCTGAACTTGACGGTGGGGGGGGTGGGGAGCAGCCAGCACGTGTGTGATGCGTGTAAGAAGGGGGGAGTGCATTGTTGGAGAATCAGAGCCTGTCTATTTTTTCTTACTTTGAATTATAATTTTTAAAAATCACGTTTCACAAGTCAGTGTGATTTTCGTGTGATGAGTGTGAGGTTTGGAGTCACAGTCACACAGCCCGTCTGCCGAGCGAGCGAGCGCCTGCCGTGGTTCAGGTGACCCAGGCTCTGGGCCACCTCCAGCCTCTGCATGGGACGTGACACCGGATGTGAAAGGAGGTGCTCACGAAGGTGCGTTGCCTGCTGTTGGCACAGTAGGTGCTGGAGAACTGTAGGCCCACTGAGCGCAGCCTGCTGCCTGTCAAAGCCCAGTGAGTTTTGAATGAATAAACAAACCGTTTTTTAATGTCAAAACAGTACGGAAATCCAGTTTTTAGTCCAGGAGTACTTCTCATTAGGGATAATGAGAGTCCGTCGCAAGGTTGGCTTGAAGAGAGTCGGCTTGAATTCCAGCCGGCGAGGACCCCTCGTGCTGAGCTCCTGCTGGGCTCCTCTGAAGTCCCTGAGCCTGATCTGAAGAGTCCCGGATGTGCTGGGTCCTTCTCTCCTTGTAACGAACCTCTCCGGTGGAGTCCATGGACTCCTTTGAAAGGTGCCATTCAGCAGGTGTTAAAGGAGATACATAGCTGACAGATGCAGGATGACAGAAGGACTTCTTAAAGTGGATGGTGGAGTGTATATATCATGTCCTTTCCTGTTAAATTTCCTGATCTTAACTTCTGGATTTCAAAAGGTATCGTTTTCTGGATATCCTTTTACTTAGTAATCAAAAATAGGTAACTGTAACCTTTGTGATAGTTACTATTAGGGCTTCTAATAGAGATTAGCTTGGGAAGACTTGAGTGGGAGGTGGGGTTAGAGCAGGGCCTGAGGGCCCCATGTGCATCAGACAGCAGTGCGCCCTCCTCATCCTGCAGCAGATGAGAGGCGAGTGCCCAGGGCCTGGCTGTGGCCCCAGCACCCAGCACTCCTGCCCCTCACGCTGTGCTTCTGGGTCTTTCCAAACCCTGGCTTGCCCGCGGCCCCGCCCTTCGTGACTTCAGCGCCTCTTCAACCTGCTGAACACCCTGGTAGAATACCGTGGTCTCTGTCCCCGTGGCTCCTGTTCTCTGACCACTTCTGGTCCTTTCTCCGCTGCCACTGCTGGCCTCTTCTGCCCTGAACGCCTTGACCTGTTGGGGTTTCTTTGGGCTCTTCTCCCTGTGGGTGACCCTGCCGTCCTTAGTGGCTTTTCTCATTACCCCTGTGCTGGTGACCCCCAGTGCTTTGCCTGTCTGGCCTTTCCCACCGCCTCTCCCCATCTTCCTGGGATATTCTTAATACATTTCAAAGTAAATGACTTTCTTTGGGATCTGCTACCTTCCCCCACAGATGTTCACACCCTCTCTGCTTCTGGGTACTGGACTGTCACCATCAACCGCATCTGCCAGACACAGCGCAGCAGGATATTAACGCACCGCATCTGCCCCGTGGGTCACCAGCATCTGCCAGTTGAGCTTGAGAGATGCCTCTGGAATCTGTCTTTCTCATCACTGCTTCCGCTTTACTTCTTTGAACTGTGGAAGAGCTCTCTGGCCCGTGTGTCTAATAAGGCAGCCGCTAGCCAGCCGCGTGTGGCGATTTAAATGAATTAAAATGAAATAACAGTACAATTCAGCGCAGCAGTCTCCCGCGCCGCACTTCATGTGCCGCGTGGCCGCGGGTGGCTGGTGGCGGCCGCACTGGGCAGCACCGACGGCCTCCGGGAACTGCCGCTCCCGCCACTTGCTTCTCACTCCCGCGCCGCAGCTCGTCCTCGTGTCAGCGCCCGCATGTTCCTGACAGAGGCGGTGATCCCGTTCCCGCAGCCCCTGCGTGGGGAGTGGGTGTTACCTGTGCCTCAGCGTTGGCAGGCGCGCCCCACCCCCGCCCCTCCACTCGGGCAGCCCGCCCTCCACGCTCGGAGCCCCAGCCGCTCGCCCTGTGCTATGGTCCTCGCGTGGCCCTGCTGCTTCTCTCCCTCCGCACAGCCCCTCTCTGATCGGACCGCCCCCCTTCTCGTCTTTCGCAGACCTACCCCCTTCACCTTTTCTCTTTGCCTGTGACACGTGTTGACGGCGCTGGCCTCTCCACTGGAGGCGGGTCTCTAGAGCATGGTCTGCAAATGGGGTTGACTTTGTACCCTCTAAATAATTTGTTTAAAACTGTGCACTCCCTGCCGTGTTTTTAAGGTGACATCCAATATTTTTTTAATCATAAGTTCAAATGATTTATTTTTGTTAGTAGGAAGTGGAAATATTAAACATCTTACAAGATGAAGACAATAAGAGGGTTGATACAGTTGGAAAAAATCTTTCACAGTAAAATTGGAAAGAATCGATTTTAACTACCTGGCTGAAAAAATTTAAGAGAATCCATCATAACTCATATTTCTTCCTTTTTTTTTTCTGAATCCAAATGGGCCAAGTTTCACCCCTAGCAGAAATGTGGTTAAGACACGTGAAATCAGGAAGACTTATGAACTCAAGGGTCCTGATTAATTATTAAGGAAGATTTTCCTAATAATCACCATTTTGAATTATTCCTTTGTCAGTGCCTTGGAGGTTTTTCACTTATTTAGAATAATATTTAAACTTTGGAACAATGTACCAAGGTAAGGTTTCAGTGAGAGAGGAGCTGTTGGGAAAGCGGGGGTGGGGTGCCTGTCCATTTTCAAGCAGAGTGCATGAGAAAGGTGAGGATCTAGAAATTGCTTCCTTAGACTCACCTTCACCTGTTGCCTATCCCTGGAACCACATGCACGGACTCTGGGAGTGTCTGGGGGTGGGGTGTCCTGGGCCTCCGAGGGAGGACGACAGCTCTAGACAGGGCCGTCCTCATCCCTCAGCTCCCCCTGTGACCCTCACCCTTCTGTCCCCGTGTGGCCCTCACCCCCTGTCCCCGTGTGGCCCTCACCCCCTGTCCCCGTGTGGCCCTCACCCCCTGTACCCGTGTGGCCCTCACCCCCTGTCCCAGGGCCTGGCTGTTAGCCAGTTGGAACGCCGCAGGCCTCCCCAGAGGGGCGCCTCCCTTCGAGGTGCAGTGAGGATGCTGCTGAAACCTCCTCCTCCCCTGTCGGTTTGCCCTGGGCATCGCTGGCCACAGGAAGCAGGTTGTTTATGTTATGCCTTGGGGAGGAGTGGAAATATTTTTGTCCTGAGAAACAGTATCTGTTTATAGAGAGAAGCCTGTATGATTTTATCGTGCATTATGTAACCAGTTTTCTGGGACACCAATGATGGCCGCCTTCGCACAGTGGCTGTGGCCTATGTGTCCTGAGGCTCCCCTTTTCTCCCGGGGTGACCGTGACCTCCTGCTCTGCTCTGGAATATTGTGATGTGGAGCTGAACATCAGCCTTCTGCTGACTTCACAGCTCGCTCAGAGATGGGCCGCGTTGTGTCACCCAGCAGGCGTGTCTTTAATTTAGGTTGGCATCTCTTTAGGAAATTATATAAACAGACACCCTCAGGCCCAGCCTCAGCTAGCACAGGGTTGGTTCTCGGCCATCCTTGGACCTGCTTCTCTCACCCCTGTACACTCAGCTCCCAATTCACAGAGTAAGGTGTTTGCCCCGATGACTCAGTCTTGCCCATGGGAGATTGGCTTACCCAAAATAAGTTAGAAATTCCTGATTGGAAATAAAAGGGAGTGTTTATTTTGGCCCTAACTCATTAGGGAGGGGAACTAGGGGGGAAAAAAGCTGATTTGAGAATTTTTGTTTTCTGAATGTGCTCGCTGACCTGCTTAATACAGCACAGCACAGATATGCAAAGAAACGGGGTTTCTTTGTAACTGTCACCAGCACTGCCCCTGCATTGGAAACCAAAGGTGGGTGTCCTGTGTATCGCTCCTTCCAGAGCTGAGCCCCAAGTCCTTCAGCATCCTTGGCAAGTGTCCAGCAGAGCCCACGGTCTTAATTCCAGGACCCCGGCAGGGCCAAGGGTGCCCCTTGGGTAGGCAGTAAGCTTCGGTGTGGATTATTGCCCCCGATTCCGTCCAGAGCCCCACGTAGGCACAAGCATTTGCTTTCTAATCGTAGCACATTAGTTGCTAAAGTTTTCATCTGGTAAATCTGAGTCACACGCATTCTGGAAGGTGCTGCCTGCCTTGGACAGGAGAAGCCGAGGTAGATGTGAGATTAGCGAGTGGCTCGTCAAGTCCTTTTGAGAGGTGCCTTCTGCAGAGCCACTCTGCTTGTGCTGTGGCTTCCTCCTGCTGCACCTGGCTGACTGCAGTCACCTTGGCGGGACGCCCAGCCCTTGCCCAAATCTGTGGTATGTGCTCTGCTCAGAGCTGCAGCAGGGGGCCCGGGAGGGTGGTCTCCAGTCTCAGGGGGGGCAGCTGTACTCCAGGGAGCAACACCTTTGCTAAGCTCTCAGAAGCCGTCACAGCTGCCTCTTGCTGGTAAGGCACTCGGGGTGGGCACAGGGGTGCACACCATGGGTTGTGTGGTTCCCCAGGATCTGTTACACATTCTGATCTGATCGTGTATAGAAGGTGATGCAACTTCCTGTAACAGGTAAAAATTTGCCTTTGGCCAGAATTCTTACTGGCAGAGCTTTGCTGGAAAGCTGTCAGGATCCTGCTGTCCTGAATGCTCCTGCCAAGTGTGTGTTAGTTGGGGAGGGTGGGGGGGCGCAAGGTGTCAGGAAGCAGCCACTGGGTCGGCCCACTGTGTGCCCCCCTGAGCTACCACAGGCCTCGGCAGGAGGGGCCACGTGGCCGCAGCTGCTGTGTTCCAGGTGACCACCCCCCAGTCTGTCGTTTATGTTAAAGAAAGTGTCTGACCCGAATTCATACCCCAGCCCCGTGCTGTTCAGTCCCAGGTTTTACAGCATGTGACTAGGTGTCGTTTAGCCGGTGGCCACTCATTACTGGCTGAGGGACGTGGTGTTATTGGATCTAATAGATTTCATGTCAGCAGGAAAATTGCTCCATCAGCAGTTGTTGAAGTAGATTAAATGAACAGGTTAAAAATCCTTGGGTTTGGAAGTCTTTTACTAGGGGGCGGTGTCACGTCCTCAGGGCCGGCTTCTGGACAGAGAAGGGGGCATCTCGGGCTGCCTTTGCCCCACGAGGCCAGGGAGCGTTCCGGGCCGAGCTGCATCTGAGAATGCGTGCCGTGGTCCAGCTCCGCCTGCCGGCCAGTCTCTGCTGTAGGTCTGTATGATGTTTCTCATGCCTTCTGCATGAACCAAAGGACAGCAGGTGTCTTTGAGTTGTGCACGAGCTGGGTTTTGAAGGAACAGTGGCCAAGCAGAGCAGGTTTGTCCTTGAGAGCCAGGTAGTGAACGTGAGGTGCTCCCGGACGGGCCGAGGCTGAAGGTGCAGTTTCGGCAAGCTATCAGTTTTGGAACTGTCTGTGGCCCATGGGCAGGTAACTCTTCAAGAGAACGGACACGGAAAGATCTTTATGCAGAGCCAGATGTGTAGTGAGGAGTTTATTTACCAAAGCGCTCTTTCAGATGCCTGCCCCAAAGGAACTCGCGTTTGGGGTTCTGATTGTCCTTCTGAGATTCCTGAAGTTTCCGCTGCTGTCGCTGCATGGCCAAAGGCAGCCTCCCGTGCCTGGATCACCACCGCAGTGGCCCGAGTGACTCGTCTGACTGCCAGATTAAATCTTGTCACTTCTTTAGGTTGAAGTCTAGGCCTCTAAGCGCCACCATCGGGGCTGTTATCAGCTTGGCACCCGCCACCCAGACCCGTCATCCTGGGTCCTTCTGGGGCTGCCGCCGACCCATGCTCTCCTCCCCTCTGGTGCCTCCTTGGCCTACTCTGACCCTTCAGTTCTCAGCTCAGTCACCAGCTGAGAACACTTTCCTGGCCCTCCCCCCACACACACGTTCTGGCCTCAGCCCTGTGTTCCCCCAGCATCTGCGTCTACACGAGGCACGCATCCCAGCTCACTCTGCCTCTCTGTGGAATCACCTCTCTGCCCTCCCAGGCCACGCGTTTTGGGGGCAGAGACCAGGTGACTCTTACCATTGTAGGGCCTCCGTTTCTAGCACAGTTCCTAGACATAATAGGCAGTCAGCACATTCTTGTGGAATGAATGAGGGTGTGAGTATCTCTTTTAAATTGCAAGCATTTCTAATATATTTTATTAGCCAACTTTCAGACAAACCAACCGTGGTACAAATTCAGATGTTCTAATGGGGGAGGTAAGAGATGCCATATTTTAATTTTAGCTGCATTCACAAACCCAAGAATGTTAGGTTGCTGTGTCCTTTCTCGAGGTGTAATTGATATTGCCTCCCATTCACGGATGTCAGACTCCTGGGTGCCAGTAAGTAGTACCTGCTTTTCCTTGCCAAGCTTTGACAGAGTTGGAAACTATAAACGAAGTAAAAGTGTACACGAAAGTATTCTTTTATTATCGATGGAGGCTGAATGGAAGGCTCAGCTTGTGGTGAAAACCAAAGGTCCTCCTAACACAGGGTCAGGGTCAGGGTCAGGGTCAGGGCCAGGCTGGAGGATGGTGGTCTCATCAGGTCAGTCCCTCCACCTCCTCAGGAGTGAAGGGATCCTGGAGTTAAGGAATGGAGCCCCTCCCGGAAGACAGGAAGCAGCACTTCTCAGGGGCAACTGGCTTCTCAAGAACTCTGTTCCCTTTAATGATTGTGTTAACATCAAAACCCATAAGCTGTTGCCTCTCCAAATAGATACACTGTGTTTGAATTCCAGCAGTGAGGGCCCTACCCTTTCTCCTGCGAACACTGATACTTCAGAATATACTGGTTGATCCAAAACAGATTAAATAAGAAATGTCTTCATCGTTTCTTTTTCTGGGACCAAGTCTAAAGGTTTCGTATTAGCATAAGCACAGCCAGGGCCCAGAGGACGGTGTTAGGGTCCTGCGTTGCTTGTGCTTTGACTGAGCTCTCACTTGGGGTACCTTTTAGCAACATATGAACCAACGGCAGTGTGAGCCCGGAGTTGGTTTCCCGTGTGGGAAGCCTGGGGGCCAGATCCCTGGGCCCCGTGAGTGTTGGAAGCCCCCTTAGTGCAGTGCTTTTTCATCCGTGCAGGGGCAGTGGGTGAGCCTGAGAGCACGTGCCGGGGGTGCCTGCAGCGAGTCAGAGCCTCGGCCAGACCAGCCTGACGACTTGCAGGGACCCGGCTTGCTTTTGAGGAAGACCGTTCTTGTCTTTCTCCTGCCCTTCCTCTGTGCCCAGCCACCACCCGCACCCCGCGCAGCTGAAAACCTGCTCTGAACTTCTCGTTATGACGTAGCTCTCGGACGGCAGCCTCAGTGAATGGAGCACTTTTGAAAATGGCGAGGGAGGTCACTCACCTCTTTCCCATCCATGGAACTTTCCAGGTAACTGCTAGCCGTCCTGGAAGACAGCATGGATGTTTGTTCAGTTAACATTAGGTTTGCTGGTGTTTGTGGGCCCATTTGATCCTCTAAACGATTCCGTTTGTTCATAATGAATCCAGGACTTTTCCTTTGAAAATGTTAAAGGAATAAAGCTCAAATTTCACAAGTCTCTAAAAGTCAGGTTTTCCTTTTTTGTTTTCTTTGTTTTTTAAGAGCTTATTGATTGGAAGAAAATGGCCTTTTGCTGCGCAGACTCTATTCTGCAGATACATATAAGTCTAAACGGTGTCCCTCCCCCACTGAAAAGTTAATTTCGACAGTTTATGTGGAAGTCAGGGTTCTGAAAACCGCTATTGTGCAGCGAACACAATAGATGACTTTGCAGCCCTAGCCCAGTCTGAGCAGGATGGGACGAGATTAGTGTGCGGAGAGAAAGTATCCAGACCCCGGCCTTCGGTCCTTTGTGAGGGAGGTGACAGCTGAAAAGAGGCAGGATCTCAGTGGCAGCAGTGACAGCTGAGCACAGAGAGGGCTGTGCTTCTGACCTTCGCCCGTCCTTGGTCCTGGTTCCCTTCACTGTGGTGGAAGGAGGTTGTTGCAGGTTGAAACTTTGTGCTACGTCTTCAGTTGTCATTAGGGACCCAGACCCTTTTGTCTTTCAGCGTTTAATTTTTTGAATCAGTTTATTAGAATAAGGCCTTTTTCATTGCCCCAGGGCTTTGTGCTCTTTGGGCTAGAAATTAAACAAGGTGGGGTGAGTGTGCTTTGTCTGAATGGAAGGGAGGATGGCAGGAAGGTCACTGAGACCCAGCTTGACCCTCACTGCCGCCCACCAGCAGGATGGCTTTGTGCCGAGTGAAAGGGCAGCTGACAGGTTGGGAGTTCGGTGATGCATGGAGAGGGCAGGGAGTGCCCGGTGGGAACCCTCCCGCCGCCGCTGGCCGGCCTGTTCTTCACTAATGTTTCTTTTGTGTCTTCGCAAACTTGGTGGCCCTTTGGGGGGTGGGGACATTTGGAAAACCACAGATGCTGGGGCTGCACCGCGGAGAGTCTGGTTTCATTGGAATGGATGCGACCTGGACTTCCCAGAGCTCTTCAGGTGATTCTGACGTGTAGTCTAGCCTGACACCCACCGCCTGTTTCCGAGGAGGGCCTCACCGTCTGTGGACCCCCTGTGGGGGCCGGGAGCACTGCCCCTGCTCTCTGAGCATCTGGTTTATTGCCACTCTTCATGATTTTGGGGACTTGAATTTTTTATAAAAGCGAAATGGCATTAGAGAATTTCAGGGGAGATTCTGACTAGATCTAAGAAAGAGCCTTTTAGACTTAGGAGACTCAGCCATTTAGGGTCCTGGGATATGGAGAAACTTTAGTGAGAACCCTGGAGCCTGTTGATTTTCCTAAACCCTTAAAGAGCCAGTTAGAAGGAGGCTGGGAAGGAAGAATTGAACTTGGCCCCTTTTAGTGCTGGTCCCAGGTGTTTCTCCCAGGAAGAGCTTGAAGATGAACTTTCAGGAACAAAAGGTATATGGGCCCTGTCACTGCAGACAGAGCTCGTGGACTGTGTGATGAGGAGCCGGGCAGGAGGTGAGGGTGCAGACCCAGCCCTGTTCTCCAGGTGTGAGCCCCTCCCCTATGCCTCGGCTTCCACACCAGCACCCCCACCCCCCATCAGCTTCTCCCGTGTTTTGCTCTCAGCACCAGCAGCTCATTTTTACTCCCCCTCTCTCCGCACAGCCCCCTTCCCCGCTTAGCCACTTTGCTACCCTACCCACACTTTCCTTTGGTTCCGCTCTTACGTTATCAGTGAACTAGAGTAGTGGGTGTCCTGTTCTGGAAGCTGCTCTTGTGGGTGTGGTGGGGTGAGGTCATTGACAGACTGGAGGGGAGGGGGATTTGGGAAGCAGAGGGGGCTGGATCACTACAGGGTCAGAGGTCTGACCCTCGGCCAGGAGGTCAGGGAAGCAGCCGAGCAGGGCTATGGGGCCCGCGCTTAACATTGGCCATCCAGACCCGCAGACGGGCCAGGCAGGGTCCTGCCCTTGGTGCATCCACTGTCCACAGAGAATAACCCCCTTCAGGGGGGCGGGGGGGCTCCAGCTCTGTGCTTGCTGAGAGGCAGTTTTTCTAAAGACCATCATTCCAGCTCCATGAATATTGCTTATTTCATTTGAGGATTTTTTTTTTTAAATGGGATAACTTTATTTTATTCTCTGTGTTGCTGAGAATTTCGATCTTTTCATTTTATTTTGACAACTTGTTGGATTGTTGGAAAACTCTTGTTGCTTTGCTAACTTTCAAGATGCCTAGCAACGTTGTACAGATCATTTGTAACATTTCTCTAATCATTTTAGCAAAACTATAATCAGTCATTCTATGAATAGCGCCCTAGAGACAGTAAATGTTTTCTAAGTCATTTCAGAATTCCTTATTCTCCAGAGTTACATTTTTAATGTAATGTGGTCGCTAGGTCAGGCCTTGAAAGGAACTCCCCAGGTTAATATCCAGCTGGTGTTCAGGACTGTCTCAAAAGTGGGTTGGTGTTAGTCCACAGGCTGAAAGCATGCAGCGGGGGCCTGAGGGGGCTGGGGGCCTGGCAGGGCTGGCCCCCTGCCTCGGCATCTGTCCCCGGCCACAGCAAGGACTCAGGAAACATGGCCCGTCATTAGGACGCCTATGGAGCAAAGCAACATGTCTTGACTGTAAGGTAGGCGTTTGACCAGATAATTTAACGTCTTAAAGGTGTCTTTGTGGGGGAGAGGAGTGTTTCATTGAGAAGATCAGAGAAAAGATCTCGTTTTTCTTAAACGTGTTGTTTTTGTCTTTAAGTGTGCGATACACGATGTAATACTTTATGCAGCCCTGAAAAGATGCGTCTTCAGAGCCACTCGTCAGCTGGTGTCTGTGGGTCCTGGGTAATCTGGGTTCACCTGCAGATGTCCAGCCCCGCGGTTGGGCTGCTGTTAAAACTGAGAATCCCTTGAGGTTATGAGTTAAAGGACCTGATTTTCTTGCTTGCTTACAACTAATTTGCCCCCCTCTTCCATTTTTCTAGTTGTACAACAGAAAAGCATGAAATGTAGGATTTAAGGAGAGAAAGGTAGTTTCACTCTTTTTTTCTTTTTCTGTGAATATATGGAAAAGTGTAAACTGAAGTTTGAAATATTAGTGCTCATTTTTATTTTATATGATGAAATTAGTATTGCTGCTAGTTTTCTGAGGTTCTTTAAGGAAAGGTTCTGGAAGAATTGCTTTGCTTTTTTTTTTTTTTTAATTCCAGGAAACTTATCAGTTGACCAAGTTTTTGGTTAACAATGAACATTCTTTTCTTTGATGACTCAGGGTTTTTTTTAGTTTTCAAAAAAAAAAAGCTTTAGGGCCAGTGGCCTATAGACAGCATGATAAATCAACTTTTGTTTTATTTTCACATCTAAGCCAGAAGTACTTTGATTCATCAGTCTTAATTTATAATAGAATATGACTATTATTTTTTAGGTGTGAACATTTTAGGTGGCCACTATCCTATCCCAAAATGAAAAACCTTTAAAAACCAACTGGCAGGTGGCCCCATTCAGCTGTAACAGTTGAGACATGTTTACCTCCTGAGATGGAGTGAAGGTGACTGTATCTGGCAGCTAGAGTAAGATTGTTGTCAGTGCCAATTATTCAGTGACTTCTATCTATGCAGCTTCCTGTTTTAATTCAGACAGTAAGTGTCTGCAAATGTCTGTGCTAAATATTGCTCTTGCTATCAGATTAAGTGTGTGTGTGTGGGGGGCGCTAAGAACTGATAATTCTACATTCTTTTTTTTTTTTCCCCTTTCTCTGGTGGTTTATTTTCAGTAGTAAATTAGTGGAAATAGATGACCCAGCCTTCTTTCTTCCTGATTCTGGTAGCCCCTTTTGAGCACTGATTAGTGGGAAAGAAAAGACAGGGCCCAGGTCATTGAATCCAAAGGACAGTCCCTAGGAAAACACCCTTGGGTGTGGCCTTTTGTGGCAGGTGGTGCTAGAGGCCCAGGCTGTTGCCATTTCAACTGTATGTGTATTTCTTAACATGTCCTAGTAAATTAAAAATTAAAACTTGAGAAAGGACTTTAGGCCCTCTCCAGGGAGGGTCAGTTGGATTTGCAGTTCCATCCTGTCAACTGTTTAAGTAGAAATAGCCTTTCTTCACTGGCCGCTAGGTGGGGAGGGTTTTGGCACCAGGGCGCCAAAGCCTTCCCCCCTCATTTCCATAAGGGACCATCCCTGTTTGACTTTCTTAGACTGTACCTTGTTGTGGCCTCACAATTGTGGTCTCTGAGACTGTAAAGCTTAGAGAAAGCCATGTTGGGTAAACTGCTCCAGGAGCCAAAAGACGGACAAAAGCGAGACAAGAGGCAGAGGTGCTAGACAGTCAAGCAGTTCTGGGTTAAAGGTTAAGCCAGTCTCCGCCTGAAGGCGCAGCTGGACCCAGCGCACACCTGTGCCCCCAGGGGGGGGGGGCAGCTGGCCTGGGGGGCCTTCTCAGCGGGGCGGTGCTCCGTGCTGTCCTGTCTGGCCCAGGGGGAGCTCTGAGCCCCACCCGCCACCCAGCCCCCCCCCCCCCCCAGGGCTGCTGCTCTGCACGCAGCGCCCAGCCCGCGAGGAGCCCGCAGCTGGAGGAGGCCGAGTGGCCGGCAGCCCTGGGCCAGTTAGTCCACACGGTACAGGACTCACTGCAGCCCCCCGCTGAGCAGTGTGGAAAATTTCTGTACTCTTCTTTTTTAACCTTCCTCCCTGAAATATCAACAGATTCCAAACTGGAATTATTTTCCAGTTTGGTCAAGGAAGTAGAGAATCACATGTGAAATATTTTTGTACTAGGCAGTCACTCATTTTCGTGTCGCTAAGTCTTTCCATTCAAATACTCTTGACTGTTTCCTCCTGGTTCCCGTTTGGGCTAATGCCGTCACACAGGGCGCTGGGGGGTCCGGTCCCTCAGGCAGCAACCAGACAAGCCCTGCCGTCTTCCCGAAAACACACCCGCAGCTCGGCGTGAACTTGTAGCTTGGCCTCCAGCAGATCTTAAACTTGTTGGGGGTTTCATCCCCTTTGTTCTGAACTGCACTGCGGGAGTGTCACACCCCTAGTCCTTCCTGTTTGTATTGTCTGTTGCAAGTGGATGGATTTCAGTTCTCTCTTTAAAGGGTTCCTTCTCCACCCAGGTTCCTTTGCCTGGGGCCTGTTAATGATGTCACTGTTTGATGTTGTGACTTTGGCCACTGTTGCTTGGAGGAGCTGATCCTTTTGCACTGCGGGACCATCTTTTCTGTGTTTGTCTGCGCAGATAGAGGAAGAAGGCAGGGGTGTGTGTGAGGACTGCTGTGGGCTGCACCGGCGCTCTGCTTCTGTAAGCCGCGTGGCCTGCAGGAAGCAGGTAGGCCCGGGTTTGAGTGAGCTTCTGGCAGCAAGTCCACTGACTTGTTTCCTCCATACTTCCCTCTTCCAGAAAACAATGTGTATGAGCTCAAAATGTCTGTCTTTCTCCAGCGATCTTGTTCATGCTGACCCTTTCACTGAGTTCAATTTCTTTCTCCAGCTTTTAAACTTTGGCTTAATTTGTTTACTTTCTCCCGACCGAAATTGTGCACAAAAGTAAGTTGAGCCTTATTGCTCAAATTGCTCCCATTGCTCCCATTGCTCAAATTGGCAACATTTTAGAGAAATCAAGGAGAGTCATTGTGGGTATTCTGTAGGTAGAGTCTTGTTTTGAGTAGCCGGCCTGGTAGAACCCCTTGATAGAGGTGGCAGAGTATGGGGGTGGGGAGATCGGGCCAGGTGCCCTGCCCCACTGTCTCCCTATAGGTGTTTAAGGATTTCGTGGGGAAGGGGCGGGGAGAAATGCAATTCCAAGCCAGGGGCGGGGCCAGCATCCCTAATTGTGGGGACAGCCAGGTGGCCTGCACAGGCCCTGTGCTGGAGCTGGGATGGGCTTCCTGTTGTGCTGTGTGTGGGGTCTTAATCCTGGAGTAGCTGGGTTGTGTCCTGCTGCAGGAGCTCCCGTATAGCTGTGCAAGTGTTGTTTCAGGAATTAGAAACTGTTTTTCCTCCTCTTAGATTCATGCGCTTTCCTATTGATAATGAGATTTCTAAGATTGTTCCTATACCTCAAGCATGTCACTTTATGCATGGGAGCACACACTTGCGTGTGCTTACCAGTCTGCAACTGGGTTCAGTCCAACGGATTTATTCTAAGATTCATCTAGTAAAGTTGTGGTACTGACAGAGAATTAAAGGAAGATCTAAGTGGAAAGCGTCAGTGTCTGGAATCTAGTGGAAAATAGGTCTTTGCCCTTTGTAGTGTCTGACAACTGGGTTATTTGTAAGCTGGGCCAAGGAAATTTTTAGAATTCAGTATCTCAGCCTTAGCTTCCCAGTTATTTTGATTTCCCAACAGATTCTAAAGGGTACAAAAAAGTGAGACTGGAAAAAAAAATTCTGCAGAGATAAGCCCAACTGAATCTTACTATGGTAATGAATTGGCAAAAAAATCAATAATTCAGTGAGAAGTCTGTCAGCCAGTGGTGGCAAAAGACTGCAGTGAATTTGGGAGAATATGCACGTATCAGTGAGCTAATTGGGTAAATTTTCATATGGTGTTACTGTAGTGTCACCCAAGACTAGTGCTTTGGGAAATTTATAGATTAATGGAGACCCAAATGTTTAAATACTTCAGCTGTTTATCCCTAAAGAGAAGCCATAATAAATGTGTATTTGGCTTGATGAATTAAAATGGGGCTGCTTTTCGCATTGTCATTTGATGATTTAGAAATTTTAGCTCACCTGCTGTCTTTCTCACATTTGATGTTTTGTGGGAGTTGCCATCTAAATGTTCCTTTAAGATTGTAATTCTCAAATGTTTGTCTCGGGACTTTATTTACACTCTTAAAAATTAGTGAGGACTCAAGAGCTTTTGTTTATGTGGAGTATAGCTATGGCTATTTACCATATCAGAAATAAAACCCAAGAGATTAAAAATATCATTCGTAACTTAAAAATAATAAACCTACTACATGTTAACCTAAGTACCATTTCTATGAAAAGTGACCATTTTTCAAAGCAAAAGAAATCTTATTGACAGTGTGTTTTATAATTTTTGCAAACATCTGGTGTAATAGACAGCGGGGTCGTAACCTTGGCGTCTGAAGTCCTTCCGATGTGATGTCATCGCCATGTGGAAGGAGAAGCCAGCCTCACACTGGAATGGAGTTGGAAGGGGGGGGGTGATTTCTTTGTAGATAATTGTGGATTTTCTTTGATTGTACACTAAACAAGTGGTGTTTTTTAAATGTTGGTTGAAATGTAGGTTCTGAAACCACATCCCTGAACTTTTAAAACTCTGTTCCATGTATGATTTTGGATATCACACATTGGTCATACGGAGGACCTCCCAACTGTTGATACATTTCAGTTTGCAATATATATAAAAAAATAAAATTGTATCACCAGTTAGAGAAGTCTTTCTATATAAGGAAGTTGTTATCTCCACAGTAGATGTGGATATATGAGTTTTCAAAAAGTCTAATTGTTGCAAAACAGCTTGGCTCTTATTATTTAATCAGTTGTTTTCCATGAAAACAGGCCTGTTTTGCCCATGATATGCCTACCAAATAGAGAGCCATGTCTGAATGACTGCAGTTTGTGTCCTGTGCTTTCCAGTCAAAGGTGGAGCTTCATGACGGAGTGGCTCTGCCACCTCCCAGCTGTGTCTCGGACGCTTATTCTGGTGACAGCATCAGCTTGAGCAGTAGGACTCCTCTGTGTGCTCCCCTTTCCTTCACCCAGAATGTTAAAACGTGTGCACGCAGGGGTAGAGATGTGATAACATTCAGTGTGTGTACTTCTCAACAAGGACATTAAGTGTCACCATCTTTTTATGCATTTGTTTATGTTTGCCTGCAGTCGTGCCACGCCACTACTAGTGCAGTTTGGTGCCACTGCCTTGCTTTGCGTTAAGGACACTTTTGCACCACTGATGCCGTGAAACAGGCAAACAATGCTGTACGATTTCTGTGAAAGCCATTGGCCTGAGGCACCCCAGGGATCCATGGTTCTCATTTTTGAGAACCATTGGGAAAGGTGCCAAATGAAGCAGAAGCTACATTTGTGTGTTACAGAAATGGACCCCAGACATTGCGCTGGGTGGGGGGGAGGGGGGTGGGCAGGTAAGATGTGGAAGAGAGTGACCGGTGAGTGACACTTCCCCTGGGGATGTCACCTCATGCTCCCAAACAGCTAAGTCTGTGCCTGGCACATTACTCAGGAAATACAAGTCGCAGTTTGAAGAATTCAATTGAGAGTAATGGGCTTATATTATACTTTTAGTGGATTTTTAAAAATTGGATTTATCAAGGTACATTTTTGTCCTTGTGTTATAAAGTACTGAAGCTGTGGCATGTAGTCGCACAGCCTCTTTCATCCCTCCTGTCCTGTGATTCCATAATCTTCCTCAGTTACCCTGGCCCTGTGGGTCTGTGTTCTGTTCCCTCAGGGTCCCCGTCACCAGCAGGGCAGAACCATTCCAGCAGCGATAACTGTACCCTTTGCTGATTTTACTTAAAAAGCCGACCAGCGCTTTCCCCGCTTGGGGGATGTACCCCGCATATAAAGGACGGGCATCGAGTCTGTTAGGAAACTGACTCTTCTCCTCGTGTGCAAGTGTCATTCACTCCCGTGTCCCCATGTTTTTGTGCGGTGACTAGGTGGTTGGTTAGCAGTTTATTTCGTGCTCAATGTGTAAAGTGTCAAAAGTATGTTCTCCCTGGGAGTTTCCAGAAGAGAAAGACTTTTGTGCCAAGAAGACCTTGTCATTTCTGTCAACATGTTTCTTTGTTCTTTCTCAAATTTATCTTGGGGATAGTGAGGACTCATTTATACTTTTATGGGTTAGAACCGCTGCCTTTGTGTTTTTTGTTTTGTAGTTTATTACCAGTTTAAGTTATTCAGGATAGCTGGTTACTCATGAGTCGATACTCTGCCCCATTTTCGTTTTCTCTTCAATTTCTGACTTTGCGAGATGACATGAGAGGCTCTGCTTGGGAATTTAGAATTCGCAGGTTGGAGTAAGTTTTCAGAGGCTCTGAGACGCGGCCGGGTGTCCTTCCCCTGCTCTTTCCGTTAGAAATCCCCAGTCGTGAAAGCATTGTGGAGTTGATGGACTTGTCTAGATAAAATGAAAATGTCTGATAAAATATTAATAAACATATTATTGGACGTCGGCTCCTGAAGATGTGGACCTGGCGACTTTCTTTTTCACTGACTTTACTGTGATAACGAGAATGATCAAAGGACGGTGTGGTCAGGGCTGTTGTGAACCCACATCCCTGCCCTGTCACCCTGTGGCAGCAAACAGGCCCCAGGAGGACTGACCGGCTTTGCTTTCATGTGGGATTTTCCTGGATTAGCTGATGAGGCCAAGCTAAGTAAATATTATCTTCTCTTCTGTTGGCCTTTTGTTTTGAAATAGCATCCCAGCCCCACTCCCTACAGAGTTTTCTTTTTATTACTGTTATTATTTTTATAGATTAGAGGTGCCACCTTTTCCAGCCTTGCTCATCACTTTTTTCTCACTTCAACCTGTGAAATGTTTCCTTCAATTCAGCAAGCATTTATGGAGCGTTCGCAAGTCAGTGGCTGTGTTATTACCAAACCTGCATTCTTGCTTCCCGCTGTTTGGAACACGATTTGCATGTTCTGTATCAGCTCTCTTAGCGTGTCTTCCCTCTGCTGTTCCCCTCGTTGGGTTATTACGATTAAGGAGACCTTGTTGTGGAGAAGGCATCTTCCAGACTCCAGGAGCCTGCCTGCAATCTCAGGCCCTGACTTTCTTCCTCCTTTGCTTTTTCATTGTTTCCTTGTCGTACTGCTTCACCTCTGATGTGTGCAAGAGCTTCAGGCGTCAGCGGCTGGCTCCTGTGGACTGTGGAAAAGTTTGGAAGGTGAGAGAGACAGGAAGGAAGGGAGCGGATATTAGAGAAGAAGATTCTTCTTTGATCAGTTTTCGCTTATGCAACATTCCTAACCTTTGGCCTGTCTCCTTTCTCCCACTTACTTAGACAGAAACTGTACCTCTTCATCTGTGTTTGTGTAATAAGACCCAGACTGTTCTCGTCCACAGATGACGTTGTAAACTATCTTCTTTTACTGGGGGGGATAAAAGGTCTCAGCTAGAAAATAAGCATTAGACTCTAGAAAAGTAGACTTTACTGACTACTTTTATAGAGCTGTCATCTAATGGCCTAATACGTGGGTACTGAGAAAACATAGAAGTTTTCTGGAATACAGCAGATAGCTGAGATGGATGGTTAAAGGTTACTCTCTTTTATTACATTGGAAATGGTTTCATTGTATTTTTTCCCCAAATTGTGTATTAGTTACAGAAGTTAGCTTTGCATTTTCTACTTTTATGTACATGAATTAAAGATCTACATCTCAGGTGAGCAGATGCATAATTGTATAAAATCTGAACAAAGTGAAGTAATGGGGTTTAAATGAAATAGACCCGTACTACTTGCTAAATATTTGATAGATGTCAGCTGGATGCTTTCCTCTTCCCCCAGATGTGACAGCATACTGATTAGATGACTTTGCACTGTCTGATTTATTTCTTCTTCTAGTTGTGGTCAAGCCTGTAATAGAAAAATCTATACCAATTTATTTTCCCTTTCTCATTTTTCTCCTGTCTGGTTTGCCCAACTCATCATGGATTTTTCATCTTGTAGTTTGTGTAAGTGGTATTTAAGTATGATTCCAGAAACTCATCTCATAATGGGTTCTGTCCCTTTCAATGTCAGAAAACAGAGACAGCGCTACTAGCTAAGTTATTAGCTGGGGCAGTTTTGCCTTTTACGGACACGTGTAGTCATTAGTCAGAATTTAGACTTTCTTAGTCTATTAGGATTGCTATTAGTACTTTCTCTTCCATTAGAGAATCCACACAAATTTCACAAACGTGTTTTATTCTTTCCTTTCATCATAATTTAATAAATACTATTTTAGGCATATAATAGAGGATCTCCCAGTTTTAAAATGGCACCATTGTAACACCATTACCACAGAACTTTGTCCAGCCTGTACAGAGAGCAGGAGTTCACGCACGGCTCTCTGTGGGTGCCCCATTTGGTCCTGGGTGCTCCTACGGGTGGATGGGTGTTTCACTCTTAAGCTAACAGACATAAGTGACCACGTGAAGAGACGCTACTTCCTTATTTGTAATGTTTTGCTGGGCTACATGCAGATGACAAAGCTGCTGCTGATGGGAGAATGGGGACCAGCAGGCATTCGAAGTCCAACGTCCTTTTCCTTCCTGGGTGGGCACATCTGTCCGCGGGACAAAGGCTCCTGGCTCCCATATTAATTCTGTCATTACTCATCACGCTTTCCCCACTGCGTAGCGGACAGGGGTGCTCACCAAATAACGTCATGGCTTCTTGCTGCTCCACCCTCTACCTGAGCAAGTCAGAAACGCCTCTCGGGGGTGTGAGCAAGACTGGCCCGGCAGGAGCTGAGGGACTGCCGGGGGCTGCCTGGGCCGAAGTTCGGGCTTGGTGGCCATTGTGCAGGAGTTACAGCCTTTAGCTTTCATCTAGCAGGTGTGCGGTTCCCAAGAATCTGCCTGATAGATCTGACTTATGGGCAAGACTGGAAGAGGCCAGACATTTCCCAAACCACATCAAGGCCATCCCAGTAGTCATGGTAATTTAGTTATTTACTCCTAAAAAGTTAATGTAATAAATGTATGCAAAGGGATAAAGACTTTGAGTTGATTGTGACGTCATCGTCAGCAAATGTTTTTGAGTCCAGGGAGCTGGCCTGTGCCTGGGTATTCGTTTCACCACCGATTTATTGATTATCTGTCGTTCCTGAGGCTTCTGCTCATGAGGAACTCACAAGTGATGGCAGTGATTCGCTAATAAATCACGTGTGAGACTGACTGAACATGTGGGAGCCAAAGATACAAGCAGTGTTCTCTGGGAGCAGCGGAGGGAAGTGACACTGTCACAGAGGTTTTTCTTTAAAACTTTTTCCCCTAGAAATGTCGGAGAAAGTTTTGTGTGGGTGGGAGCTTTTGTCTTAGTCTCTGAGGGATGGTGATATTTTGGGTGATCGGGCCATCCTGATACAAGGGACACAGGTGGAAGACTTCAGGACATATTTATTTGGGAAAGGGCACTTATTGCAGACTGATTCAGGGAAAAGGTACTCAGGCCACTTTACGGAACGATTTGAAGGCTAGAGATTGAAGTTGTGCACGGTGCACGTTGGAATAGGTGTGTTCCTCGGGAATGTGGGTGATGAGTGATAGAACCCCAACTTAAACTACCTGCAGAAGAAGAGGAAAGGTCCTGCTCACGTAAGCGGGGTGTCTGGGAAGAGCATGCTTTGCCCATGGCTGCGTCCGGGGCTCAGACGTCCTGGGGTCTCCTCTCTCTGGACCTCATGTCAGCCCTTCCCCCGTGTTTGCAAGCCGGCAGCCAGCGCCTCACATCCTCCCAGCTTAACACCCTCAGTGGAAACCAAACGTGTCTCCCAAGACCCCAGTAGCACCCCGAGAAGGTGTAGAAGCTTTGCCATGGTTCTGTGCAGTCCTTGAACGAGTGGCCAGCATTACATTGAGGGCGGGGCCCAGAAGAAGGTGTGCCGGGCAGACCCCCTGCCAGGGCTCCTGGCCAGAGAGGGGAGGCAGCTGTCAGCGGACACAGAAGGTGGTGAGGAGGCGGTTGTTTGGAAGGATGGGGAGTCTGTTTTCTGCACATTGAGTTGGGGGCGTTGGTGGGTCATTCATGTGGCCTTTGGCTATTTGGGCACAAGAGAGATGGGGGAGGCTCCAGGGGACAGGGGACCCACATACGTGGTCTGTGCTAGAGACAGGCCTGAATAGGTGCGCTCACTGCGGAGGATCAGGTATTAGGTAGAATCACGTGCAGTTCCTGTTTTTCACGTAAACAGGGGCAGAATACTGTGATTTCATAGGATTCAGCATGTCCTGTAGAAATGCCTATTTGGAAATGACTGGTCTCGTGTGCTTCTCAGTGGCTTTTAAGTCTCCACAGGCAGCCGGTCTTTTTTCCTTTCCTTCTTTCCCTCCACTCCCCCTTCCCTCTGTCCTTCCCTTTTTTTCTTTAAAGAAGACAGCTATCAGGTGTTTTGTAAGTCAGAGCACGGTGCTTAGTGCTGGATGTGCAGCCTTGAACTGGACGTGAAAGGCCCCTAGAGAAGTCCCCGCAAGCCCAGACTCTGGGGGTGACTGGCACTGATCCCATATTCCCCCAGCCCCCCACGTGTGTGCTGTACTTCCGGAGGGCCGAGGTCTGGGTTGGGGTTCCGGCTGGTCCGCACACCTGGGGAAGGGGCCGTGGCCGGCCTGCTGGCCCAGAGCCGATGGGGGCAACAGGCAGGGACCCCTGTGCACGCTGCCAGAGTTCACAGGCGCAAGGGCAGAAATCAGCACTTACCACTCTGCCCCTCGCAGAGAGCTCAGTATTTTGAAAGGAATTTTCTTTTTTTAAATCAAGAACAAAACAAAAATTAGCTTTGCCCAGGTGCTGGCTTTCCCTGAATACAGTGGTACCTCGGTTTTCTAACGTAATCTGTTCCGGAAGACCGTTCGAGTTCTGAGACGTCCGAAAACCGAGGTACCACTGTACTAGCAAGCCTGTCCTAACAGTCGAGGGAGAAACAGTGATTTTGAGCTGGGTGGAATATTTTTATTCTTCTCAGTGGGAAGAAAATATTTGCCTTCACTTTCTCAGAACTCCTTGCACTGGGAAAACAGCTGAGGGACCTGCTGGTAGGAACAAGGGCCAGAGCTCTGTCTCCTGCAAATCTAGGTTTCTGGCAGCTTCCTATTGGAGTGGGAGGCAGCCCCTCTCCTCAGGGCAGGGCAGGGCGCACCTTCCCCTCTCCTCCTCCCTTCCCTTCCCTCTGGCAGGAAGACCTTGGTCTGCCCAAAGCTCCCTCTGGCTTCTTCTCTGCAGCCAGAACCAGGCAAAAGACAATAGCCAGTTCCTCATATAAACCACCTGCTTGGCAGGAAGTGAAGCAAACTCAAGTCCTCGATGCCACTTGGAGGATTTGTGGTTTCCTTTCCTGTCAGTAAACAAAGCAGGCGGTGCAAAGAGGGGGGCATTCATTGTTTACAGGATGTTTGCTGTGTCAGAGGAAGGAAAAGTGCCTGCTGCAGAGCCCGACTCATTGTGCGAGGGAATTACAGCGTCATGGGACGTGCCTGCTGGAGCAGAGAACCACCTCTCACCAAGCAGACTGCTCTCAGTAGGACTTTTAAAGGCGTCTTTTGTAAATCAAAGTTGAGGGTTTTATAATGTATGAGCATCAAAAAAAGCAGAAACCAGAACGCCACTTTAGACGAAAAAAATGGGTTTCTAAAACTTTGGAAAACATTGATACTTTAGAAGATTTGATTTTTTTTTTTTTTTTTTTTAAGTTGTGCTTTGCTTGCAGGGAACATTGATTGTTTGTGGTGCCGCTGTGTGTCCTGTGTGGGCCAGCCCAGGTTGTTTTTCGGGGTCTCCAGTACAGTGTCCAGGTCGCTAGTGTCCCTGCTCCATGGCAGAGGCTGTCTGTCCCCCTTTTTTTATCAGCAGTTCCCAGCCCAGGAGCTGAGAACTCACCTGGTGGTCAGTAAGCATTTGCTGAGCGGCCGGGCGTTTGCTGAGCGGCTGGGCGTTTGGCTGTACATAATAAGCTAATGAAGACTGAAACCATGACATACGGTGTCCAATAATATATCCTTTTCTAATTACTTTATGTTGGGAAGTCTTTTTAATAAATACTTTGGTGTTTTCTTTTTATTATGCTAAAATATACATAACAAAATTTTACCATTTTCCCCATTTCTAAGTGTGCAGTTCAGTGGCGTTAAGCACTCACGCCATCCTCCACTCGGAGCGTTTTCATCTTCCCGAGCAGAGACTTCCTCCTCGTGAGACGCTAGCTCCCTGTTCCTCTCCCAGCCCCTGGTACTTTCTGTCTGTAGGCAGATGACTACTCTAGGGACCTCGTATAAGTGGGATGTGTCGTTTGTGTCTGGCTGATTTCACTCAGCATCAGGTGGGAGCAGGTGTCAGAATGCCGTCCCTTTTTAAGGCTCAATAATATTCCCTTGTATGGATGGACCACAGTTTGTTTATTCATTCATCTGGTGATGGACACTTGGCTTGTTTCTGCCTTTTGGCTGTTGTGAATATGCTGCCTTGAACACGGGTGTACAGATATCTGTTCAAGCCCTTTCAGTTCTGTGGGTTTGCACCAGAAGTGGAATTGCTGGGTCCGGTGGTAATGCCGTGTTTAATTTTTTGAGGAGCTTGCCATACTATGCTTTAGATTTTTAAGCTTAGAATCAGCTTTCTTGCCTGCACGAGTTATGTCAATGAGAATTTCTTTCCCCTCCCTTACCCCTGCACATAATCTTAAATTCAGCTGCAATGGGGGGACTAATTATAGTAACTCGTCATCAGCTGTGTCAGTGCTTCATAAAAGTTGAGAAAGATTGGAAAAGGTGAGTTTCCAGAGCCAAGGCAATGACAGCTTTCTTGGTGGGTGACCCTGTAACTGATCCTGTTCAAAGTGGAAAGGGCAGAGTTCACATGTGCAGGGACATCAGGTGTAACCGGGCTGTCTGGGGCCCCCCACTCCATGGGGTCTGTGTGTTGGGAAGCGGAGAAGCCGCGGGGACGGCGCTGCACCCAGGCTGGGCACTGCTCACGGGGCGTTTGGCGTCCGTGTGATGTCAGGCGGCCGTGTGGGCCCCAGGGCACCTCACTCCTAAGTAGTTTGCAGAAATTCTCGTAATCACTGTTTTAGAAAATGAAATCGGAAGAGCATGATCTTAGGAGCTGACTGGAGCTCACACCCTCCTTGGTGTGACTTGATGTAGTGCGGGGAGTCATGCAGGGCGGCCTGCAGAGTCTCTGCTCCCGCTCCCCACATAAGAACGTAGGACATGGTGAGGCCAAAAAGGAACACCCACGGAGCCATAAGTAGGGGAGTCATGTCACTATATTCTCGCTGGCAGCATCCACCTCTCTGCAAGCCGCGCTTGCTAGCTCAGCCACCATCTTCTTGCTAGCCCCCATTTTGCTGCTAGCGTAGCCACAGCAGTTATATTAGTGGCCAATGGCTCACTGGTTACAGCTGACGGCCAACTAGCCACAGCTGATGGCCATCTAATCACAGTTGATGGCCATTTACTACCTGAGCCAGCAGCTTTCCACGTGAGGCCGAGAGCCTGGAAACTGCTTTCTGGGGCTCTGTCTCCACACTTGACAATTCACTTTGGGCAAGTGACTTGTCCCTTAGAGTGCCAGTCTCCTCTTCCAAGGGTGCAGAAAGGGGCGATTTCTTAAGGTGCTTGTGAGTTTGCAAGTAACGTGTAAAGTGTAGTGGAGCTTCTCGTGCATAGTCAGCTCTGCTTCCCTGACACTGACGCCGACATTGGCCATTGTTGCTAAAAGCTGATGCAGTTTCACAGGGGTCAGTGCCAGAACAGACCCCAGAGCAGCAGGTCTCAGCGGTGGGCTGAGGCCCCTGGAAACTCCTCAAAACCATCAAAGGTCCCAAAGTGCTTTGGATTGCGTGGCTTTTCTCTGCTGATATTTATGATATTAGAATTAAAACCGAGAAGTTTAAAACTATGAATTTAAAGTGGCAACAAGCCCTTTGCATTTTATTATAAATAACAAGTTTTATGAAAATCACTATTTTCCAAAACAAAAACTAAATGCGCAGAAAGAATAGCATCCCTTTTGTATTTGTGCAGATCTCTTCACTCTTTGGCTTAAGAGAATTCAGCTGGATTCTCAGGTCTTTGGTGCTGTGACATGCTACTCACCCTCTGGAGAGAAGGAGAGTGACAAGGTGAATGGCTTGGTGTCCTTGTGAAAATGGTTTTGACCTGAGGGGCCCCTGGAAGGGTCTTGGAACCTCTCCCTCCCCTGGGGATCCTCAGACCAACTTTGAAAACTGCTGACCACTCGTCTCTCTGACTGGGTCCCTTTCTTGTCTTACAGCGTCCTGTCCTGTCCTGGCTGTGCGTGGAGCCTGCTGTCTGCCCTGAGGTAAGCTTCCTCACCCCAGTCAGCCGCTTGGAGTTTTAAACGGGCTCGTGTATCCCATTAATGTTTCCTTCCTCCCTCCCTCTTTCTCGCCCTGCCTCTCTTCCTCCCTCCCTCCATCCCTTCCTTCCTACATTGTTTCTGTTCCCCTTGACTTACGGATCGAATGTCTGATGTTTTCACTCCCTGCAGCAAGCATGTGTGAGCATTCCACTGAGCTCTGGAATCGCCTAAATTTGGGAACTTAAAAAGGAGTCACTAGCAAGCTCCTATGAGCGTTCCATGATGTGTTTAAAAGGATGAGTTTTAAATTGGTTCAAACATGTCTACATGAGTGTCCCTTAGATTACACGGACAAAGTGGGAGTGTAGTGGTGGGTGAAGGGCTGCAGGAAGGCTGCCGTCCTATTGGAGGAGCGTGACGGGGGGTGGGGGGGGTGCCTGCACCGAGAGGTCTCTGTCAGTGGGGCAGGGGGGGTGGACCCTCCTCTACCCTTCACAGGTCTCCCAGCTGGTCTGATAATTCAATCTGCATGAGCCGATTAACAAGTGAAAGTAACAAATGTAACTACATATGTACGTATGGGAACCCCACATCCATGAGCCTTTCAGAGACAGAAAGGGAAAGCAGTGTATATACGAGGTCTGACAATTAAGTTTGCGAACTTGTTGCAACAATGTTGCTAACCTTTTTTGGTATCAGAGGGATTATTCATTATGAATTGGTACCAACTGGACAGACAGTTAACCAAGTTTACTATTGGGAAGTGCTAAAAAGGCTGCGTGAAGAAGTTAGACGACCTGAACTTTTCACCAACAATTCATGGCTCTTGCATCGCGACAATGCACCAGCTCACAGGGCACTGTCTGTGAGGGAGTTTTTAGCCAGTAGACAAATAACTGTATTGAAACACCCTCCCTACTCACCTGATCTGGCCCCCAATGACTTCTTTCTTTACCCGAAGCTAAAGGAAATATTGAAAGACAGACATTTGGGTAATATTTAGGACCTCAAGTGTAATATGATGACAGCTCTGATGGCCATTCCAGAAAAAGAGTTCCAAAATTGCTTTGAAGGGTGGACTAGGCACTGGCATCAGTGCATAGCTTCCCAAGGTGGGTACTTGGAAGGTGACCGTAGTGAGTATGTAGCACTTGTTCTAGGATGAGTTCATGAACTTAATTATCCAACCTCGTATGACATTCTGAGCTAAGGTTGAAGTCAAGCACCTGGGGCTTCAGAGGGTCATAACTGGACAATAAAAAGAGCAGATGGTCAGTAACTAGTAGTCTGCCCTGCCCTCTAGATAGGGCATGTGTGCTGTTTCTGGTGGTCACTCTTATTATGGACAATGCTCCTCATTTAAATTCTTCTAGGTAGTTAAGAGGAAGCAGAGGTTTCCTTGAGTCTGTAGGATCTCAGTTGCCTTTGGCTCAAAATAATCCAAATACCACAGTCACATCTTGGGGTGACTTGTTCTGAACCCCTACATGAGGAAGGTGATGGACAGAGCGGGGTTGAGGACGAGGGCCAACGCTTCCTGATGAGGTTCAGCCGGCTCTGCCTGGAGCCCGGTGGTGTCACCTTAAACACCGTCTTTGGACATAGAATAAAGGCAGAGTTAGCTGCTGCCTGGCTTGTGTGTGTTCACAGGTACTGCATTTTCTGTAACAGCAGGAAATGAGTTTGTAAAGAAGCTCCCGGACCTAACTGTCCCCCGTCACATTTGGTTTCTGGCCTTGGATTATCCAAAGTGGATTACCATCCTTCTCTCTGTCTGTCTGTACACACACACACACACACACACACACACACAGTTTCCTTCTGCACCATTGAAGGATGAGTTACATATATCATGGCCCTTTACCCTCCAAGTGCTTCACTGTGTATTTCCTAAAAATAGAGGTATGCACTTAGTTAACGATAGTTCAGCAGTCAACTGGGGATAATGTCATATTGGTTGATTACTTACACCCAGGCTGTTATCTGTATTCCAATATTATCATCTGACCCGAAAGTGTCCTGATAGGGTCCCATGCAGGCTCCAGCCTGGGCTCATGTCCTGCATCCAGTGGCCTTGTCACTTGATCATCTTTATTTCCACAGCTTTTGTCATGTCTGCATGTTGATGCATTTTCAAGTCTGTGGCCTGGGAGGCTGCATTTAAAAATGTTTTTAAGTGGATAATCACTTTGACAGTGGCCAAGTATCGTGGAAAGAGGGAGTACATCTCCATCACACGTTTTCTCATTACAAATTACAACAACATAAAGTACACATATTTCTAGTGGTCAGATTGTGAAACTCTTTCCAGGAGAGAGGGGAGGAATCAGGGAAACAAATAGTAAAGAGACTCAGCCTGAGAAGACTCTTCCCTCTTCTGTGTGACTCAGAAGACTTGGACGATGTACTAAGGAAAGCATTGGAACCTGGATAAATGCTGACGTGGAAATAACAATAGAGGGAGATGGTTTTCATTTCAGCTCAGGAAAGGAGAGCTATTCCCTAGGTCTGTTTTAAGGAAAGAGCCTGACTTCGTGAAGCTGGACTTGTCCCTCCTGCTTCCTTGGTCTGCACTGAAGCCGGCTGACAAGTTCATTCTGTTACCAGCCTCTGGCCAAACGAGGGGCCCCTCCTGCTGCCTGGCACAGCTCTGCTTGGTCTCTGTCCTTCCCTGCTCCTGAGGATGGTGGGGACACAGCTGCTGCCTGGGGGTGACACTTTCCAGGTTTTCTCCCGTCAGATGTGTGCAGCAGCAAACCTGGAGACACTGTTTCCAGATTAATCTCTTCATGGTTAATTTTGATGAGTGAAGTTATGGGGATATTATAGAATATGCAACTGTATAAACATTTGTACTGCCTGCTCATAACTGTAAGTCTACTTCATTTTGTCAAAATGTATGTTCTTTAGTTTTTAAGTTTATAGGTGCATTCAGTTCAAACAACACAGAATATATAGAGCATAACCCCTGCTATAATCTCACGCCCCAAAGGCAATCACTGTTGAGAGACTTTCTTTTAAATCTACATGTATACCTTTTAAAAAAACAAAATGACAAATGGGATTATTCAATACATACTATTTTGCCAGTTGCTTTTTTTCACTTACTAGTATATTTTGGAGATCTTTTCATTGTTAACATCTTAGCAGTTCCTACTTAATCTCTTCAATGACAAAATGGCTTTCATTGTGTGAATATACCATACTTGATGTAACTATGGAAGAACATTGTGGCACTTGTCAGTATTGGGCCCTAAATCTGTATACAGATTTAGACAACTGTCAGTTGAGCATGAAGGAGTCTGGAGGTCATGGCAGGAAATAGTGACAAAGATTTATTTTATTCAAGGGTCTTAGGATTTGCATATCAGAAACACAACTAGGCAATACCCAGGCTGTTCCAAAGAAGAAAGAAAAGCGAGGTTCTTATAGTAAAGACAACATTCTTGAGAAGAATCAGTCCTCTGGATTGATCCAAGATGGTTCGTCTAGGTGACCAGTGGTCTGGATAACGGATGTCAGGTGGTCTGGCAGGTGGTCTGGATATGTGAACACTCCATCCTACGTGCTTCAGACAGCTGTGCATAGGGTTTGCAGACATCTCCAGGCATTGACACAGGACCGAAAGTTCAGAAGTGGAGTTCCCAGGCTGGTTAAGGGAAGAATGGAATCGTGTCCTCATGCCTCAGCCTACTTGATTTTAGAAATTTAGCGGCTTGACTGTTGTGACTCTGTTTTATTTCTTCACTCTTTCCTCACAACTTTTTCTTTAGTATAAATTCCCAGGAATGGAATTCCTGTATGAAAAAGTACAACACACGTAGAATTTTGGTGGCTATTGCTAGACTGCCCGTCAGATAGGTTCTGTCCATTGTGATTCCGTCAGTGACTTATGTGTGAGCCTCTAGCCTTTACCAACAGTGAGTAAGCTCAATATTTTATTTGTTTTTTATTTAATTGTTTCATTGTTTTAATATTTATGTTCTTTTTAAAAAATTAATGTAGTTAGGTACTTTTATTGGCCACTTGTCTTTCTTTTGCCGACTTATCTTTTGGATTATTGCATGTACTGATTTGTTTTTAAACTTCTTTATTCCGGATATTAGTTTTTTGTCACATGATGCAAACAAGTATTTTTGCAAATTCTTAGTTATTGTCTTCTTTCTTTTTTGCCACCGTTTGAGTTGTTAATGATGTGAATCCCCACGGATTATTTAAGAGCATCTGCTGCTATAACAACTAGGCTGCTCTTTACCAGTGCTTTTCTGGGTTGAAAATCCATTTCCAATGTGATCTGAAGATGGGTTACAATTATGCCCCAACTAAAGAGGACTTCATAAGTCAGTACAACATATTTGTTGTTAAAAAGTATGAATGAAGCTCATTTGCTATGGTTCTTTTATTTTCTCTTTTGCAAGGACTTTTATTCTTCCATAAATGTTTACATAAAGAGTACATTGCTTGAAATCTATAAATTGTGTAATAGTATGAGAACTGAGGAGGCGACACACCGGTTTAGTGGCTGACTTGTTCCATAATCCTGTATAAATGGTGTACCATTGCGGGTCCTCACTTCCCATTGATGGAATTAGGACTTATTTAACTAACGATCATAAAGGCTCAGAAGCTTGTTTATCAGAGGATTAGGGGGCTTGTTTTGTGGGAAAAATCAGTTATTATCATGGGGGATTCCTAGGAAAAGTGTGGGCTGAGCTCCAAATTCTTGTCCTTACAATGCTGCATAGAATTTTCAAGATATGCAAATCCTTGGGACCATCATGCACAGTGTGTGTATTTCAGCCTTCAGATTTCTGGTAAGAATTTTTAACTCCTTGGGCATTTTCTTATCAGAAAGGTGTTGTCTTGAAGCCTGGAATATCTTGTTTCTCCCACTCTGCTCTGAACTTTACCTTCAACCATCTCTACCTTTTTCGAACCAAAATAAGTATCGGCAGGGGTGCTAGGCTTCCTTTCTATCCTGTCCTTTTTTCTTTTGCCTAATTTCGTAAGGCCCTTAGAATTCCACGACTCAGATGGACCTCTAGGGGTCCATAATTTATCCCCATTTACTTAAAACATTCTCAGACTAATACATTTCTCATTGTCCTGCCCAAAGTTTCTGAAGAAACATTGTGGTTACTAGATCTCTCTGCTGGGGGAACGATGTCATGTGCTTCAGTAGCGGTGCCATCTGCTGCCAGGATCAGGACGTCAGGAATCTGTCTGATTACGATGGTACCTGATTCCTAACTCAGATGCCCGGACGTTGGGAAATGCACTAGCCTGTGTATAAAATGTTTAGGTGACCTCACGTCTCTTCCTCATGTTCGTTTTTGCTGCTTACCCTCCTGGAATTTAAAGGCCAGTTAACACAAACATCTTCCAGACATTCAGAAACATTTCATTTCATATCCTGCTATCAGCCAGATTTGGAAAGCTTGGCCACCTCAGGCAAATGATCTTAAAATCTGAAGACCTCAGGGGAGGCAGACTGGGCCCTCCCGTCCCACACACCCTGGAGGGCGATTTAGTTCAGTAAATATTCATTGGGCAACTTCTGTAAGTGGCGTACTCAGGTGCCAAGGGAAATAAGAGAATTAAAATGCGGCCCTTCCTTGTCACGAGTTAGTAATCTACTGGAGAAGAGGAAGTATATACAGCTAGTTCTAATCAAAGACACGATCGCTGTAATCATCAAACGTGGAGAATACTAGTGAGCTGAGGTGGTGGTGGTCTCGGTATCCGGCCGATGCCCACCATGCGCGGGGCACTTCATCACACGCCTGCACACGTTTAGACACATGCCTTGTGGTGCACTCATTACTGCAAAAACGATGTGTGGGAAGAGACCATTTGGTGGATTTGCACATGGTCCCATAGCGTATGAGAATTTTGGGAGGTGTCCGAGGGTACAGGGCAGGCTGGGCAAAGTGTCCTCTGTGTGTCCCCGCTGTCCTCGTGCTCCGGGGCAGCCCTCGGCTCCCTCAGCTTCCTCTCAGCCCCAGAAAACCCTCCTCTCTGGAGCACCTGGCCCCACTGAATCAGTAGGATTTGGTCTTTAATTGGATGGGTCCACACTCTGCTTTCTTGTGGACTGATTCATGCTAATCAGACACAAAAAAATTCTGTTTTGCACTTGGAATTACCTTTCTTAATTGACAAGATACAATTTTCTTGATAACTAGGGATTTGTGCCTTTTCCTTTTCCAATTTCTGTTCTTACCACTTGGTTCTATCTAGTTGAATAAATGACATGTGCTTTAGGTCTGTTACATGACAAGTAATTTTTTCCCCAAATGTAAATCTGATCAACCTGATCACATGAGAGGGACTTGATGATTCAGTGTGACAGACACTTAGTCTCATTTGCAATATTTCTGCGGGCCATTTTCTCTTCTGCCTAATGATTCTTACTGGACATTATGACACTGTGATTTGCTTGCTGGTAACTGTATGGTACATAATATTTTAGTACTTTACCTATCTGCTTAAGTAGTACCTAATCTTTGAAGTAGGTACTGCTAGCCACATTTTAAAATAAGGAAACTGAGGGCCAGAGAGGTTAGATGATTTGCTCAAGGTTACATAGCTGATTAGTTCTGGAGCCTGAAGCTCACTGTGGCAGTGTCCCCAGGGCCAGTGACAAAGGAGAAGGCTGAGTCATCCATCATATCTTACACAGATTTCAGGATTCGATCCTACAGGTGGACGTGAGAAGAATCAAAGAGAAGAGCTTGTTCAGTTACATTGATAACGTCCATTTATTCTTTTATCGATCACCCATAAAGATAAACACACTGAAATTATGTGTAAGACCAGATAGAATCCTAACAAAACTTTTAGAATGTGGACAAGAAGAGTATGAAACAATTCTTGTGTGTTCTGATAGTCAGATGAGTGTTGAATGAATGACCTACCCATGGCCCGAAGACCCACTTGGCATATGGAGCCCCTCACAATATAGGAGGGTTCCCTGCGGTTTTGAATAGTGGTCTCTTCCTGTTAGTTGAATCTTCACTTAAGCAGCTTCCTAGTTTAACTGGTAATTCTGCAGCCCCTAGGAAAGGTGAATGTGACTGACGTGAAGGTTGGAATATTCTCATTACGAAATGTTTAAAATTTGCCAAATTTGTATGTCTTCTACAGTGCTATTCTTTGAAAAACATTTATAGTGCCATATTATAAAGATGTAGTTCTGTATATTCCCTTAGTGAAAGGCTGCTAACACCATTCTCAGCGCGTGAACCTGAAAGTCACAGGGCTTTTCACAAAGCACATTGTAATTTTGTAAGGTAAATCTCAGCATGGTTTGTTTTCTTTCCTTTATTTGCTTTTATTAAACATTTCTCTGGAGGAAATATCAGTGGAAGATTTCATAAAGGAAACATGCAGTAAGGAACAATGGATAGCGTGAAGATTTTGATTCTGAAGTAAAATAACTGCTTTTCCTCAATAAAAACACTTTCCTTGGTAATTAGCCGTGTCTGATAGGAGCTGACATGGAACCATCCTTCTGAGGGGCACTCCACACTCACACAGCCCGTGGACCTCACACTCCTGTGCCCAGGAGGCTATAGGGTCTTGGGTCATTGGGTCCCCTTCACACCAACAGAAGTGAAGGCATAGTGGCCATCCATTCCGTGAGCGGTTTATTTAGAGAGAGACAGAAGTAGAGAGGCTATGTATGCAGTGAAATGTGTTGTTTTTATATTTTATGACCTACTAATACTTGTGACAGGGACCTAGGATCAGCCCCTTGGATTCTGGCCCTACTCTGTGTCCTGATGACAATAGCTAGCGGTTGTGAGCACTTTCGGTCCTAAGCCCTTGGCAGGTACCCTCTCCTGTGACTGACTGTCTGACCTGCCCGGCAGATAGATGCAGGCTTTCCAAGGACAGAGATGCTCGAGATGCTCGTCCGAGCTGCGCCATAAGTGCTGCCTGTGGAGTCCATAGATGCTAGCACCCGCCTCTTAGCTCGGAGCCCCTGCTGGCCCCGATGTGTTTGCAGAACAAACATCTGGCAAATGGGCTTGGTGAAAATAGTAGGATTTAGTGACAACGCGATAGAACCTTCATTTTAAATTGGATGGCAACAGGTTGTCAGATTATTACTTAATGTTATGTAAAAGATATACTTAATCTTTTATGTGCCACAGTTTTGATATTGGCAAAATGGAGGTAACAATCTATTGAAAGATTTTTATCCGAATTCAATGAGGCAATGCTTGTTATGACTGATACAGCTCTTTTATTTCCTTTTGATTCTATCTGAAAAATAAACTAAAGTCAGTTGGAAAGACTGTTATTCTCCTATCTCAGCTTTGTCCTGACCCCACAGTAAAATTTCAAGGTAGAATCCTTCTTTTCATACATATATTGAGGAAAGGAAAAGCAAATGCTAAATAGAAATTGAGTAGTGAGAAGGAATATTACAACCCTGTTTCCCCGAAAATAAGACCTAGCCAGACAATCAGCTCTAATGTGTCTTTTGCAGCAAAAATTAATGTAAGACCGATGTTATATTATATTATATTAATTATATTTATTACATTATATTATGTTATGTTATGCTATGCTGTGTTATATTATATTATGTTATATTATATATTATATTATATTATAAGACCCAGTCTTATTTTACAAAATAAGACCGAGTCTTATGTTAATTTTTGCTCCAGAAGATGCATTAGAGCTGATTGTCCGGCTAGGTCTTATTTTTGAGGAAACACAAATTTAGATTTTAATTTTTCATAACCCTGTGATCATATCTGACCATCTCGGTAGCTGCGTATTGTGAAATGAGTTTCCTTCTGTCCTTCTGATCCAGGTGGGGAGACAAGTAGCGCCCTTGGTCTCTGGCGGCCCATCCTCTGCAGGCTTAGTCCCTAGTACCCACCCTCCCTGCCCATTTTCCTTGCCTACCTCTCAGCTGCGCCGTGAACCTTACGTGGCCTAAAAGCCTTTGTTGTGTTAAGCATGGTTCTCAGCCCTGGCTGCCCATCTGAATCACCTGAAAAGCTTTTAAAAACACCAATGCCTATTATTTAAAACTGATATTCAAAAACTGAATTTCTGAAGCTATATTTTTAAACACTTTCCCCAGGTGATTCTGATGGGCAGTGAAGATGGGGAACTTGAGAGGGCCAGACTCAGCCATTGTTATAATGCGATCCTCACCTCCACATTCGTTTCAGGGAGGGCAGAAAGACCTCTTAGAAGTGGTGGTCCCACAGATGTGTGGTTCAGTTCCCTCCTGCCCCGCCCCCTTCTTGTGTGGGCTGTGAGGTCTGCTGTGTTCAGACAAGGTGAGGGACCTGGATGCCTCCAGGTGGGGAGATGGCCACAGGGGCTTAGGCGCAGCCTGTGAGGACCCCTGGAGTCCGCCATCCCTCTGTCTGTTGCTTGGCAGTGTCCTATGTAGGAATTATTCCTCAGCGTGACCTGCCTTCCCAGCCGTACTATTTTTAGGCGCAAACCCACACAATAGGTTTATAAAAGGCTATTGAACCTTTTGAGGCTGCAGGATTTTGCCGACAAGGGCCGAGTTACAAGTAGGCTCTCCCGCCTTACAGTTCAGCCACGTAGGATTTTTTTGTTGTTTCTTCTTTAGAAAGTGGATGAATAGCTAAAAAATACAGTGGTTTGGCGGCTGATGGGCGATGGCAGATGTCTACTAGACGCTCCACCCGTGTCCTGGTTTCTAGACACGTCGCTTCGCAGGTGTTTGTTAGGTTGCTAATTTTTGTCTCTTCTCGTTTTCCTTTTAAAATGTGCTAAAATATGCGTAGTAGTGCTGGGGGAAGTGAACATGTGAGGCATCTTCTTGTTCTTACATCTCTGTTCTCTGTCTAAAAAGATGTTTTACTTCGCTGAGAGCGTGTCCGTGTCCACTCAGCTTACTAGGTGGACTAAACAGATCAAGCCAGTGCTAAGTGTTATTGTGGTCGCCTGGCTGAGTTCTCACCCCTTCTCAGAAACATGCATCAGCTCATTAGGGGGCAGAAACATGAGGTTCCTCGTACGTGGACTGGAAGAACAGTCTGTCACTGTGAAATAGTGCGATGCCGTAATGTGTCCACAGAAGAGATTGGATGTTATTTACGATTCTCTTCTTCCCTTACTGTACCTCCCTCCATTCAAATACTGTCTTAGGCAGTGTATTAAAGTTACTGCTACGTAGCTTTGACTTTTTCAAGTACATATCTTCATAAAGATCATTCCTGAACTGATTTTCAGCCAGGCAGTTAGCCAAGTAAAGATTTTCTCCAGCAGAGCTTAGTGAGAGGAGACTCCGGGTTATCCCATGACGTCCATGGTGAATGCAGACAGTATGGAACTCCTTCTTTCTGTTGTAGATTTATGCTTCTCCTTGGCTTTTGAAATGTGCCGTTGGGACCTGTGTCACCATAAGGCAGGCCTAACTTATTGAGGGGAGGGTGTTGGTTTTCCCAGCTCCGTTTGCACCGTGTCCCCCATTTCTCCTCTTGGGTCGTTCTCTGGGTCCCTTGCCCTCCAGTCCTCTGGGGCCTGTAGCTGATTTAGCAGCTCATCCAGGCTGAGGGCATGGTTATCGTCCAGGGCCTCTCAGGAAGCCTGGAGCAGTGGGGACCCTCCAGGTGGCGGGCTCTCTGGCTTCCCCTTCACCGCCAGCCCTGAAGGGGCTTAGAATTTCCAAAGCTGCGTAGCAAGAGTCACCCAAGGCCTTTGGAGAGCTGTTCATTCCGGGCCCAGTCCACACACTACGCTCTGGTCCCTTCACTCTTGCCCCTGGATTTTGATTCAGTTAAAGTGGGGCCGGTAAATGGAATTGTCACCAAGATCATTCTGATGCCACTGTCCGTGAGGACCGTGGACTGTCTAGGAAGCAGCTGTGCAATTCAGAGCTTCCTTGGGTAGACGGGACAGTCAGAACTTCGCAATGACAAGTAACTTGCCCAGGGTCACACTTCAGACCACCAGTCAGAGGTAAACATCTGTGGCCTGCACTTGCGCTGTGTGCAGGAGGGACGACATCAGTTGGGCTGTGCATCCTGGCCTCAGGCAGCCTGCTGTTCTGCACCGTCGGTTTCCTTCTCCTGTCAGTGGGACTCTGCGCTTGTCCCTGTGACAGGGAGGGACGTAGGATGAACACATGACCTGTGTTCTCGCCCAGCGCAGGACCAAATGCAAAGGAAGTGCGTATGCGATCCAGTGACTTGTGTATTGAAAGAACTGTTGTTGGATGTATTGTGTTTGCCATTGTCTTGGTCTCCTGCTCATGTCGAGTGGGTGCTCTGGGCAGCTTTGCATGCTGGTGGGCTCCTTAGCAGGTTTCATTCAACAGAGCAGGTAGGGGACGGGCTGAGGCCGGCGAGTAAAGGCCTAAATGTCCCTGTCCTGGTCACACAGTGACTCTCTTTTACCCCAGTAGGTAATTACGTGGGGTGGGAACAGAACATAGATGGATGGGTGGTCATTTATGTCCTTCATCAAGGAGGTCCAGGCCTTCATACTCTGACGTGTTCTTATTGATGTGGAGACGGCGTCTCGGAGGGAACTGGGGTGAGCAGGGCATGTCTGTAACCAGCCGGCCCTTTTTATAGGTGTGAACAAATGTGTAAGCGTCACAGTATGTTTGGCACTCGGTGGGTGCTTAATAAATGTTTGATGAATGAGCGCTTAATGCTTTAAAAAAGGCTTTTTTATCTATTAAAACTCCAGCTCAGGATTCTAAATCTAGAATTCTAGCTGAAAAACACGCATTGTTTTCTCTACTTTTTTCCTCCTCATAAATATCTCAGTTCTAAAACCCACAATCTTTAGTGGGATGATTTACATTGCCTAATATCCCAGTGTTCCATTTTGATATTTTTCCAGTCACGGCACCACTCAGGATTCTGTCCCTTTGAGAAATTACATCCACTTTGCTTACATTTCTGGCTGAATTTAGAACTTACCACCAGCCCAGCCCAGGGCCTGGTACTGCTGTGGGGGACCCCATCGGCCGGCGGGGCCTGGCCCCTCCTCCCCTCACTGCTGCCCCCCCGCCCACATCTGCCAGATGCGCAGGCTGTGAGAGCCCCAGGTTCTGCCTGCTGACCAGCTTGACCTGTAGCAGCAACTTCCTTTCCATGAAGACCAAGCTGCATCGGACACCTCCCTGTATCTGAGGAGCTGTGCACTTTGCGAGGGTCTGTGTGTGAGTACTCACTACCCTGACAGGCAGGTGGTTCAAAGACGACCCTGAATTAAATGTGCTTTCCCAGGGGTTTTATGATAGACCAGTGGGAGATATGATTGACAGGAGCTACGGCTTCTTTCAAGTGTTACTATTTGGTTAAATAAATCGCTAATGAGCAGATTGTAGATTTCCTATTAACTACTTGGTTTGGGATTTGGTTTGGGGGAGGAGGTGGTTAAGGGGTTCTGTCCTTCTAGGCTGCTGGACAGTAACATGGCTGGCTGGCCACACTGCTGCCACCGTCAGCACATCACAGGAAGACTCTTTTTTTCTTTTTTAACTCACACTAAGGCTCTTTGCTGGTAACACAGGACTGGCCAAGGGATAATTCTGTAATTCTGTTTGAGCTCATTCTTTTGTAGGTCATGAAAGTCCAGCATTTCTGTGTGTTGTAGAGAGGACAGATCAGACAGAGATAAAAGTCAAGGACGAATTGGGAGAACCATCAGGAAGGACATTTGTTTCCAGATTGATTTGCTGATGTGTAGGTACTACCCTCCCTGAATCACAGAGCTTTCATTTTCCCGAGGAGCAGATACCGTCATCTTCTATCTGCGTTGACGTCGCCTTTCGGAGGAACATTGGAGCTCATTCTGACAGTAGAGCATTTGCTGCTTTAGGGGACGGCGTACCTCGGAGTCGTGCAGGCTCCGCTCCAGGCCCCCACAGTACAGCCAGTGCCTCAATCGAACAAGTCAGGGCCTGTAAAGGTTATGTTTACACTACACCGTAGTCTATAAAGTGTGCGATAGCATTACGTCTAAGAAACAATGTACACACCTTCATTAAAAAGCACTTCATTGCTCAAAAATGCTAATTGAGCCTTGCATGCATCGCCATCTCTTGCCGGGGGAGGGTCTCCCCTTCAGGCTGAGTGTGTCACAGGACGTGCGCCTGGTCATTGACAAGGACATGGGATCCCGCAAACCTGCGCGCCAGCTCTGCTCAGCCCCCCACGCTGTCTGAAGGGGGGCTGAGGTCTGCAGGCTGCACGTGCGTTTGTGGGCGGAGCGGGGAGCCTGCAGAACTGAACAGTCAGTCACTGGGTTCAGGTGAGGATGCGTCAGAGGAGAAGACGGCCAGTGGCTGAGGGTCCTTCGCCCTGTGCCAGCATTTGCTCCAGGATTCTCGTTCGTCCCTGTCCCCAGTCCCCGTCCCAAACTTTCTTTAATTATATTTGCCATTAATTAGGATGCAGTCGAATCTTACAGGACTCTGGGCTCTTTAAAGTTTACATCTTATTTCTAAGCTTTCTGGGATAGACGATTAGGGGAAAGCCCAGGACAGGTGCCTCCCAGGTAGGGTTCTGCTGGAACAATGCTGTTGTGACTTGTCACCTTTTCCCTGAAGGCTGTTTCTTTGTTGTGGTTTACTGTCCATAGAAACTTACCTTGCTGATGTGGATATACTAATTTATTTAAAAATATTCCACCCAAATGTTTA
The DNA here is from genome assembly GCF_036562045.2 of Rhinolophus sinicus. Classification (NCBI taxonomy): domain Eukaryota; kingdom Metazoa; phylum Chordata; class Mammalia; order Chiroptera; family Rhinolophidae; genus Rhinolophus; species Rhinolophus sinicus. The sequence continues at coordinate 44,089,787 of NC_133761.1, read as the reverse complement.
AATATATGATTTGTCTACCGACTGGTCACGGAGCCGTCAGTGTCCCCTGGCACAGGGCGTTAGGCCTGCTGGTGCCCATTAGCTCGGGGCTGGCTGGCAGAGGTATTGCCTTTCCTGACAGTTGTGTACCTTCACTGTGCCCGGTACCTTGTGAGGCCGGGGGAGAGAATACACACTTGGATAGATGTCTCTCCTTTCTAGATTCTCAGTCTAGCGGGAGAGACAAGCACGGAAGTAAGTGGTGGTGATGTGGGGTGATGTCTGCTGGAACGCAGCAGAGGACAAGAGCCAGGGCTTCCCAAACACGGGAAGGGAGAATGGAAGACACAGGAGATGGAGGGCACATGTTCCTGGGGACTATGGAGACTCGACAGGGCCTGGACTTTGGGTTAACAGGGCTCAGCAGTGGGAAGCGGAACACGGGCTGAAGTCCTGGCTGGCGGGCATGACAGGAGGAAGCACAAGGAGATTTGCAGGCCCTGGACTACAGTTAACCCCCTGCCCACACTCTTTGAGCCCCGATAATTATGTTATAGGGTGTCTTACATAAAATGGAAGACTTCACTGGAGCCCAGCCCATGGCAGGCGTTCACTGTTATACCCTCCCGGTCACCCTTTGTGCCTCCTGAGTCTGTGTGATAGAAATGACAGCAATTCAGTACATACCTCCCCCCTCACCTGCCAGGTACTGGGATTTGACAGGTGCTGGGCTGGCCTCTCACCTCCTTCTGTGCCATTATTTTATTGAGCTGCCTTCTTTAGTACTTTCATCTTCTTTCGCTGCTGGAGGACAGGTGAAAATTTACCTTTGTTGGGCGTAGGATCCTTTCTCCATTCTTTCTTTGTTTGTTTTTTGGGGGTTTTTGTTTTGGTGTCAGGAGTAGGATGCCTTCTCTGGTTCCTGACTCTGCCCCAGAGCTGTCACAGGTGCTGGCTGGTGTCTGCCCTGGCCTCTATCCTGTACTCATTGTGATTTTAGTATCTCAGTGTCAAAAGATCGAGGGAAGTGACATGAACTTTTTAAAAAGTGTGCTTTAACTTTTTGGAGGTAAATCGTCTTTTTTTTTTTTTTTTTTTTGCAGACTTAAGTCTGACACTGAGGTTCATTAACTTGGAGACCTTCAGCATTGTTGTTTTTTTGGATTCCTCGTAGGAGACAGGAGCCTAGTTTTACAAAGCAAAGTTCAGAGACTCAAGTGAGATGGAAAACAGCTCCCGGTGATACCTCATTTCTTCTGACGTCATCTTGTTTCTGTCTGTTAGTTTTCCCGGACCACAGGCTTACCGGTCTGGTTCCCACATATCTGAATGAAGTGTATGCAGCGTGAACAGCTGCCTCCTGAGTTGTGGGGAGTCCACCCACCTCAGTGTCGGCACATTTACAAAATGTAGAGCAATTTACAAAACTTATTTTCACCTGGTGTGCTGAACTGCACTGTGGCCCCACCTTGCCACGAAAGGGAGGGAAGAAAACCTTTGGAGTTGTCTTGCTTTTAAAAAAGTAAGTGAGATTAATTACATTGTTTGGGTATCTTTGTTTAAGGAACAAGCAGCAGCAGCAGCACCAGCAAAAATCCTGGGGCTCCAACAGATGAAATGGATGCAGGGAACTGGAGGGCCTGGGGGCAGCTAGCAAAACCCTCGCTGCCAGAAGCTCAGTTCAGTTCAGTTTATTCCCGTTGGTTTTAGGACAGGCAGAGGTATCAGCTGGAATAACAGTGTACACATTAAAAGTCTTTGAACAGCTCGGTGGATCCTGAATTCTTGAGGCAGATATTTCAGACTGAGCACTTATGCTATCTTTGGCTGGAATGTCATCGCTAAGGAATCCTGTGTTAGCTGTTCAGGGGCCATCACCAAGTTTTGGCGATCCTTGAATGTTGACAATCTTCTGGGCTAACTTGGGCTGTCTTCACTTCAAAATGCTATTCAAGGACATTGTCTCAGTATCCAGGTTGCTAGGGAAGAAACTTTTTCTATCAGTACCCCTGTGAGTTAATACCCTGTGATGGATGGATCACCCCCGCCCCGGTGACTTTCCTATAATGGAGAATTCACAGAATGATTTGTTCAAAATGCTTTTTGGGCTTTCTAGGACTGAGAATGTAGACTCCACTATCTCCTGCTGTTATGTCCTTTTCATCCTTTCATGTATGTGGAATTTCCAAAGACAGAGTGGGCTACTTGGTTGTTTGTTGAATCTGCCGATTTTCTGTGAAGCTGATGTCATGGTGCAGACCTTTACCCTTACATATGCTAATTATGAGATTACATTTAGCAGTTGGGGGCCTAGTCGGGGTTGAAAAGGTGGATTGTACATCAGCTGTATATTGGGCCACTCTGGCCTAAATTATCATGCAGGTGAATTGTTGAATCTGAAACCTTTTCTGTCTACTTTTGGGTACCGGGTGGGAGGGGGTAACAAAACTGCAAGGTACATATGTTTTGCTGGGTGATTTAACTTGTCCCCTAGGTGCCCTTTGTTTTCTCAGGGCTGCTGAGATTAGTGACGTGATTTCCAGCCTAGAAGCTTTTGAGATGTTTGTGTTGCATCTGACTTTAAAGGAAAAGCCTCTGCCAGAGTTAACCAATTAATGTACATAAATTTATAAACTCAATTTCTGGTTAACTTATTTGCTTTTATTCCATAGGGAGTTCTGATGAGGAGGCAAGCCAAATAGTTAATAGGAAAAAGGGGACATTTGATATCGCTAATTACAGACCACAGGTACGATGTGCAGACCCTCTTTCACTTAGACATTCATTGTTGGAAGTTATTTCCTTATTGTTATTTTAATAAAAATAACTGAATCTGTTTAGCCTGTTAGATAAAATTAAACTGACAAACTCCGTGGAATGCCTGGGTGTGCCATCCAGCTCACTAGTGACAGCTGCTCGGCCAGGGCGCACGTCAAACACGGCTGGATGCAGATCACATTTCTAGAAAGAAAACACCCCCACGTGTGCCACAGGCTCAAGATACGTGTGCATTACCTAAATAGCGCACGCTGGTTAAAATAAGGGATTGTTTCATTCTGCATTAGAACAGGGAACTGAAGGGAAGTCTCACTGGTCTCCTGAGAAAGAATAAAGGAAACTATTTTTAGGGAAACAATGTGGAAAGTTTTCCTGCCGAAGGCTTTGGTTGAGAGGTTGGATTAAAGTCAATTTGTTAAAAATAGAACTTTAAATGTAAATATTATATTCCATAATCCCTGCTTTCAGAGCAGCCATTTACCGGAACTTTCCCCTGCGTGAGCCCCTCTGCTTCGTGGCCTGGGCTCCTGTCCCTGCTGAAGTCCCAGACTCTCTTGCCAGTGTTGTGCTGTGTCTTCTAGTGAACCTGCAAGCTTCCCTCCTTTTTCCTTCTCTCCTGATTTCCACTGGTGACTGCATTTAAATGACTTTAGCACTTGTTGGCATCTGTCTCTAAGTGGCACAGACAGGAGATCAGGATAGAAATTTAAAATTAGAATTCATCCATTTTGGTCTTTCATACTCATTGTTTGGGAAAAACGAATCTTCTTTTAGAGATGAGATAGAACCCAGTGCTGTGGGAAGATTTCTATGTTAGTCTTGCCACCTTGGGTGGATGATAAGCCTCCTGCACTCGGGCCCGGGCGCCACGCGTCTTTCATCACGAACCACGGGGCCGCCAGTGAGTAAAGCGTGATGAAAACTCAAGTGAAAGAAATCCGGGCTACCAGAAGTTTGACTTCTGTTGATGCCTATCTGTTCTTATTTAGAAAAATTGTATCGGTCACTCATTGATGGCTCCAGCTCCATAATGAATATAAATGTGATTTGTACTCTAGGAATTTACAGTCTCATAACTGAGACAGGAAGTACTCACAAGGTACAGAAAAGGTTCGTTTTTGAAATGAGGGGAAAGAGTGGCAATCCAGCAGGCTGTGGGACAACCCCTCTGTCTAAACCCTGGGCTGGCCCTTCCCCAGGGGCGCCTGGCCCATTCCCCCCAGTAGCTAGTCCTTAGACAAGCGCTGGCACCACCGTGAGGGGTGCTGAGGATGGAATCTGCACTCCATTGGTCCTGTCTCTTCCCTTCTCCGTTCTCCAGTTTTCTTCCCCTGCCTCGGCATTTGCTGTGATAACCATCACATATGCATTTCTTTATTCAGCAAATACTGACAGATCTCCGAGTCTGTGTCAGATGCCAACCCCATACGTCAGTGAGAGCCACGAATCTCGTCCCTTGGTTTTGACTTTATACCTGAAAGAGTCAAGAAGAACATGATGCTTTGTAAGTGCACATGGAAGCCTACTGTTGTTATTAATGCTATTAATTAAAGCTCACGTTCAATCACCGCTTAGACTTGTTTAGAAATGGGGCTAAACTCTTTATATAAATGAATCCCCTCTCTGACTGAAAAACGTGGTGTTTTCAAGATAAAGTTAAAATGCCTTGGCCTGGCTTTTAACGCTCGACTCTTCAGCCTAAATTACTAGTCTTTCCAGCGTCCGCTTCTCCTTTTCACTTAAACATGGGTCATTTGCTGCAGTCGCACCCGTTTCCCTGTCCCGTCAGTGACTGGCGTGCTGTGTCCTTCCCGTCTCTGCACACAGCGTGGCAGCGTCCTTGGGGGCTGCTCACATCTCAGCCTCCCAGCTGGGACCTCTCCTCCTTCAGCTCTTGCTGTGTGTGCTGCGTGGGACCAGTTTCCGCACACGGCTTTTCCCTTGTGCTGACTTTTCAGATGCTGGCATCTCCCCCGTTTGGTTGTTTCCCGCCCTGTGCAGCGTGGAGCGTCAGTGCGGTGTCCTCACCCCGTGCGCCTCCCACTGCTTCCTGTTAAGTGTGTAAGAAGCCTGAACTCAGGGAGTGTTTCCGATCGAAACTTCTCGTCTTCTGGATGGAGAAAGAATTGGTTCTGGGTCATCTCACTTATTTCCCTTTACGGACGAGGAAGCAGGCTCAGAGATGATGGCAGTTGGTCCAAGGCCACCCGGCTAATAAGTGGAGGGAAGAGGTTCTCATTCAGGCCATTGTTCTCTGAAGCCCTTGCTCTTTGCATCGTCTTCACCTCTTTCCCAACCCACTGTTTCTGTTGAGTTGTTCCTCAGCTACACTCGCTACGTCAGGCAGGTACCGGCAAGATTGATGCAGTAATATCTCTTCCAATGTTGTCCTCGTTTTTTAACTTAAAATAGTCAAGAACATTCTTGACTATTTTAAAGACTATTCTTGACTATTTTAAATACCATTTTGAAAAGTGCTTTTAGTGTCTGCCTGTTTAACCCCTACGCCGCTCCGCCATCCTTGCTCTGTCACTCCCAGTGGAGAAGAGTTGCCCACCCAGGGTTCTGCTGTCTGCATGAGGAAGACAGCGGGTGTCAGACGCCTGAAAATGGGCCCGTAGCGGCTTTCACCGTAGCGGCAGCAACAACGGCCGCAATTATTAGTGCTCGGAAAGGCAGAATCAGCTGTTTTTTCCAAATGTTTTTCTGATGTGTGAAATAGTGTTTCGCCTCTCTGGTTGAAAATACTGCTGCCGTCAGCGTAATTTCTTGTCTCAGTGAAGGTGCCGCATGGACTCTTGTGAGTGGCAGTGCTGTCCGCTTAGGGTAAAGCTGCCCTGGTATTGTAATTTCTATACTGGCTTGAAAACAGAGAAGATAAAAATACCCCGCAATTGGCATAGTAATGAAGTCTGACTTGTGATGGCTGGATAAGAACGTTCATGTTTAAAACACTGAGCAGGGTAAATATTTGACTTGATATAATGTGACCATATATTCTTCCCTAGATCGTGGTTATTAAACCTTCTGTGGAGCTCGTAGACAGATGGTCTTCTGAGTGATGAACACTCGCCTGAATACAGCAAGATGCCATTTGGTGCACTGATGAGGTGGCGTTATTAATAAATATGCAACAAAACAAATCCAAAGTGAGAGTGGGTAGCTGCAGATTAGAAAAATCCTAAGCTCCGTCTTACGGATAGAGGAGAATGTAATGCCTTTCCAGGCTTCCAGCAGCTGTTCTCCGTTTCTGCACAGGAATGACAAAAGGGAATCAGTGCCACGGTGAACACCATCATTGTTTGCTCAGTCTCTTCACCGGGAGTGTCTGGGCTCGCGGTGATCGACATTGGTTATCATATCTCAGGCCCCAGGATGTCGTGAGGTAAGGACATTGAGAGCAAAACTAAAATCATCAGGAAGAGAAATAATACAAACTTTTATTCTAGTATGTTTGACCTTGAAAGGTATGTTCGATGAGCAGATTTTCAGTTAAAAAAGTCATTCTTCCCGTATGTGTGTCTCGAGCCCTTTCCCTTAAGCCCCCAGAATTTTCGGCACATAGCAGGACCTCACTGATGTGTAATCAGGAGGGAAAAAGTATCCCACGGAAGTGAATTTCCCCGACAATGGACACTCTCATCAAATACATGTCTGTCGTAATCATCAGTTATAGTTTAACTATGTCTCAGACTTCTCATACCAACCCCACTTCTTCAGTTGTTCTCAGTGACACCCTGCTAATAACTGCTTCTACACAGATGTGGTCAGACTTTAAGCTGTATCTTTTCCAGAACCATGAGGATTTTGCTTCTAAATCTCTCCATTTGGGAATAATTAGAAACAAACATTGGGAAGAATGAAACGTCGTTTAAAGAGGACAGCAGTGTGAGAGCAGAAGTACTGCCATGGACCCCTAGGAGAAAGAAGGGGAGTCCTGGGTCAGCTGGAACGGGGTGTGGGGGGCTGTGATGTGTGCGAGGCAGGCCGGAGATGGGAGGCACAGGCCTGGGGTTTTCCTGGCTGCTCTTGTCACCTCTGGTTGTGCGATCGGTGGTGTGGCGACAGCCTTGTCTGGGGCAGGGACCTTGAGCTGTGTGTAGGGAAGGGTATTGGATTGCAAGCTCAGCGACATCCAGGTCCTGTGTTTACATTTGGTGTGTAAATCCTGGCCAGGGAGAGAAAATTTCTTGTGTTTCCCATACTCTTTCTCAAAGAACCCCCTTTGGTTGGGGTTCAAGCATCTTCAAATGCCATTACATTTTGCTCTGGCCTTATGCTGGCCCCTTGGAATCTGCAGACATTCCTGCTCTGGGATGTGGCACATGCGTCTGGCCACTCATCCGCCTGCCTCATCTGCCCCGAGATTCCTTCCCCAGCCCCAGTGTGGCCCAGGCTTCCTCTCCTGTTGGGCCTTTGCACAGGCTGCTGCTCCTGCCTGCAGTCACTGCCCTTTCTTCTCTGCTGGCCTTGGGGACGTCACCTCCCCGCCGGGACTTGGCTGGAAGGCCATCCCTTGTCATGTGAGTCCCCACTGCTCCTGGGCAGGGAGCTGGGACCCTGGGGGATTGTGTGCACGTACGCTGTCGCCAGACTGGGAGGCTGATGTGTCTATCTCCTAGGGCACACCTGTGGTGCTGAGCGCGTTACCTGCCGCACAGGTGCTGCGTGGTACATGTCTGTGGAAATCATACATGAATGAAGCAGACTCATTGAGCTGATCATTGTTTGGGGTTATGAAACAAATGTTTTGTCTTCTCTGAGCCTTAATGTTGTGGGAGGATAAACGTTAACAATACAGATGCTCTGGGTTTCACACTAATTATGACCTGAGGAAAGGGGATGCGATGCGGGAGGCACACGGAGGTGGTGAGTGAGGTAGGGTATGGTCTCAGAGTCTTCCCTGGGGAGGGCTGACTCTCCAGCTATGTTTGCTTACCGTACCTTCACCCCGAACCTGCTCGTAGGGCAGCCGCAGCCACAGAAGGAAGCCCTCCAGCTCTGAGTTTGCGGTGAACAGAGTCCATCAGAACCCTGTGCTGTCAGCACATGCGCGATCCCTATAGTAACACTCACATGTATGTTCCTTTGCTCGAGTGATCACTCGGGGGATCAGCGTGTCTGGAACGAGTGGTCATGTAATTACTTCTCTGGAAAATGGACTTTCTACTCACTCTTATGGTTAGTGTCTAAGAAGACGGGGGATCACATTTTGGGATGCCCGGGCGTGTGCCAGGCCCCTCCCTAGTCTGGGCCATTAGGTCTGGCCTTTGCACACACAGGGCAAATGAGCCGCATGAGCAGAGTGACCTGTACCTTGGTCACAATTGGCCACCACTCCACAGGTGAGGGTCTCTCCCAGAGCTTTAGTGTTTTGGAGAAAACTGCATGATATCTGAGGAATTTGGAAACGAGATATGTACCAGGTCAGCTTACCCACAGGAATTGCCTCACTAAATACTGTCGAGGGCCTCAGAGGAAGTCTTTGGGTGACATGGATTTGGATGAGGGTGACACTGGTTCTCCCTCCCACGTGGCTCATGCTCATGGTTTCTATTTATCACTCCGCTCTGATAAATAGCTCTGCCCCTCCCCACCAAACTGGTCCTCTGAATGCATTTTGAAAACGATGGCTCTGGCAACACATGGGACTAGAATAAGACCTAGGATTTGTCCCTAGGGATTTCTTGATTGTCACTCAGCGATCGCCTTGCCCAGAAGGGGCTCTCATCTGGTGAGGGCTGTGTTTCCGTATCCCCTGGTCACCTCGCCAGTGACACTGATCTCCTGTCTGGTATGTATTCCAGCTGTGTGTCCTGCATATAAAAATGTGGTTTCTTTGGGGAGGGGTTGGGGCACCAGTAAGTTTCATTTATTTATTTAAAGTTTTATTCATTTAGAGAAATGTATTCCCATGGTCCAAAAGCACAATCCCTGAAATGTTATCCGCCCACTCTCTGCCCTGCCGCGCACTCTCCCTTCCATCTCGTGCTGTCAGCTTGTTGCACGTCCTTTCAGAAATGCATTCGAGCGGATGCTGGTGGCCTGTGTCCGATCCTGGGATGGAAGCTTATATGCAGCACTTAGACGTGCTCAGTGAATGTTTCTGAACTTCTTCAGCTTTGCATGAAAAGCAAGCTGGGTTGGAAAAGGGCATTTGTTGACCTTTCTAGTTAGAGGAGACCACGTGGCTTCTGGCTTGGCAGAATACCTGCAGTCTTCAGAAGGGTGAGGTAATCTTGGTACCTGATACCACAACAAAAAACTCTCACGTCCGCAAAACCTTTCTTGACTAACCCGAAATCTGAGTCTCCTTTTTCACGTTTCCTTAGAAGTTTTGTTGTTCTCTGACTGAAGATTCCAGATAGTTCTTTTCTCTTGCCCTGCTTCTCAGGGCGTTGGAGAGAGCCGCCCACCGCGTGTCCGTGTCTGGCTGGCTGCTCCCATCCTCTGAGGACGCCAGAGCTCAGCAGTCATGGGCTACAACGCACGTCATTTCCTGTGTCTTTCATTGCTGTCTAACTCTTCACAACTAGACGGCAACTTGAGGACAACTTAGACTTTTGTATCCTCCACATTTTAAAACAGGGTAATTTTAGGGTAAATAGCAGTTCATCAGTCCATCTTTATTGAGGGGTAGGTATTTGAGTTCCGGTCTCCTCGCCACCTTCCTGGAGGTGACTCTTTCCTGATCTCCCGTAACATGTACACCCCTCGTCCCTAATTTGCTGCCTCCTCCTCATTGTTATGGTCTCTGCTCTCTCCTGTCTCATCCTGCCTTTCACTCAGCCACATAGTCACTCATCTAGTCAATAAATAGTGCAGACCCTGTGTGATACTTAGTTTTCTGTGTCAGCTTGGCGGCTATAATACCCACTTACCACTCAAGCGCACTGGTCTGAGCGCCGCTGAGTAGAAATTCTGTGGATGTGATTCACTCTACCATCCATTGACTAAGCAAAGGGGGCGCTCTGGGTGGGCCTCACACAATCAGTTGAAAGGCTTTAGGAGCAAAACTGAGGTTTCCGCAAGGAAGAAGAAATTCTGCCTGGATGGCAGCCTCAGCTCTTGTCTGAGAGTTTCTAGTTACTTGTGTAAACCAAGTCCTGCCCTCCCCCTCCTCCTCCCCGGCCCACTCCCTACACACACACACACACACACACACTCACACACTCTCACACTCACACACACAGTACTGGTTCTGTTTCCCGGGCCCCTGGCGGCACCCTGACTGACACGTGCTGGAGACAGCACTTTAGGAAGCGCCAATTTGGCTGTGTTGCTGATTGACAGTCTCCGTTGCCTGCGAACACGCCCAGCACTAGTGTGAAACACAGAGTCTAAACCATCTGCTATAAGTCCCCTCTCCAGCCTCATTCGGTTCTCTCGGAACCCTGGTCCTCTGTGCTGGCTGTCCACGCCCCGCCCCTTCCCTGTGCTCTCACCCCTCCACGCCCCTTCCCTTCCCTGTGCTCTCACCCCTCCACGCCCTGCCCCTTCCCTGTGCTCTCACCCCTCCACACCCCGCCCCTTCCCTGTGCTCTCACCCCTCCACGCCCCGCCCCCTTCCCTGTGCTCTCACCCCTCCACGCCCCGCCCCCTTCCCTGTGCTCTCACCCCTCCACGCCCCGCCCCCTTCCCTGTGCTCTCACCCCTCCACGCCCGCCCCTTCCCTGTGCTCTCACCCCTCCACGCCCGCCCCTTCCCTGTGCTCTCACCCCTCCACGCCCGCCCCTTCCCTGTGCTCTCACCCCTCCACGCCCCGCCCCCTTCCCTGTGCTCTCACCCCTCCACGCCCCGCCCCCTTCCCTGTGCTCTCACCCCTCTTGTTAGTCCCCCACCCCTCTCCGCTCCCAGCATCTGCCCCGCAAGCCTCCTTAGGCCCCACTTGTGAGAACCTTCCTGACCAGCACGCCTCTGACAGTTGGCCGTTTGCTTCTGGATACTTTCATGAGCAGTGTGCACATCTCTTTCATGATATCTACACACATTTTTAACCGTTTGCACACCTCTTTGCTATAACACATACTGTTTCGGGAGCCGAGTTTCTGTCTGCTGCAATGCCCACTGCCTCACATAGTTCCAGAACTGAGGAAACATCAGTGAAGGAGTGGACCGCGCTGTTTCCGTGAGTGCACTGCGCCGTAATTCTGCGGGGCTGTGTCTGTCTTCCACGCAGAGTAGGTTAAAGCCGGTCTTGCTCACACCTGCCACCTCCTCTCAGAGCCCCAGGCTGTGTCGTCTGGCTGGGGGTATTACAAGCTGCTGTCAGTGACTGCTGGCTGGGCACAGTCTCCTGTTCAGTCTTTTACTCTTTTACTAGGTGGCGTGGGAGGTTTATACACTGTATTGACACGTACAAAGGAGAAGCGGGCCATGGAAACCCTTTCGTAAAGTAGATGACAAACGGTAGTCAGAGGGCAGAAATCTCCAAATAACAGGGGCGTTGTAGATTTCTCCTTCCCCTCTCTTCTCAGCGCAGTAGAAAGATCTTTCATCATGAGCTGAGATATGTTTTTGAGGTGAAAGGGACTTCTTTCCATGCAAAAGGAAGGTTATGATCTGTGTTCAGCTGGCTGCCAGTATCCTGGGAAGTGCAAAATGCATTTTCCTAGTCTTCGGATCGGACACACTTTATGTAACTAAATCACTGTAGCTTCTGTTAGGCTCAAGATTTAAACAGGGCTCTGTGTCTACGGGAAGATAAAAGTGGCTCTGTCGGTTTGCGAGCTGAGTATCCAGATGGAGTTACAGTTTTCAGTGTAGTGGCAACAGGGCTGCTGCTGATGCTTACAGCGATGACACCAGAGGGTAGCAAGAACGAAACTCCTGCTCAGCCTGTGAATAATGTACATTCTAAAGTGTTGTCTGGTGTGTTTGCGTGATAACTAGCTCTTAAAAAGGAAGCCACAAGGACTTATTAGAAGGACTAATGTAGATCTTTATTTACTGATGTGGAAAGAAGTCATTGATACATTAATTTAAAAGGTAGTATGGTGTAATTCCATTACTGTTGAATTGTAAACATTTAAATAATTACATGGGAATTAGAAAACTGGAAGGCACCATATATATATATATATATATATATATATATATATATATATATATATATATATATATATATATATATACATACACACGAGTATGACTCTTAATAGTTAAGAAAATGTCCCCTTTTTTTTTGACAGCTCGAATTTTTGTTTAATCAGTTCTTATGCTTTATCAGAATAAAAGCTATTAATGATTTTTCAGTTTTTTGATAGGGCAAACAGTCCAAGGACAAGAGGCCAGAACAAATAGACAAAAATCACAGCATCTGTAAGGGTGGTACTATTATATCTGGTTACTTATTTTCTCTTTCCCCATATTTTTTTAAAGATAAGGAGATTACTTTTATAATTAAAAACAAAGCCAACCATGGTTTTTCTCCGGCATTTGGCTCCCACACAGAGCCTGTTACATATTTGAGTCAACTGCTTTAATTTTAAATTTTAAATCACATGCCAAAAATAAATAAGCAATGTGTGTAAGAAGTTAGAAACTGGATTCCGCTGTTTGGGGACCCAATTTAAGTCCATGTGGAAGACTTGGTTCCTCTTTTCAGTGACACGGCAGGGAGCTTTGTAACAGTTCATGCTTCATGAGTTGCTGAGTCGTCTGGTCAGAACCATCCAGCTTGAAAGTTGCCATCAGGCGTCTTGTACGTTTCACGCACTCTGGCAAATGGAAATACCCTGTTTTAATGTGTGGTTGGCTGCTTTGCTGCTTCTGTAACCATCTGCTTAACTTGGCTAATTTTTCTCAGGGAAAAAGATCCGCAAAGGAGCACACAGCCTGTGGCTGGGCCTGTCCTGTGTGAGGCCTGATAACCACCCCCTTTAAAGCCTCCATGGGCTCTGTCCAGAGGGTAGTGGCTTCACGCCCACAAACTGGGAGTTCTGCCTCAAAGAAGGGGGTCTGTTTTAGGAGCTTCGTTGATTGAGATCAGACATAATGAGAGTATTTTGGGCACCTTCTGGTGTTTATTTCTTGTTTCCTGTAAGAGGACTTGGTACTGTTACCCTGCATTAGGTAGGGGCCTTTTATTTGATAGGGAATAGGTGACTGCGGGGGCCACATTCTTTTAACTTGGTCTCTGGGGTCTTGGACACAGACACAAGGTGGGCGAGGGCCAGGATGTGTGTTTTCTCCTGGGCAGAGGGGCAGAGCCCAGGGTTTGAAGGTTCTGAAGGTCATTCTGGTCGTGCAGACGATGGAGATTGGGTGTGCCGTACAATGTCATGACAAAAGAATCCCGTGCCATATGTAAGAAAGTGTCTATAAAGGTGGACTTTGGGTGCAGTGAGTCAGTGTACGTTGCACCAGTGGACAGTAATAGTTCCTGACAACTGAAATGCCCCCCTTTTCAAGTATGGCCTGGCTGCAGCCCCGACTGCAGGCAGCAGATTAAGTCAGAGACTAACTGCAGTAGCTCTCTTTATGTTAGTATCTGTGAAATGGTTTTATTGCAGATTAAGTAACTACGAAATGAAATGTGCCTGTCTCAGGCCGTCTGGAAATTGCTGGACAGCCCAGAGAGACTTCCCCAGGGTACACGCATAGGTGGTAGCAGTCCAGTGCTGTGTATTTATCATAATGACAACTTTAAATCATTACAGCCTTACCTACAAATGCCAGGTAGTCAGAGGACATTTTTTATATATCAGATGTGGTGTGATAGAAATGAAAATATTTTGTGTCTTCTGCTATGAGTTTGGGATGGTATTTTTAAAATTATATACATAGAAAGGGAGAGATTTCAGGCCCAGCTGAAGACCTACCAGTCTGTCCTGGCCCTATTTGCTTTCTGTTTATCTGTAGTCTTAGGGGTCCTGTGCATGCCCCCCCCTTTCATAGAGTGGTCCTGGAGACAGCTTATTGCAAGGGTCGTGGAAACGGGGCTTCTGACTTTGTTAATGTGATTTTCTTTCACAGCCTCTTTGTTAAATTATCAATAAAAAACATCGAACAAGCCGATAATGTTGATGGGGAACAAAGTTTACGTTTAACTGAACACTTTTATTGTGTAAGAGTTATTGTGTTACTTATGATCTTAACTCAAAGATGCAGATATTGGCAGGAAAATAACATAGGACTTGTTCAGTATCAATAAACCTGACGTTTTAGGAGGAAAAAAAAAATCAATATTACATCTCATTTGTTAAAGAAAGCATTTTTGGTACTTGGACCTTAGAATGTAGGAAACCCTTAGAACTTACTGTTAAGGTTTTACATCTTCCTTATTTTCAAATGTATTTTTGTTAAGTCTGTCTAGTACACTCTATAGCTATTGTTGAAAACTGTATATTATTAGTAACTAGCAAGCCCAGCGCTAAACTCTTAAGAAGTTGGTGTGATGTCCGACCCCAGTGGCTGCTCTGAGTGTTTACGCCAGGTGCCTGGTGAAAGCCATGACTGTTGCTGGAACATTTGGGTCAGGTTTAAAATTTTATCACCGTCTGACACCAAGAGAACCCCTGCCCTTTCTGCCCTTCCTTCTGCCCCCTGCCTCCCTCCTTCCCTCCCTCCCTCCCCCTCCTTTGCCCAAGTTCTTCCTTTGTGCTCTGCAGTTTCTCTGGCATTTCCCTGTTTTCCCCTCAGTTCCTTGTCCTCTTCTTTCTGTCCTTTCTTCCTTTCGCTCCCCTCCCCCCACCCTCCCCACAAAACTTCTGTAAGCTTCCGGAGACACCTGGCTGGCCTCGACCTCCTACTTCCTTTCCTAAGTCACTGCATTTCTGTCCTGGTTGGGAGCACTGGTGCCTGAGGAGGCTGCACACGGGGTGGGCACAGGCCCCCGGGAATGCCCATCCCAGTTGGAAAATGCCATTTCCTGGCCAGAGCTTTCATAGCCGGTGCTTTAGATTTGACCTTGTGACTTGGAGAGACAAGAGCCCGGCACATGGGACACAGCACAGGCCTTGGCGCTGGGCTGCAGCTTCCTGGACGGGGGTACACTTCACGCCCGCTCACCTTCCACATGACCTCCTCTCCAGTCTGCTCAGAGCAAGAATTTGATTAATTCTTAATCAGTTAATTCAGAAACCAGTAGCGTCAAGCTCCCAGCAAGCAGTGTGGGTTGCCAGGTCCCGGGGGCCTTCTGATGCAGTGCTGTCCTCAGGCACCTGGCTGACAGGTGCTGGGCCCCTGGGGTAGATGGGAGCCCCCTAGGCTCTGCTTCTGGAAGGCTGGGAGGGGCCACAGAGCGAGAGAAAGGCGCCAGCGCTGTCCTTTCAGCGGCACTCGTGCAGATGGAGCCCGAGCCTCTGCATGCTGGCCAGTCAGCCGCTGGGCACTGGATTCTGAGGTTCTGCTTTCGGGCGGGACCATGTGATCCTGGGATCTGCTCTGGGGACACAGAAGAGACAAAAGCTTCTTCCTGAAAGATGTGGAAAGGGAAGCCTCCTCCTAGCTTTCACCCCTCCTCGTACAAGTGGCTTTCAAAGCTCCCTGTGACTCTGAGGAACTCCCGTAATTTCTGTTGGCCTTTCACCCTGTACGAGAGGAGGAAGTTACACTCAGCGGCTGAGAATATTCTGGCCTGACCTTTGACTGGATCCTAAACCGGAGATTTCTCACATGTGGGGTCCTGGGAAAGACTCACTCCTTTGAGCCCCTGGGCCTTAAGGAGGAGTCAGCTGGTCGCCACGAGCTGTAGATAAGACTCTCAGATGGGACCCTCGCCCAAGACCCCATCTGTGCACTTAGCCTGAGGAACTCGGCCCTCACTTAAATGGGGACATTCATACCGTAGCTCACCTGGTGGAAGCTGGAGACGCCCCTGAATGGCCTTGTGTTGGCCAATCACAGGAGACCTAAAGGAGTGGCCGTCTCATCCTGGGGTGCCTGTGGGAACTGTGGGACCACTACCTGCAGCAGGGCCGAACACCGTTTTAGGACACTGAAAACTACGGAAATTAAACTTGTATTCCAGACATATTTGTCAGCTGGTCTGAGTAGGTAACAAGGGTAGAAAAAAAGCCATGGTATTCTAGTATTCTAGACACCTGCAGAATTAGATGCCAAGGTCAGATTTTGTTTTTCTCACTACTGAGGAGTCAGCCCGCCCACTGTCACCTTCCTGGTGCACTAGTGTCCGTAAGTCAGGGGAGTCTGAGCTCCACGCGAAACACAGGCAACACCGTGTACCTTCTTATGGCCACAGAGGTCTAGGAGTCGTTTTTCAGAGCTTCCTGGGGCGGGGGGGGGTGTACATATACGTTTTGGGGGTATGTGTAGTAACAAAACAACAAGCATAGGAGATTTCATGGTTATACAGGGTAGAAATGAAGAAAATGAAACTCTTAAAGCTAACACCATTTACTGGAATGCTTCTCTTTGAATAGCCTGTAACCAGTAAGGTTAGACACCCAATTTTAGGTTATGCTGTTTGAGTACCAGCGGGGAGGAGGTTTTAGTGGAAAGTGGCCATGGCTTTCTGGGGAGGGAATCAGTGCCTCACGGAGCAGCGTCCTCATGTCGATGTTTAGAAAGAATCAGACACCAACGGGGCTTGTACTGAGAGTCGTGTCAAGGTGTGACCTGACAGGGTCAGTTACTGCGCTCTGCCCTGTGGAGAAGGAGGGAGTGCTGGCAGGGTTGGGACCTGCTCGACTGTCCCGGTGCCCTCCTCTGTCGCCTGGCACACCAGAAGACAGGTGTGCTGAGCCCGCGGAAGCAGAAGCCCCCATCCCTGCCTGACCAGCGATCGGACAATGCTCGATGGAGACCGAGGCGCCGTGTGCCGCTGCCCTTGAAATCTCTGAGACTTTCTGTTATTTATACTTCACAGACGTTAGTGAGCGTTTGAACCTCGCGTTCCATCCCGGGCAGCAGTATAGAAGGTCCTGGAAGATGGTCGCACAGCTCTTCAATGATGGCCATTACAGAAAAGGCTGCCCCCGGAATATTTTTGTCATTTCAGGATGACTTCAGTGAATAAGTAACGGAGAAGCTTAACATACCTTTCTGAGAGTTAGAAATGTTACTTGGTAGGCAGGTGTAAGGTCACCAGGAAACAAGGGCTGTTGAGCTCATTGCACAGTGGAAGTGATGGTCCGTCATCGTCCCCACTTACAGACGGGAAACTGAGACTCACAAAGCTCCGTCAGTGAATGGAGCTGTGACTCTAGCGTCTGACTGACTCCACACTGTGCTTGTTAGTCATCATGCCACCGAATCTCCTGTGAAACCCGGATGATGGGCATCAAATTAGAGTTTTAGGAACTTTTAAGTGAGGCAAAATTTGAAGTATCCCTGCTGCTTCCTGTTTTGCATCTGTGGATTTGAGTGTATTCAGATGCTCCTTCGTAGCGTCTGTCTCAGTGGTGTCATGTTCTGAGTACGTCTGAGGCGCGCTGGGCTAAGCTCCGGTGTGTGGTAGGTTAGGTGTCGTAAATGCATTTCGACTTAATGATATTTTCCTTACTGGGTAACTTACTGTAAATGGAAGAGCATCTGTAAAGAAAGATGAATCGCTGCTTTTGGTTTTTTAAGTCATTCCAGTGTTTTGATGTTTTATTGGTTTTATTGGTCTAATTATGGACTCGTGTATATATGACTATTTCTTAATTCTATTGATTAAAAATAGAATTTGTTCCAAGAAATTACATTTTATAATTACAAATTGTTTGGTACCACCAAACTAATACACAATTAATTAAATTAAATCACATTCTTTGAAACATAAACATCTTAAGCCATTCGACTTCCAATATATTTGGACATGTGAGAAGCTGGTTTTTAATTTTCAATCTATGTCACTTGAACTATTCCTCCTATCAGTTGCCTTAAGTTGCTTTACGCAGAAGAGCTGTGTATTGATTTCTTTTAAAGTAAAATCATTCACAGGAATATTGCAGTTATGAGGGAAGAAGGAGTGCACAGACTTAGAACTTGGAGGTTTTATCTTTTATTTATTTATTTTTGATAATTCTTTTTCACCAATCTGCTTACAAATTTTTATTGGTATTATGGGCTATCTTTCAGTTCAGTTAAATGGCTTGTTTATCTTGTAACCTGATTCCTCTTAGTTTGACTTTTATTTTCAGTCCCTGAGTTGTCATGACTGGCGTCACATACTGCTTGAAGCAGAGCGAGAGGAAACTGGCTTCTCCTACACAAGACAGAAGAGGCACGGCGGGTTTGTTCTGGTCCCTTAGAATTAGAACATGGCCTTGAGCATTGAATCCCCGTGTTACGCTGGCTCCCCCTGTTTTCCTGCCTTGGGTACATGGAGACCATCCCCACACCTGAGGCGCTGGTGTGAGGTGGCTCTGGGGACGCTGCGCTGCCCTCTGCCCTTGCAGCTCCCCCCTCAGAGCTCAGGTCTGTGCTGGGCTGACAGCAGGCCCAGGTCTTCCCACCAGGACCCTCCCCAGGTCCGCAGCGACTCTGCCCAGCAGTTTGCATCTGACCTTGGTCTTGGCTGCTGTTGGATGCTGGGGTATGAGTGGCAGAGAATTCCCTCCTGCTTCAGCTGCAGAACATGTCCCTAAGGAGAGAGTCCCTCGAGATTCCAACATTTATAACTGACTGAACGTTAAATCTCTTTAGGTGGAGTACGCCTCACTTACTTTTCTGTTGTGATATGTATAAAATCAGTAGCTCTGATAGAAATGACTGATACAATTTTTGTTATCGTTGCTTTTCAACATTTACGATGCACACATCACAAAGTAACTTGCTAAAAGAAATGTGATTACGTGATGCAGAATCCATCACTACTGGGTGTGTGTTTAATGCAAATGTAATGACTGTCTTTCAGCAGCATTTGGGCAGTTTCATGGCGCATGTCCGCATTGGAGAGGCAGAGTTACATGTGGTGTCTTCAGAAAGGTAGTGATTAATATTAGTCATATACACTAATAATAGAAACTAGCTGAAGTTTCTGGTTTTATTTTTAGGAACGTGGGAGAAAATTGGTAACTGAAGAATATCCACAGAGTTTTGTTTTTCATTTTGCTTAGACTAACTTCTAGACATTTGGCTCACAGGAAACTGTGACTTGGGTTTTCTAGTAAAACTGTTTTGACAATGAAGAGCATTAAAATTCTGGCTTCTCCCTGTGTCATCTATCAGACTAAAGATGTTTTACAGTCAAACCAGGAAAATGTGAAAATAAAGATTTATGATGGAAATGTTGATTCAATTTGAGCTGAAGCCAAACATTTACTAGGGAAAATTAGATTAAACAGTAGATGTTTAGAGAGACTTTAAATTATGACAGCTTTAAAATAACACGTGTTGCAGCTGTTTCCCAGGCTTTGAGCGTCCTCTCTGTGGCGGACTTGGAACCTAGTGCCATGGTGTTTCAGCCATTCATAAAACAACCTGTATCTTTCTTTGGACTAGTGGACCCAGAGTTTACCCCTTAGAGTCTGGTGATTGTATCTTATACATTAAGATACATAACTGTATCTTATACATTACTGTAGGATCAAAACCTGATGTTGCCAGTGGAAATAATTCTGTCCTGTCTACTGTATTAAATTGATGAGTGTAAATTGCCATTTTAGATTGTGAGGATAAAGCTACCAGTTACAACTGATTTATTCTGTTTGTCAAAGCCTAACAGATACTCTACGCAACTGATTTATTTTCATATACTTTTCAAACAGAGAGGGGAGAGTGCTTGAGTTCTGAGAAACTAGTCTGTGGTGTTGGGGGAGCATGGTAAAGGGAGGATTCGTTGTGTGGCTGGATTTAAACGCCAGAACGGCATCTTCTAAAAGATCCCACCCTGCAGAAATGCCTGGGGGGCGAGCAGGACCTCCTGGTGAAGACCAAGCATCTCACCAGCCCTGGGCCCCGTGGGAGCGCTGTCTGCTGCTGCCGGAGCTCCCATCAGACACATGGTGTGCAAACACTCCCCCATCCCGTGGGTCGTCTTTCCACGTCACTCTGTTGATAGGGTCCTTTGATGCACAAAAGTTTTTGATTTTGATGAAGTCCAACTTACCTGTTTTTGCTTTTGTTGCTTGTGCTTTTGGTGTCACACCCAGTAAATCATTGCCAAATCCAGTCTCAGGAAAATTTGTCCAGTTTTTTCCTATGAATTTTATAGTTTTAGCTCTTCCATTTAGATCCATTTGATCTGTTTTAAGTTAATTTTTAGATATGGTGTGAGGTGAGGCCTTTCTTCATTCTTTTGCACGTGGATGCCCCTGGTCCTGCACCATCTGTTGAGAAAACCGTCCTTTCCCTCCTGCACAGTCTCGGCAGCCTTGTTGAACGAAGATCATTTGACCACAGGCAGGAGGGTTTATTGCTGGGCTCTCTATTCTCATCTCTTGGTCTGTTTGTCTGTCTTTAGCTCAGTATTACACTGTTTTGTTTACTGTAGCTCTGTAGTAGGTTTTGGAATCAGCACATATGAGAGACCTCCAGCTTTGTTCTTGTTTTTAAGATTGTTTTGGCTACTTGAGGTCCCTTGAGATTGCATATGAATTTTTGGGCGGGTTTTTCTGTTTTTGCAAAGCTCGCCTTTGGGATTTTGGTAGGGATTGCATTGTATCTGTAGATCGCTGTGGATAGAACTGACGTGTTAACAATAGTGAGTCTTCCAGTCCATGAACATGGGATGTCTTTCCATGTATTTTGAGTCTAATACCTGTTAATATATATTCAGGTGTAGCCAGGCAGACCTGCTGTTGGATTCTTGCTCTGCACTTAACACATTGTTGGACATGAGATGAGTCTCTCAGGTATCTCTGAGTTCCATTCCCTCTTCTTTAAATGGAAGTTGTGTGACTATTACATCTTGTATATCAGGGTCTAGCAGAGTGTGTATGACGGCTTTTTCTTCGCTTTGTGCTTACTCTGGATATCTGTATGTGCTTTGTCCTCCGATTTAACCAACACTTTGCCTGTTTCCTCTCGTATTTTTAGCATGGCCACTGACCCCAGGGCGCCTACTCTGACTTGAAACCTTGCCTCTGCTTTCACATTCAGTTTTCCCATCTCAGGCTCTGCTGTGTGCCTCAGGGCAGTGGTCAGTGCACTCCAGCTTTCTGTAGGGACTGTCGCACCCCCCCACTCCCAGGTCTTCCGCCTGAATGCCTGGGCCCTGGGAGCCAGCACTGGGAGAAGTGTGTACGTAGATGAATGTACTCACAGGACCACGGGGCCGGGGGTGTGTGGGTGGCGTTAAAGGGCAGCCACTAGCACTGCTTTGGGATTAATGGTTTAATTGCAGCATGTGCTTGTGTAATGTATATTCTCCAACGTACTTTCCTACCCCATGGATCTCAAAGATGAATCAACACCAGAAACACCTGAGGAACTTGTTAAAAACTGTCTGGGGGCCCCACGCCCCATCTTATGAGTCAGAATTCCTGGGAGAATAGCTAAGGAAATGGTGTTTTTAACATACTCTCCTCAGCCAGTTTTCCGGCAACTGACCTGGCATTGGTCCACAGACAGGCGTCTGGGAGCCCCTGGCCCATCCCCTCTGCCAGTTCTGGAATCTTGTATTCAGAATCCAACGGGCGATACCTGGACGTGGCTAATGACAGATGAGGGCATCGCACCCCAACAGGCAGGGCTGGTCTGGGCACCAGTCTCATCTTGTTTTCTGTGCCGGGAGCCTGCCTTCCAAAGCTGCCTTCAGCATTTCTCCCACAGGGAAAACAGCAGCCCCATTGCCTTGCTGTACTTCAGTTTTTGACACACATGAAGTCAGGGTTTGGTTTTGCTTTGTTTTTTCCTGTATGAGGCTGGGTGTTTGTTCAGATTGGATCACAGAGCAGCCGCGCCTCAGAATCTTTTTTTCCAAATATAAATTCTAGTACCCCAGACGTTGCAGTTCATTTTAACAAGTATTAGGAGATGTGCTTCATTGCAATCAAGATGCATGTAAACAATTTTCAATGCTCAGTTTCCTTTTCCTCCCCCACCCTCATGAAAACTGCACAAAAATGCAAGGCAGTCAGGGTTTATCGTGCGCCCACAGGAACTGAACACGTCCCTGAGTTTAGAGTGAGGAGTGATCGGTGTGAGCTGCAGGGTTCGAGGTTTGGCCTGGAATGGTGACGACAACCAAACAAGGTCTCTGAGCGTTTCTCACGTCCGACACGTTTCTGGCATTCTGCAGACGTGATCGTGTTGGGCCATAGCCCCTCCTCCACCTGCCGTCTTCTCCGTCTGAGTGAGGGTCACCTTCCCTTCCTGGTAATTAGGCCAGAGACCCTGGACTCATGCTTCACTTTTCTGATTCTCTCGTTCTGCTCAACCCATTTATTCATCAGCTCATCCTGCCAGTTCCACCTTTTCGTCTGGATCCAGGTCCTTCTATCCAGGTTCTGTCCATTCTCACCACCTTAGCGCCACCTGCCAGTTCAAACCCCGTCACCCCCTCTGGCCTGGAGTATTGCCATGGTCTTTCCACTCTCCCACTTTCCACCAGGGCCTGTTCTTACTGATCTTAATGCAACAGGCAAGGTGGCTGCTAAACCCTGAGTGAGGTCTCCTCAGTCCTCTGCTCAGAACCTCCCGGAATAAAAGCTCTTCATGATCTGGCCCTGCTCCTTTCCAACCTGTTTCCCAGTGTTCTCACTGTTCTTTGAATGTGCCAGGCCTGCTCCCAAATCCAGTTCTGGTGTCCCTGATGGGACCCCCTCTCCCTCCTGCCCACCTGTGTGGCTCAGGCCCCACTCCTTCCCTCGGGTCTCTGAGTGGCCCCACCCCCCTGTTCACATCTGAACACCCCCCCCCCCCCCCCCGTATCCTGTCCCTATAAGGCACTTGCCTGGACAGGTGATGTAGTTATTTGTCCCTCTTCATTATGTGACTTCTTCCACCAGAATACACGTTCTGTGAATGTGTATGACCTTTTCTCGTTTGCTCGCTGTGTGCCCTCAGTCCTAGAATAGTGCCTGGAAAGTAGTAGGTACTCAGCGGGTGTCTGCCTGCTGTGCGCATACATGAAAACCTGTCTTACACACGCTGACACTGAGATTCCAGGGGAAACACAGTGACTAAATGACTAAGGCAGGATTTGAACTTAGGTCTGATGTCAGTGTCTGTACTTTTAACAGAGGCATTGTAATTATGGCATGGAAAGGACATTTTGGGGGGTAGGGGGGGCCAGGGGACTCCAGGAAGAAAGTCACAGAGGTGGGGATGGGTCTGGTGTATTTGGGAGTCTGCGAGCACGTTTTAAGGGAGGTCTTGGTAGAATGGAACTAGACAAGGGCCCTAAATGCCATATTGGGGGTTTGAGAAGTTTTACTTTAAATTGGGAATAATAGTAATTCCTACCACATATGATTATTGGAGTTAATACTTGAAAGTACTTAGAAAGTGTCGGATACCTAGAAAAATGCTCATTAATTGTTCAATTTGTGGTATATTTTGACAGCACGGCAAATCCAGGCTACTGTTACCAGAATAGAAATTTCTAGTGTTTTGGATTCATGTAAATGGTTTCTAGAGCATTCCCAATTTCAGATTTCATTTATTTTCTTTAAAACTAAGTAAAAGACATTGTGAGTCAATAAATTGCCTGGCATTCAGCTGTTCAACGTGAGTGGGAGGTGTTTCAGTACCTGGGAAGGGGAAATGGAGGAATTTGGAATCGTGCATTTATTTCACTTCAGTTTACATCTTTTAGTTGTGTTTAAGTAGCTTCAAATCCTAGTTGTGTAGCAGGGTCACCTTTTAAAGCTGTAGGTTCTGGGGCTCACCCCAGGCCCTCAGAACCAGAATCTCAGGGCTAAGCCCAAGAATCAAGGTATAAATATCTTTTAGGTAATTTTGAAAACTGGAGACCACTGGTCAAAACTACCCCAGACTTATTTTTAGAGAGAAGGAGCAGTTCTCTTTTTGCTCAGAAATAAGAAACCTTTCTAGTTGCGTTGCATCTTCATGGAGGGATTCAGGCCTGTACTGAAAGAGAGAATCTGTGACTAAGATACGAAGGGAACTGTAAATGCAAAGAGAACAAAGGGAAGGTTTCCCTCCCCAGGCCAGAGGAGAGTCCTGGTTCAACGGGAGAGGATACAGGAAAAGCAGGTTGGTCCACGTCATGACAGAGGGCCAGGAGTTGTGCTTTAATCACCAGTGAGGTCTGGGAACCAGCACTTCTGTCTCAAATCCCCAGGGTTGGTGGTGAAATGAGGCTTCACGTTGCTTTGACACACTGCCCTGCAGTGGCCCGACTCCTGGCCCTGGGGAGTAGAAAGCAGCCCTCCCGTGGCCTGCACTTGCCTTCTATTGGCCAAAGTTGGCAACACTTTTTTTGCGTTCCCCATGAGAATAAAAGTAAAATTTGCAGCTCTTTACTCCTTGTAAAGGAGCGAGGGAAGGGGGTTGTGATGTCTATTCACCATTCTGTTGTCATTTCCCTTTCGCTGTCCGTTTTATAGATGTGTGGGCTTCTGACCTTAGAGTATGGAACGGAAGGGCCACATCTCTGAACATTATTTAGCTCCCATGAGCCAAAACCACCGCAGGAAACACTTGAGGGGACGTTCTTTTGGCCGAGTTGCACTTGGCGCTCCAGAGCCCTTGGCCATCAAGCTCGCTTTACTTGAAAGTGTCTGTGGTCTCCTCCACGCCCAGAGCCATGGCCTGTCCATCCTGTACCCAGCTTGGCGCTCGGTAGGTAGGTAGAGGTAGGTAGGAAGGTAAGTGCTTGTTATGTGGGTCGATATGACTTAGGCCGTAACAGGGAGTGTTAGGGACCTCAGTGAAATCCTGTTGCTCCTAACTTGTCCTGTGACCTTACGCAATGCTCTCAACTTCTGTGCTTGTAAAGTGAGGATGTCAGAATGGATTATCCTTCTCCCTTCAGATCTAGTGTTACGCTTGTGAGTCAGTAGGTGATTAATACTCAAAAGGCTAGACAGTGCTCTCTGGCAGAAGGAAAGCAAGACAGTGTCTTTGAGGCAGAAGCAAAGCGTCAGTCAAAATGCTGTTGTCAGTGGTGGTGAGGAGGTTTTGAGGTTAGTGTTCGGTGGTGTTCTGGCTGGGGCTGTGTGCAGTCTGCTCTGCCAGTCAAACGGGGTGTTTGTGTCACTAACAGGAGCCAACCGAGCTCACAGTACTTGATTGTGAGCTGGGCCCGTGCAGAGATCTCTGGTCATGTCGGGCTGGACAAGCTGCCACCTTCTTCACAGCCCACATCCAGACTTGCCCTCAGTGTGGTTCTCAGAGGGGCCAAGGGGGGCTGCCACCAAATGAAGGTGGCCCAGTGGACGGACCTCCCACGTGGACGCCTCGGCTATTTCACACCCAGTGACCCTGCTCTCTGCTGACCGTCAGCTTCAGACTGGCCACCCTCTAGAGGGTGGGGCAGGCCTTAGAGCATCCTCTTCCAAGCCCCCCTTCCTTCCTATGTGTGTGCTCACCTCTGCCTTCCTCCAAAACGGCCTCTCCTTAGGCCTCAAAACAGTGAGATAGGTATTTTTCCTTTTGCTTAAATTAGCAAGTTTGGATTAGGTTGGCTTGTTTGGGAATGACAAAGTCAGTAATTGTGTTTTGTTTTTATTCCTAATGGTTAAAGGCCCTATGTAAGTGTGGGAAGCAACCAGTTATAGTAGAAAGAACAAAGCAGCCTGGGTTCTAGTTCTGTCTTTTGCCTTATAGTCATTTGATTGAAGGCAAATCACTTCTTAACTTAGACTCTAAGATTTTTTTCTTCACCTGTTAAATGGGAGAGCAGTCTCTCTTGTCTTTTCAGAGGTTTTCCTGGGATCAAATAAGCATAAGGAGTTTGGGAAATGGTAAGTCCCTAAATCAGTGCACTATGCAAGTGTTAACATTTTATGATAAAGGATACATTATCAGTTAAACAAGTACTTTGGGTTTACCCATGACTTTTAGGAAGCTGGTGGGACAGTCTACTTACTGGAGGTCAGTTTTCCGTGGTTAATATTCTTTTTAATCATAATTACAGTTTCTACATCTCTCTCTTTTCATTAACCTAGAAGTTCAAAGAAAGTAATGATTTCCCATGACCACAATTTGTATAAGGAACTAAGGTTCCTAGTGGTTTTTTGTTGCTCTTATTTTAATAAAATAGTATCTATTGTACTAAGTAGTCATTTTTTACTTTTTTTCTTCAGCTAAAGATTTTTGGTGTTAGGAAACTTAAAAAAAAATAATGAAGCCAAATTAATTAGTGTGCATTTGTAGTTGAAAGTAGTTTCATTTTCTGTTCATAAATGGCATTCAGTTCTTCTAAAATTCCAACTAAGGTCTGTTTAGTGCACTGGACTCCATTCTCTTTGACTCCTAAAAGGAACTGCACCCCTGAAAGCAAATGCCTTGTCATAAGAAGCACATTCCAGAACAGTTCCTGCAGGCACCATTCTCACCTTACTCCTGAATTTGAGGCTCCCAGAAACTTCCAGAATGCTGAATTCTGTTGCTTTGCAGCTGGCGGACAGTGGGAGGACAGGTGTGGGTTGGTCACACAGTGAGAAGCACGCGTGAGGCCCCTCTGTGCCTGTTCAGCTGACCTGTGTCTGTGCCCCAAGTTTCCTGTTCTTTCTTAGTACAAGCTCATGGCAAGTAGGCGCAGGGAATGTGGACAGGATGCCGGGGGGGCTGTTAAATCCAGTATTTCTCACCTTGTCCTCACCTGTTAGACATCGGTTTATTGGTGGCCCTGCCTTCTGGGAAGCTAGGTTGTCTTCTGTCTGTGACAATCCCCAGTTGGGGGCTGCCGCCCTGATCCCCCTCTGGGTTGGTCAGCCCCCAACAGAGCAGCAGCCCTGGGCTCAAGGGCACTGGCGGTTGTACTCCTGGTGTTGGGGTCGCAGCTGCTGCCTCAGCGGAGGATGTGAATGACCACTCAGGGCTTCTGTCTCAGGTTGGGGGTCTGCAGAGTCAGGCCCACCTTTCAGAAACAGCCTGACCTCAGTGTTGTCAGGCCGGGGCTTTAGGTGCCTGGGAGCAGGTTCTGGAATGGGACGACGTCCCTGGAAGTGGGCTACGAGTCCCCGAAGCAGTGCTGTCCCGTGCGGCACGCTGTCAAGGGCGCTGGGTGGGCACTGCCGGGCTGCCCGTCCCCATGAGGATGACGAGTGAGGGACAAGCCTGGGGCCAGGGGCACAGGCCTGCTCGTCCCACAGCTCTGTCTGCTTTCCCTGGCTTTCAGCACAGAGTGGAGCAGCTACGGACACTTCCCAAAGGGCCCAGAGTGCAGATCAGTCTCGAACTCGGTAGCAGCTTTTCACGGAGGTAATATGTGGTACGACGCGTTTTCTCAGAGTTTTGCCAGCAACTGGCCGTTACTTCCTGATTCACCTGCTCTCTGGGCGTCCTCCATGTGTTAGTTTGGTGAGACGGGAAGAACATGAGCGAAGGACTCCAGAGGTGGACGGGAACAGACCGCTTAACCATTTGGGCTGCCTCATGTATTTGTGCGCTGGTTACTATCTCCGCTCGCTGATCGTGCCTTGTCGCTGCGCCCCACAGCCCCTCCCTGGGGTGTGCTGGGCAGACTCCATCCTCCCCGTCCTGCTGGTGAAACTGAGTCTCGGTGAGCACGTGATCGCTGAAGGGCCACAGTTCTCCCGCCCGCCAGGGGGCACACATCGCTTCACCCCGAAGCCCTTCTGCTGCCCACCACACAGCTGCCCGGCTGTGTGCCCAGGCTCCCAGGATGCGCGAGGCTTGAGAAAGTCTGTGCAGATATAAGACGTTACTGTTGTAAACAAAGTCATTTCCTGTGTGTGGGAATGAAGGGCAACACTTTTCTGAAAACCTACTATAAAAACAGTGTGCTCTTTAAGTTCCTCAGCAGTAGGTATTGCTCATCTACCATAACATCCACTTCCGTGTTCAGATATCTTACCTGTGGGACTTAAGAGGACAGAGAGGACCCTAAAATGGTCATCTCGTTTTATGTAAATAAGAGTAACTTGTTCTGTATAATTTAAATGTGCAACGGCTTTTGGAGGATTATTTTTCAAAATATTTTATTCATGGACTTTAAAGTGTATTTATAAATGTTTGGATTTACATGTTTATATATAGTTTGTAATTTGGATCCTTCAGAAAAATAAAAAGAAGGCATCAGAAAGCGTGCAGAGACTACCTGTAGCAGGTTGCCTCTTCCATAATTGGGGGGGGGGTATTGACAGTATTATTATGCCTGTAGATTTTTAACAAAGTTTTACACTTTGCTCCTTTCATATAATACATCATAAATCCCCAACATCATGCATATTCTTCAAGGAAATGTTTGGGCTGTGTAATACCCCCTTGGACCATACTTAGCAGAGGTGCTGTGTTTACCCCTGCTGGTGCCGGCGGGTAGGAATTTCACGGTTTTCATTCTTGTACCCTGTTTCCCCAAAATAAGACCTAGCCGGACCATCAGCTCTAATGCGTCTTTTGGAGCAAAAATTAATCTAAGACCCGGTCTTATTTTAGTAAAGTAAGACCGGGTCTTATCTAACGTAATATAACATAAGACCAGGTCTTGTATTAATTTTTGCTCCAAAAGACGCATTAGAGCTGATTGTCCAGCTAGGTCTTATTTTCAGGGAAACACGGTAGTTCTGGAGTGAATATCTTTCTGTCTGTATACATTTCCCCCACATCTCCTATTTCTTCAGTAGATTTTTCGGATGTAGGAGTATTGAGCCAGATGATTTGCACAACTGTCGTTATTGGTGTCGGCGGGAGGTGCTGTGTGCAGTACAGGAGCGCGTCGTCGCCCAGACCCTCACCCGATGGAGGGTGTACATGTGCGCACGCCCGGGTCACTTGTATCACGCGCTGCTCGGAAGTGGCATCCTGTTCTTTTGACTTCATGTCTCTGTTACTCGTTATGCACGTGCACCTCTTACCCAGCTCAGCTTCTTGGGGATTAGGAAGCTCTTCATTCATCTTTAATGCCCCCCAGGCTGCCGGCATCCAGCACTGCCCCAGGAGAGCTGAACGCACTGATCCACTGCAGTCACTTTTAAAAGCTTTCTTTGTATCAGGTAATAAAGCTGTTCAGCAAAACTCAGTATCCTGTGTTTCAAATAAACGTGAACAACGGGAAGACAGCTCTGTGTGCGTGTGGTTAATGAATGGACTTTGGTGTATGTTTGCTGCTAAAATTATGATTTTTAAAAATCAAATGCTAGGCTGTTGGATGGACTGGCGGGGCTCTTTCACGCCCTGTACGCTCAGTGGAAAGGAGGCGTCTTTAGATGGGACGGCTTTCTTTCCGTGTGGTGTTTCTCCAAAGAACACATGGAGGGTAGCTCCTGTGTTTAGTTCAGTTGCCAGAGTTTTGAATGATTGTAGTTTTGTTGAGCAAGGCGAGGGGATCCTTTGATTTGTGGGCATTTTCCCCGTGGATTCAGGGCTGAGCAGGCGAGTGAGAAGTGTGTGCGAGGAGTGAACAGGAGGGTCCCTAATCATGTGTGTGTGTGTGTGTGTGTGTGTGTGTGTGTGTGTGTGTGTGTGTAAGGCTCTAGCCTACCTGGTTGGTATTATAAGATGCTCAGGTTTCCTTCTTTCTCACCCAGTGTCACCAAACCTTCATTTAAAGAACAGAACGGATTATTTTGCTGTCATTTTTAAATGAAGCAAAACAAGTGCAGTCCAAATCAGTTGGCACTAGCTAGAAACTTTTCTTCTTTTGCTGTGTTTTCCTAAGACACAAATGCCTCAGCATAAATTATTAATTGGCACGTCAGATGTCTTGCTGTGTCATCTGTAATTCAGGGGCCACACGGTGAAAAAGGCAATAACTAATAACCTCCTGAGGGAAGGACTTGCAGAGCTCTCTCTTTTCATCTTTCTGATTTAAAAGATTTAATGGCAACAGTCAATACCTGCAGCTGTTCTTCTGTCTCCTTGAAAAAATTCCATGATTAAAACATTCCATTTAACAAAATGGCAAAATGGTGCTGTTTATTCTACTTTTGGCATGTAGATGGATGCTTGGATGGGTAAGTGAAAGCATCTTACTACCAGGAACTGGTTCCTATTTTGTATTGACACACAGAAAGTTAAAAACTCCAGAATAATCTCATTATAATACAATGAAGTCCCTAAAATAATTTAAAATAGAAGTTGTAGTTGGGAAGAGAGGAGACCCTGACTGGTGATTGCTTTGGGCATTTTCCTCACCTCCTAAAAGCCTCTGTTTGCCTCTTGCGGAATCAGCTGAACTGCTGTGAGTAGGTTACTGACATGCGCTGTGTTCCTGCTATTCTTTCTACGCAGATCTGTTAGCTGTTAACATTACATTTTGTAAATGTGACTGTGCTCCTTGGAGTTAGTTATTACGTACCTTATTCAAATTGCTCTAAGTCAATTAGTTTATCAATAAACATTCATATGTAAGTGATTTCATAAAGTCATAAATCAAAATTTTCAGCTCATATTTTCAGAGCTTTGGATGAACATCCTTTGAAACCGATGTAGCAGTTTCGGTTTTACAGGCAGGAACTGCGGCTCAAAAGGGAGCCGTAACTTAGTCACAGCCTCAGCTCGCACGTGGCAGAGGTGGCTCTCCGCCGAGTGCCCAGGTGCAAAGACGGCCTGTGCCTTCGCAGTACTCCGGGTTTCGAGGAGGGTCATGTAGGCCGGTAGGAAACAGTGTGCTGTAACACACGGTGTGAAAAACGGGTGGCCTGCTATGGGCACCCAAATTAAGATAACAGAACCAACATTAAGATTTGAGAAGGCTCCTGGAGAACCCAGTGTATGAGCTGGGGTCTGTCTGATCACACCTGTTCGCAAGGTTGGGAAAACAGGTCTTGAAGAGTCTCCGGGTGGGGGTAGCATCCTGGGCAGAGCCCCTTGCATAAGAAAAGGAAGGGCAACCAGCATGGACCTGGTGTGGAGCTCCAGCACCTACATAAGGGGCCAGGCAGCCACTCGTGGACCAAATCATGAGAGACCTGTGCTACCATAAAGCAGCCAGGCTTTATTCTGAGGGAAATGGGGAACTACTAAGGGGTTTTGTGATAATCTAGGAAAAATAAGATCGTGCTTCTAGCTATGGTGGTGCTGGCAGTTGAGATACAGCCAGGTCTGCATGCATTTGAGAACATTCCGAAGGTCAAGTTGCCAGGCCTCGGATTGCATGTGGTCTGTGGGGGGAAGTCAGGTCCTGCTTCTGAGCTGGGGGAGGAAGAGCAGGTGAGGGGGGTGCGCAGGACGACAGAAGCCATCATAGCGCAGCCTGGCCGTGCTGCATCTGAGGCACCTCCGGGCTCCTGGGAAGATGGCAGAATCATCAGCATAGAGACGGCATAGGAACTACTGCAGAATTAAAGGAGAGGGCAGCCTGGAATAAGCCCTGAGGAGCATCAGCATTTGAACACGACCAGAGGAGGAGCCGTCAAGGAAACCAAAAAGAGAACCAAGAGTCCTGTGTTCCATGCTGTGTCATGATAACGTGGGCTCAGTCAGTGCTTAGGGCTTCGTGGGTTCACAGCCGTTTCAAGTTAGATGTCTGGATGTAAGTTAATCATGAGTGCCAGCTAAGTGCCAGGCACGACTGTGGGGGCTGAGGGTATAAGCCATGAGCAGAATGGGCCAGGACCCCGCTGGTGCAGCTTACAGCGGCTTCACTTAGAGGCTCACACGCTCAGAGAGCGTCGCCTAACCTTTGATTGGGCCTTTTCGCCAGCAGGTGTTCTGATCCAGCAGAAGGTGGAGTCACAGCAGAGGATTCTAGTGCAAACAAATCCTTCGGGCATTTCTTACTGGGGTCCCTGCTTTACTCTGATGAAAAATCCTTAAATATACCCAGTAGCTTTTGTGGCTACTTGGGAAATTCCTCCGAATAGAACGGTGGAATATTTCAAGAAATTGTCTAACACGTGAACATTCTACCAATAAAAGATTTTATTCTCCTTCACCTATGTTATAAAAACCCCAAAAGGAGAATTTTACTCTTTATATTCTCATGCCCCAAAATATTTATCTTTGGTACCATCCCAACATTTAATTCAAGATAAATGCCTAAGAACTAATTTTCATGTCCAAATCTACCAAAAGCTTAGCAGTCAACAATATGATTATTAAATTGAAAATAATAATATCCATTTATAACCATTATTACTTAATAGGCACTTATCAAATTGTCTCATAGCCTTGATTTTAGCAGTCTACTATGATACAAATTTGAGTTAATGGATTGTTTTACAGCTATTTAGCCATAACTTCACTTAATATCAGGCTGAATGTACCTGAACTTAGTATTTTTATGGTAAATGCATTTCAGGGGATCAGACTTTGAGCACGAACACTCCTCAGCTCCTTTGTCGCCTTCCTGGCCACAAATATAAGTGGGATGGTTTTATCCTCTTTATTCCCTGCCCAATTATACATGTGTAAGTATTAGAGTCAATGGAATGTGAGTATGAAAAATAAGCATTTTTATGGTAATTATACTTTTATTATAAATCTGCCATGTAATTTTAACAATTTTTTTCTTTGAATGAGGTTCATAATTTGTGCGTTTTGTGGTTATCAATCCATTTGCTCCAGCTGCAATCCTGATCAGACTCAGTTACAACTATAATAATATTGTCTTAAAGACTCACTGATGTCTCATGGAAAACTTTGAAAAACATTCTATTTAAAGACAATTATGCTTAAATATTACGTTTCTCCATTTGTGTTCTATCCTTTAAAAATGATTACCAAGACTATTATCATGAGAACAGATTATTCTGCCAAGCCCTGGAATTTTTTAATTTCTCCAAGTTGCCAGTTGGTGCATTACCCAGCCGTTCCTCACTCAACGTCACCCCCACCACCAGTGAGATCACACAGGTTCACACACTGTTTTTCAGGTGCCCACAGAGTGCTGGTGACAGTTTTCACTTATTACTGGAGAGCAAGAACCTAGAATTTGATGAAATGTAAGAAAAATTGGAAACTATGGAGTGGGGAGGACAATGTCCTTGACATTAAAAGTGAACTTAAAGGAAGAAAACTGTCTGTAGCAACATGCTAGCGATCTGATTTAATGAACAATCGTTCTAAAATGAACTCTGGTCAGTATCTACTTTTGGGGATTTGACTAGACAGGAGGGTGTTCACGCTGCTGGTTAGGCCTCACCACGAGATATTAGTCTAGTCTCTTCTTTATTTGTTTATTTTTAAAATTTCCTAGTGAATTGAATCTTTTCTTTCTTTTTTATTGAGGTATAATTTACATATAACATTGTATCAGTTTCAGGTGCATAATGATTTGATATTTGTATACGTTCTGAAATCACCACAATAGGTGTAGTTAACATCCATCACCTCACATAGTTACAGTTTTTTTTCTTGCGATGAGAAATTTTAAGATCTACTCTCCTAGCAACTTTCAAATATACAATAGAGTATTATTAACTGTAGTCACCGTGCTGTACGTTACATACCCAGGAATTATTTATTTTATAACTGGAAGTCTTTACCTTTTGACTCCCTTCACCCATCTTGCCCACTACCAACCCCCTGCCTCTGGCAACCACCAATCTGTTCTCTGTGAGTTCATTTTCTTTAAAGATTCTTCATATAAGTGAGATGGTGCAGTATTTGCATATCCCTATCTGATTTATTTCACTTAGCATAATGTCGTCTATTCTCTTTATACAGTCCTCAGGGAGGAATTGAATGACTCTTCCATTTTCTTTGATGTTTAATTTTTTAAACCACACCAAGTTAGCAGTGTGAGTTCATTTAGTCATGAAGTTATTAGGCAAGTAGTAAGTTTAGGATACTCTTAAGTAGAATTAAGGTGGAGGAGCAAGTGGTAAGGGGGTACCTATATGCACATGTAGGGGTCTGTATTATGTTATGCCTTCTTAATATTTCATGAAATAAATAGCACTTTTGCTGTTTGAGGAACATTACCGGCTGTTTTTTTAGAACTTTGCATTTGCCAGTGTAAAACTATTATAACCATTTTGTGTTGTTGTTTTTGATTTTGTAATCTGTTAGAATGATGAAATGAGGTGAAATCACAGAAGGAAGAACACCAGCAGACACGCTGCTGTTTGTCACAAAAATGTGGGGGCCCTTAGGTTCCTGTAGCTTCGTCTCTAACTGGGGCATGCCCCCCAGGTGCCCTTTGACCAGGCCCTGTGATTGTGTGATTTCCACTTGCCATCCTGTTTTAGGGTGGTGCCATGCAAGGGTTTCTATCCACATCCCCAGGAAGCTGGCGTGGTGCCACCTAAAGAAAACGGCAGCTCTGCAAACAGTCAGCTGCTTTGCCCAAGCCGGAAGGGGACAGAGGCAGGATTGGCTTTATTTCTCATCATGTTTAGGATGGACCTTTAGCGTGGCTTATTCCAGGCTAGTTCTGGATTATTCCAGAGGTTATCCCAGCTCATGCTTCAGAGTTTCATCCCTCCATTGTTTTTCTTTCTGCATTTCTCCCTAGTTAGAGCCTGTACCATTCCTTCTTAATACCTGCTTTTAAAAGACATCGATTTTAATTCTTTTCCACTGTACTATAGTACTTATAAAATTGTGTGTGTTGATATTTCTAATCTTAAAAACAAATGCTATAATTGTTTTGAAATGTTTTATTTTGATCACAATATTAAAAACACAAGTATTTTAGTAATATTTTTAAATGGAAGGTGCTGTCTATAATACTTCGTATTTAGTAATATTTGGGAGTACTTTTCAAAGGAAGGTGCCATCTACAATTGTCATTAGAGAGATTCACAGTGGGGAGCTACAGCAAGCTGGAAAACGTGGCGGTGGCATAAGGCCACAGGGAGGGATCAGCTGCAGTTCTCTTGCAACTTTAAGTGTATTAGTCAGCTAACCATGTCAAGGGTTTTTTGGCTTTGAACACTTTGAATTGTTAGTGGCACACAAAATGTGTCAAAGGATGGATAATTATAGTGTCAGAGCAGGTGTCTTGGCCAGGAGGCTCTGGATTTGAAACTCGATTCATGTGCCAGAACTATAATTTTCCATCCATTCATTCTCAAGCCAGGCAGTCTGTGCCACACAGCACAGGGCAGTGATGGCCACTGAAGTCACTGTCTTGGGTCTCTTCGAATGTTTTTAATTGGTCTGGACTACACAGAAATCTAACTCAAACTGAATACATCCAAACAGGTCATCAGTGGCTCGAGTAACTGAAAAATTCTGTGGGTAGAACTGGTTCCGGCCCAGTTGGAGTCAAGAGCTCTGCCCTTAGGAATTCTTCTTTCCCTCGCCGGGCTCTGCTTCCATGCTGTTGTCCTCATTCTCAGTCTCCTGCGCGAGGTGACCCCAGCAGCTCCATGTTTACATTCTGCCACTGGAGCGCTGCCAAGGATGGAGCCCCAGTGTCGGGATAACCCTTCCTGGAGGGCTATCATTGGCCCGGCCTGGCTCTCGCTGCGCCAATCACGGTGGCCGGGAGAGGCAGGTCTTGCATTGGTCAAACGGAGTCACATGTTAGGGGTGGAGTTAGCCCTGCACAAATGAAATGGCTTTAGAGGTGTGGTTCCCCAGAGGAAGTCAGGAAACAATTACCAAAAGAAGAGGGACTAGAGCTTAGGGAAAATCAGTGGCTGTCCACTGGAGCTGATATTGTTATCCGATACACAGAAATTAAAGTCATAACAAAGAATTCCCAAAAGATTTATTTGGGAAAGAATTTTGTGCGCCCTGAGTTTTCTATAGATTATTGTGCTTTTTGGCAAGCCTAACAATAAAATACAGTACAAATTCATCTTTTTTTTAATTGTTTCTCTTGTTTATGTGTTAAAATAATCATCATTTTTTGACAACATAGTGGTGTCTTCCATTTCTTAAGAGATCTGTGGAATAAATATTTTGTACTTTTAATAATGTCTGTTAAACAGTGATACAGTTAGAAACGCCAAGGGATGTGAGAGCTCAGAGAT
Source organism: Rhinolophus sinicus (assembly GCF_036562045.2). Taxonomy (NCBI): domain Eukaryota; kingdom Metazoa; phylum Chordata; class Mammalia; order Chiroptera; family Rhinolophidae; genus Rhinolophus; species Rhinolophus sinicus. The sequence goes on along the minus strand of NC_133761.1, from coordinate 44,054,178 downwards.
AGCTTTTCAGGTATGAGTCTGAGCCCAGTGACCTCTGATAGCTTTATGGTTAGTTTCTCCAGAATTAATTATTAAGTGTATGTGTTGTCCTTGCTGGTCCTAGTTTTAAGGTTTCTGTGTTTTACACATCTACTGGCAGGTGGCTTAAACCCAGAGCTTCCCTGTGGCACGTAGTGTGGGGTGGTGCTGGTTTGCTCAGCTGTGACAGTGGCGTGGTTGGGTCATGAGTGTCCAGAGTCTTCACTGTGCCTGAACTGTGCCCGACCTGTCTGCTTTGACTGGCATGTACTGTGTGACTGTTGGTACTTTCAGTGTGTGCCATGACACAGAAAAGGAAGGAAGATGGGGTACATCCAAAAATGTTTAGATAGTATTTGGTCTCTTAAATAGGTGGAAAAAGGAGTTACAAAGTCATGGCTAAGATAGTTCTTGGTGTTTGGTGTATACGTTGCTCGGTTTTTAGTTAGGGATTGGTTATGCGTCTACTCTTTTCAGTGGTAATCAGTGTATTCAAATTTTCCGTTCTTGACTCAGTTGTGGGGATTTGTGTTTTGCCAGAAAATCATTAGTTTCCTCTGTGTTTTCAATTGTTTCTTTTGATTATGTGTTAAAGTAATCATCCTTATTTTTTGACAACAGATTGATGTCTTCCATTTCTTAAGAGATCTGTGGAATAAATATTTTGTACTTTTAATAATGTCTGTTAAACAGTGATAAAGTAAGAAATGCCAAGGGATTTGTTGCCATAGCGTTGCTTGTGGTATACTTCTTTTATAAGCTGACCCATGAACAACATGGGTTTGAACTGCGCAGGTCCACTTACACGTGGAGTTTGTTTTCAGTACATGCCTGTACTCTTCTGGTCTGCGGTTGGGAGTCTGGATATGGAGGGCCGACTGCATGCATTGATCTGTGCATTTTATATCAGGGACTGAGCACTACTGGGTTTGGTATCCCAGGGGCCCTAGAACCATTCCCCATGGGTGCCAGATACCAAGGGACAGCTTAAGTTTGGGGGGAGTCAAGTTACATATGGATTTTCGTCTGTGTCAGGGGGTGGGGTACGGACTCCAAACCCTTTGTTTGTTTGGGAGTCAACTCTATGTATTTTAATCTCTTCTGTATATGTAGTCGTGTCTCCTTTCTCACTTTCGAACTTGTATGATATTAGTCTTTCTTTTCTTTTTTCAGACTTGGGAAGGAGTATATTTTCTCACTTTATTTTTTTTTAATTTCAGGTGTACAAAGCAATGTAATAGTTAGAAATTTATACCCCTCACAAAGTGATAACCCCCTTCCCCAATCTACTGCCCTCTGATATCACATACAGCTGTTACATTTCCACTGTTTCTATTCCTTATGCTGTACTCCACTTCTTGTGAATATATATATATATATATATATATATATATATATATACACATATATATGTGTGTGTGTGTGTGTATATATATATATATATATGTATGTATATATATATATATATATATATATATATATATATATATATATATAAAATTATAGTTGACATTATTAGTCAGCTTCAGGTGTACAATGCAGTGATCAGGCATCTACACTGTCCCTGAAGTGGTCTCCCTAATAAGACAAGTGTCCATCGGATACCCTACAAAATCTTTACATTATTGGTTATTCCCTAAACTGTCTTTCATATCCCCGTGGCAATCTTGTGGTTACCGATTGTGCTTTATAATCCCTCACCTTCTCCCTCATCCCCCCCCCATCTTAAAAGCACTACCTTTTGCATTTTTCAGTCCTTTCTACTCCCCATTCCATTAATTTCAGCTTTTATCTTTATTCATTCCTTCTCTCCTGGTTTCTTTTGGTACATTTTGTTGTTCTTTTTCTAATTTCTTAAGGTGGTAAGTATCTACTTCCTGATTACATTTCTAGAAACTACACTATAGTTGGGAACTGGGTACAGGGCAAAACACGGTCCTTCCTCCTGTAACAGGATACTTACAAATGAATAGTGTATAACTAAAAATGAGTGTCCTGCTAATGCCTGTTCCAAATTCACATAGCTATGCCTAACCATTAGAAATAATTCTTAAGCTTTCAAGTTTGGGTGAGTGTTCTGTGCGCAGTTACCCGTGGAATGTCCAGCTCGTGCAGGAGCCTAGAGCAGTAAGTCTCGTAGCATTTCAGCAGGGTAGTGGGCAATGCTGTTTTCTTTCATATCTTAGTAGTCACTTTTTCAGTTCCCAGGAAAGGATTTGGTAATAGCCTAAATTGTATACGAGATAACTATAATTTAGAATCATCTGTGATCCTTTTCAACACAGTAATTCTAAGGGAAACAGATGAGAAGCAGCCATCTCTCCTCTCTGTCTGAGAATCACGGGCAGACACTGGTCAGACCTGTGCATGGAAGCATCTGATCACTCATCCCCTCTTTGCTTGCCACACCCTCAAAAGTCATTGTATTTCAACTGTACAGCTGCTCTGGGAACAGACAGCGTGTTGTCATGCCCAGACTGACTTTCTTCCCATGGGGGAAGAAAGCCACCATCATAAGAAAATACCTGCTCTACCAAGAGACCACCCCATGTTTATCCCAGCGCCTTTAATAGGTCTTGTACTGCTCAGCGAGTCAGAATTTTAACATTTTCTAACTAAATTGTAGTTATTTTTATGCTTTGGTGAAGGCTGAGGGAAATCAACTATATTATATCTTTATTACCATTATTATTTTCAGAAGTAGTTCTTTCCTTCTTATACCAACAAGTAAGATTCCCAGACTTGTATGAGTTGGGAAAATACATACCACCTGGAAAACATTTTTGTTTCATTAAAGGTAGAATAAATTGATTACTTATTTGTAATCAGAGTTGATGAGGTCAAATTTCTACCGACCACAAAGGTAAATCGTGGTGTTTTATCTCTATGCTTTCGTTTGACCCTGTACATTTGTCAAGTTGCTAGAGGCATAGTGAGCTCGGAAGTTATACTCAGTCAGACACCAGATTCTTGAGGACCCCTTCCACTTTAAGGGGCATCTCTGTAAGGTCCTATTTGATTGCAAGAGAACATTTAAAATTTCATGTGTTAACTCCTGGCACTTACCCTTTTGTTATTGGACATTTTGAGTTTACTTTAAAAGAAAGTATAATACTCAAGCAATTATATGTCCTTTGTGTTACTCTTATAATTGAACTGTTGCTGAATACCCAGTTTAAGCCGGGTTACGTTAGTGGATGACAGATGAAAGGTACAGTTCTGGCTGAGAGGAGCTTGAAGTCAGCTAGTGGAGGAGACTGATGGGTAAACCAGCCATTCAGAGTATGTGGAAAGCTGCTGAGATGGGGTAGCTGCAGGGGCTGCAGGAACACAGGGGAAGCGCTCTGCTCAGATGTGGGCCGAGGGTGTAGACGTCCTGGCAGAGGTTCCTGCAGAGGGTCCCGCTGGCTGTGGTGTGAACTCCAGCTAGCCAAGTAGAGCAGTAAGGAGACTGTTCCAGAGAGAAGGAGCAGCATGAACAGTGGTGCGGACACAAACCTTCATGACATTTGGGGGGGGGGGATGGTGATGATGGGCAGAAGGGGGAGAGAATGACAGATAACAGACTATACGTAGAAGGTATTGAACTTGAGGTATATTATTTATTAATGGCTATTTTCTGTTTTTTAAATTCAGGTGGAGGAAGTACTCAAGGCCCCATGTCTTAAGGAATGCTTTTGAAAAGGACGGAGGTGTACAGGATTACCACTGAGAAGCAGTTTGGCTTTGGAGAAAGCATGCTTTGAGGATGTTGTTTGCTTTTGGTTAATGAGAAAATACAACTATAGGCGAAGCCTTTATATCGCATTTAATACCCTGCATCAGCCTTTCTGGTGACACTTGGAGCTTCTTGCCACGTGGACATGAGTGACCTGAGGCCGTCACAGGAAGAGAAGCACAAGCTTGGCAGAGCCTCGTCCAAGTCACAGGGTCCTCCCAGAATCATGCAGTCTGATGATTATTTTGCTCGAAAATTTAAAGCCATTAATGGCAACATGGGACCCACCACTTCTTTAAATGCCTCAAATCCCAGTGAGAGTGGTGGCCCAGCTAATGGTACCCCCGCTGTGCCCAAGATGGGTGTGAGAGCAAGGGTGTCTGAGTGGCCTCCGAAAAAGGACTGCTCCAAGGAGCTGGCCTGCAAGACCCTGTGGGAAAGCCGGGCTCAGACCACATACGAAAGTGTTGCCTCTGTGATGCACAATGGACAGACCGACCAGGGCCACGGGCAAGCAGAGGAGCAGCTTGGTCTAGATTTTGTGGAGGCGAAGTACACAATCGGGGACATGTTTGTCCACTCGCCTCAAAGAGGCCTTCACCCCATAAGACAGCGGAGCAATAGTGACGTCACCATCAGCGACATCGACGCTGAAGACGTCTTAGACCAGAACGCAGTGAACCCCAACACTGGGGCGGCGCTCCACCGGGAGTACGGGAGCACATCTTCCATCGACCGGCAGGGCCTCTCCGGTGACAGCTTTTTTGCCATGCTCAGAGGGTACCGTGTAGAGAATTACGACCACAAAGCGATGGCCCCGTTTGGCTTCCCGGAGTTCTTCCCCTGCGATGCTGCCGTCTCGCCCAGCCTGCACGCGGCCGCGCAGATCTCGCGAGGCGAGTTCGTCCGCATCTCAGGCCTGGACTACGCGGACAGTGCCCTCGTGGCCGGCAGAGGCAGGGACAAGCCCTACAAACGCAGGCTCAAGTCGGAGTCCGTGGAGACGTCGCTCTTCCGGAAGCTGCGCACTGTTAAAAGTGAACACGAGACTTTCAAGTTCACGTCTGACCTGGAAGACAGTCGTCTGGAGCGGGGCATTCGCCCGTGGAACTGTCAGCGCTGTTTTGCACATTATGACGTCCAGAGCATTTTGTTTAACATCAACGAAGCCATGGCGACCAGGGCCAACGTGGGGAAGAGGAAGAACATGACCACCGGGGCCTCTGCAGCCTCCCAGACTCAGGTGCCCGCGGGCCAGACGGGCGGCTGTGAGTCCCCCCTGGGGAGCAAGGAGGACCTCAACTCCAAAGAGAACCTGGACGCCGATGAGGGCGACGGCAAGAGCAATGACCTGGTCCTCAGCTGCCCCTACTTTAGAAACGAGACCGGCGGGGAAGGGGACAGGCGGATCGCGCTCTCCAGGGCCAACTCCTCGTCCTTCAGCTCCGGGGAGAGCTGCTCCTTCGAGTCGTCGCTCAGCTCTCACTGCACAAACGCCGGCGTGTCGGTGCTGGAAGTGCCCCGGGAGAACCAGCCGATTCACCGGGAGAAGGTGAAGCGCTACATCATCGAGCACATCGACCTGGGCGCCTACTATTACCGCAAGTTCTTCTACGGCAAAGGTGAGGGAGAGCGCGTGCGCGTGCGTGCGTCCCGGGGGCGTGTCTCCGGGGCCCCTTGTCACGTGCTGCGTGCTGACTGACGCAGCGCCGCCTGCAGGTGCCACGGCTGGTTCTGTGCGATGGACCCTGCTCCAGGCGGACACCTGCTCCAGAGAGGCCCGCGGTCCTGCCTTTGCTCGTTCGTCGTTCCCAGCGTAGAAATGCCGTCTTGCCTTCTTTCTGCCAATGTGAGAGCCTCACGAGTGTCAGACTTGAGGGACATTTACCCCTTTGCAGGCGTCCTCCTGGTTAACTCTGTCCCTCTCATTCCTCTGAATTATCTCTTCCGCTGTTTGCAGTGAATAAGTCACAGTGGACAAGTCGGTGGGGTTTTTCCTCTTTTCTGCACTTTTCCCCACACCTTTGCTTCATCTTTTCAAGTGTATGTCTTCACAGCCCCTCCAGCATTGTTGTGTGCGTTGCAGATGTTAAATGAATCCTTGTTGAGAGAATTATGAATTCGCATGATAGACACATTGAGTTTCCTTCTGGTTCCACGAGGGGCTAAAAGGGTAAGGGACAGAGAAGTCTTCGGTGGTGTAAGTTACGAAATTCTTTAATCATTTGTAAAATAAATTATGTTTACTTTTGTTTAGATCTTCAGGCTTGAAGGATGCATTCTTCAGAAGTTATGTAGTTAAATCCTCCAGATATAATTTAAATCTTTTAAATAAGTGTCCTCAGTTATTCCGGGGACCTGAGAATGTGCTCCATTTGAGAGACTGACAAAGAAACAGGTCCCACACACACATCAGACACCCCGGGTGGCTTTCACTGCTGGTTTGGGGTGCACCTTGCCTCCTTTGCCCCTAAAGGACAGCAGACTTTTCAGGGCTATATGTTTCTGTCCTCAGTTTCCCCTGTGCCCCACACCCCATTCCCAGGTGTCACCCCATTCCTCTTGGGGCACCTGAGGAGGCCGATGTGAGCCATGGCCGTCTCAGTGCTTCTCATCCTCTGTCCTCCCATGAAGAAACTACGCAGCCACTGTGGATAAGTGCGAGCTGACTGTCCTTTGGATTTACTTAGTCTTGGTTCTGTCTTCAGAATGCTAGTGCGTAATCTTTGATTCCAGCTGTTCCTTTTTGGGGGTGGGTTGGGGTGTAACTCGGACCTCGAGGTCATTCCGTCCACCTCCGTCCTGTGGACTACAGGCTTAAAAGCATTTCTTTGCCAAATAAATTGCATCAATTCGGATGTAAGCAGTCATCCATAATCATAGGAATATGAAATCCCATAAATCATTGGGCTGATTACGGGATTAGATAGGCGTCATAGCAAACTACTGGGCACATAGTTTGAGTTGTCTTTCTGTTCTCATTCTGATGACATAATGGGACTGAAGTGATTTCGTCACCAGGCCTGGGTTCCCCAGCTGTGTCCCCCCAGCTCCCAGTCGCAGTCCCACTTCCGCTGCGCTGGCATTTCCGTTGTCAGTTCCGGCCTTCCAGTCAGGCAGCTCCAAGAACCTTGGTCCTTCTCTAGTCTGTGCTGCGGTAACTCATGGTCCTCGGGGCTGTGCAGACAGGGCCGCACATTGTAAAACACGCTCGAGGATGGTCTCTGGGTGGAAGTTAGTTGTTTTTGCAAAGGGAGATCATGGAGAAATGGCCCTCCTAATTGAGATGTTTTTGTTTTTATTGAAGCTGTGGCTGTCCATGCTAGCAGTAAAGGGTCTGTCAGAATTATTATGCTGCAATCCTCAGGCAGTGAGTCATTCTGGCTAGCTAGTTTAGTGACCAGTTTGTTATTTACCCTTGAAAATATCAGAACATAACATTTAATATGTATGTATGTACCCGCCGGCACCTCCTGTGTACTCGGGCAGATCTTAGTATGTCACATGTATACTTCAGTGTAAGTGGAATGAAAATGGGCTGTTTCCTGCACCTGGGATCACCACCATTTGATCCATTAATGTCATTAGGGTCTGTCACGTGACATGATTTTAGGTTGCTAGATTCTGTTGGTCCTCTTTACCGCTTTTGGTAGTTTTTCTTTTGAACTCTCAACTGTCACTTCCTGGTAGTTTATTTCCTCCTCTTGAGTGGTTTATTTCCTCCACTGTTTCTGATTCGCTACTTAGGATGTTCCAGGGTGTTAGAAATGACATCATAAAACTTGTGAGATTTGAATGTGAAATAGCAAACAAATGAGCTCCAAAGAAGGACCTGAGGACCTGAGAGCAGACGCCCTGTGGGTGAACTGTGCGTGGACGTGGACATGTGGTTTGACAGTTCGGGCACTGGGCTCGCTGGATCCGGGAGTGAGTCGGACAGTAAATTTAGACTTCTTTGCAACGCCTGCAGAACGATGGTGTGGGAGGGCGAACGCAAGGTCACCACGTCCCCAGTGTTGTGCACTTCCGTCCTGGATGGTGCTGTAGTGACAGCTAATGGGGTCGGGGGCCAGGACAGGCGGCCCGGGGACAGGAAGGGGTGCAGGCCAGCCCTGCCCCTCTCTCTGTTTCCCTGCTCTGTCTCCCTGCAGCCTAAGCTGCGCCTGCTTCCTCCTATATTTAGCTCTTCCCCTGGGGGCCTGTGTGACTTCAAAATGCAATTGGCTGTAATAGCATCTGCCGCTGCCCCGCTGGTCTCTCTGCGGAGCCATAAGCCTGAAGGCAGAGGCAGCCAAGGCCAGTGGTGGGGGGAGACAGCAGCCTTCACCCCCTGCCTGCAGCCACCTATCTGCAAGACGTCACAAGTTGTAGGAGCACCACCAGTTTGCAAACAGGCCCTGGGCACATGGCACAGACAGGGTGTTTGGGCAGCTAGCTTTTTCTTTCCCTTTTTCTCTTTGGAAGGAGGTGTTCAGGGACTCGTTTGATACTTCCAGTTAGGCTTTTACTTTGTACATTCTTCATTGTTCTGTGTGAAATTCATTTGCAGAAGAATTAAGGTCTCCCACTCTCTGGGAAAGGCCTAGGTACAGAGTCTTCATGCGGTTCAGGGTGGTTGACATGACTCGGCTGCTCTTCATGCCACCGTGTGTTCCTGTGACAGAGTCACTGAGCTGCTCTTTAAGGCCTTTGCAGAGGATTTATGCAGGGAGTGGCCGTGCGAGCCGTGCAGCGGCCTCCCCTGTCCAGGCAGGTCGCTCGGTGGCCCTCAGCGCCTCGACCGTGTGGAGAGCGGGGCTCCCGGCAAGCGCAATAGGTGGCGCTGGTGTTTCTTCCTCGACCACGGCTATGGCGGCAATGGGGGCTGTTCGCCACCCGCTGTCTCCTGAGGGACCTGAGCTAGTGGCACCGTGCTTCCCTCTTACCTGAGCTCTCCAACTGGGAGGCAGGCCGTGCAGAGGGCCGCACCTTAGGCAGGGGTGCTGCTGTCGGGTGCTGGATTCCCTGGGTCCACTGTGGCACAGCACTGGGCCTCGCCTTCCGCACTCCCTGCCACTAAGAGCCACGTAAAGCTGCTGGCAGTGGCCGTCTGTCCCCAGCACATCCTGAGCCAGAATGTGAGGGACAGTGAAGAGGTGCTGTGGTCCCTGCGTGGTGACCTAGTCCTGTGCTTTGTAGGAAACTGCACCTCCAGTTACTCAGGAGGCCGCACACTGTCCTGGGCATCACTGCAGGTCACACAGCCGGGAGTGGCTCTAGGAGGCAAAGGAAGGAATTCTGGGTAAAGAGAAGCCAAACCGGAGGGAGGATAAAGCTGGGCCTCTTGGGTGACTCCGGTGAAGTGAAAAGTGGCTAAATTGTCTGAGCCTTGGGGAGCTACTCTGCTGCTATTAGAACACTGTTCCCCTGAATGTGGGGGGAATACTCAGATTAACAATATATACCCTTTTCTGTTTAGAATTTTTAAACAGAGTATAAGGATTATGTGATTATTATAGGAAAAGAAGGTAGAGAAGAAAAAATAAAAGGATAAAATTAGCCCAGTTGTACCAAGATGTAATCAGCATGAACAGTTTGGGCTTTATCCTCCTCGGCTTTTTCTGATGCAAATAGATTTGTGTAACTGGAACCTTCTGCTGCTGTTGCTTTGAACTGGCTTTGGACCCTCACTTTCCGCGCCATTATATGGGAGCTGCGTGGGCATTTTAAGAGCATTTCCGTTTATCATTCTCTGCGCTGAGTATGTGAGGAGATGCCAGGCATTGCCAACCGTGATCTGGGCAGAAGAGGCAATGACTGCAATTTCGGAGGAAAACCTGTCAACTTGACAAGCACAGTGACAAAGGGACATGCACTTCTTACTCTTTTAGATGCACTGCACCTGCTAACGACTCGTGTCAAATGTATTAGTGAATGCTCATTTTAACAAGCAAATCTCTACTTGAAAAGTAAATTATTATAAAAGTTTTTTAATTTCAAAAATGTGAAAAAAATATAAAAATTTAAGTCAGAGCCTCCCCTTCTCCACTTGGATGTGGGCTTAGTGAGTCCCCTCCAAAGCATGGTGGATGGAAAGGGGGGCAGGGAACTACCGTGAGGTATCTGGCGAACACCGCCCCAGCCCAGTGGCCAAGGTCGGCATGAGCAGTGATACGTCCCGTGGGTAATTTGTGCCCTTGAAGTGATGGAAATGGCAGTTCTGTGGTCTTCCCTGCAAGCCCATCACCTCAGTCTGATTAGGGAAAACGTTAGACAAATCCCAGACGAGGGCCATCCTACAAAACCCCTAACCAGTCCGTCCTCAAAACTGCAAGGTCCTCAGAAACAAGAAGACACTGAGAAATTGTCACAGTCAACAGGAGCCTGAAGAGACACAACGATTGAATGTGATGTGGTGTCCTGGGTGGGATCCTGGAACAGAAAACGGACCTTCAGTAAAATCTAAGGGAATCTGAATAAAGGTTGGACTTGAGTTAATAACAGTGCATCCGTATTTGTTCCTTCACTGAACACGTGATAAGTAATGTGAGATGTCACCACCTAGGAAACTGGGTGAAGGGTATAAGAGAACTTTATTGTTGCAGTTTTTCTACAAACCAAAAACAATTTTTAAATAGTTTATTAAAGTTTTTTAATGTCAGTGATAAATTCTCATATATTTAAAATGCAAATCTTTAAATACGAAAGGCGTTTGTATGCAGTTCTTAAAAGTTACAAACCTACAGTTTTATGTTACTTTTATTGAACTGTCACAGGACTCCTGTGAGCAGCTGTGTCCACGCCTCTGGGGAATGCCACCAGTGTTTTCCCCAAACAGGGTGTGTTAAGCTTTACTCTTCTTCGATCTTTGTTGAGATGCACAAATTCGGTCCCTTCGAGTTTCCCCTGAAACCTGCCCGTGAAGATGAGGCGGCCATGGCTTGCTGGTGGGACGCCGGTGCTTGTCTGGCTGCCCCCACCCCGCGCAGCTGTGAAGAAGGCCGTGCTGCCTCCCTCGGGATTCTGTGTCAAGTCCGAGAAGAAACATGCGCCTCTTAGAGCCCTTTGGGGAGGAGCTGCGCTGGTCTTCCAGGCAAACTTGGGAGAGGGGATGCCTGGTTTTCCGGGCTCCAGGGTTCAGGGTTCTGTCGTGCTCCCCTGGTTTTCTTTCTTCTCTGTGTCTTAGGAAAAGAATATGCGAGAGGGAACTTTGGTGTCCCCTTCTCGTCTTCTTTTTCACAGGCTCCTGGGGTTCGGGCCAGCGAGAATTCTTTTGGGGAAGATTGAAACTTCCAGGAAAGGATCTTGAGCTGCTTCAGGGTGGACTGGGTCTGCATCAAAAGCCAAATGCACACCACGATGCCGGGTGCAAGACTGCCTGTCCAAGGTCCATTTCTGCCCCAGGATGCCAGCCCGTAGGTGTGGCAGGCCTCCCTGTGTCTGTGCCCCTTCCTGAGAATGAGTTCCTCTGTAGGGCCCGCAGCACTTCCAGACTAATTTCTAGACCCTCTTTTCTGTACAAATCTTGAACTTCACTATTTTTCTGCACTCCTCTCTTGCCCAGTTCTGTGGAAATGCAGCCTTTTGTCCAGCGGTCATCTTTGTCCTCAGTAGTTTAACTGAAAAGTAGTATTTGTACACACACCTACTAAATGAAGACATAACATAAAGGATTCTTCCAGAATTTGTGTGATAGCCTTCCCACCCTTCTTGGTACCTGCACTGTCCTGTCTGGGGCATCGTCCTGCTGCCAGTAGGCAGGAGCGTCTATCCATTCTCACTGTGGTCGGAGGCCACAGCTGGTGTGGGGGGGTCAAGGGCACAGGCCCCTGCGTTCACATCCCAGCTCAGGAATGTCACGGTGCCTCGTGTATGAAATGGGATCATAATAAAACTATCTCCTAATAGGCCTAAGATCAGTGAGTCCCTGTCACATAGCATGAGTCCTCTGGTCCTCCAAGTGGCTCGTACGTAAAAGTGTAAGACTTCTTTCTCTAAAGAAACTTGCTCACACCACTGGTCCAGCACCGATAGGGTAGTAGTGTATTTTAAGGGTTAAAAGATGAAGAGAAGAGGAGAGCGAACCGCATGGTAGGGTGGGCACTGGGGAAAAGTGTCTGGTAAAGGTGTCCAAACACACGTCAGTTCCCTGAAATTTCACTGACGGCACAGTGGTGGGCGAGTGTGCCGTGCACACCCAGTGGACCCCACTGCTAAGTGACGCGTGGCTGCCGTTGTTTTGAATTTCGTGCCTGGTAGCTTCCTTTTTTTTTTTCTCCTTCTGGTTTTATACAGTCACTGAAGAAAATTAACAGGGCATCGGACACTATTAAATTAATAGGGATGGACTGAGTACCACGTGACAATAGTGCTGTTTATTCTAAGATGCAGATTCTTCCCCGAGCGACACATCCACTCAGTTCTTAACCCCCCCGCCTGGCCAGTCTCACACCCACACACAGCTCCCGTTGAGGTCCAGGGGCTCGTAGCAGGGAGGCCCTGCCCAGCTGCACACGACAGCCAGCCTGCTGGGTTATTGTCTCATCGGTTCCATGTGGCCCACGGTAGAAAATGCTCGGGCTGGCTCTCGGGCGTGTCCGCTGTGATGGGAAGGTCCCAGGCCCCCGCTGCAGCATGTCAGGAGCCCGTAGAGAGCCGTCTGCTGTAGGAACTCAGGGTCTGCTACTTCACTAGGAAGAGGCGTTAGTGCTACACTTTGGAACAGTTCGATGTGGCAGCTAACGGAGACCTTCTGGCGCTTTGCTCCAGCCAGGGCAGGTTGGAAGTCAAGGTCTGGGAACACAGGTTGTCCGAGCACCTAGCAGCGTAGCTGCACCTGCCTACCTGTGTCTGCCAGGTGCAAAGTTGATTGCACTGTTTGTCCCACTAAGGAAATAAAATGAAAGCTGGACAGCCACCCTCTTCATGGCGGGCCTTCTGAGCGCTCAGCTTCCATGTGCTGAGGCCTTCCTTGCTCTCCGACTCTTTCCTTCCTCCTGCTCACTCTTGTAGCCAATAGTACGGAAACGATGGATGACTAAAGGCCTGTGGAACTTGCCTTACTTCTCCAGTCTTCCACCTTCTATTCAAGGTTTTCTTAAAACTTTGTATTTCGAGATGCTGTCCTTATGTTCAGGACAGATTTGTTGTCTCATGTTTAAGTTGCGTTCATTGTCCCGTGCATTGATTGATTTTTGTCATTTAAACCCCTTGAGTTGCTTTACATGAGCGTTCTAGGTGTGTATCCTGTCACACCAGACCGGGCCCTGAGCAAATCATTTACCTGCCAGCCTCAGTGTTATTATCTCTAAATGGGGATGATAATAGCAGTACTTCCTCAGAGGTAGGGAGCGTGAAGGAGTTCCTTTATGGAAAGTATATTTAATACTGTGATTTTCACTGTAATGCCTCAGTTTTTCAAGCTTAGCCAATACTTTCGTTAAATTTTGGCCAAAGGAGTCTTCACATAGCACAACTGCGTCACTTTCCCCATCACAGTAAATTCAGCAATTTAGTCCATGAAACATCAGCAGAGTTTCTTGAGATTATCGATTGACTCTTAAGATTATTAACTGCAAAATCGGGTCCTATTGTTTCATTATTCATTCATTCATTCATTGTTCCTTGTTCACTTTTTCTTTGTAACTCCTAGAGAGCTATGAACAGGGAGGTGGTTTAAAACACAGACACTCAATTGTTGGGAGGGAAAGGTGAAAGAAGGTACATCATAGGCGGAAATTTAGACAGCAGCCCCCTGCAGCCATGGGTGGAACCTAGTAGGCAGTGAGCCCAAAATTAAATGATCAACTCGACTGATAATGAAAGAACAGTGAACCTTTAAACTGTGTTTTATGGAAAACTAGCAAGAAAACTTGTGCTGTGAGTATTCACCAAGCAAAGGGCTCTGGGCACAGACCCACAGTCCCTGGTGGCTTTCTTGGACTCATTGGTGCTGTGTCTGCAGTGGTGATAACACGCACACGGAATCGAGAAAGCACAGCCGGGCGTACTGCTGTCACACACACCTGACCCCGGGGACCCTCACCTGTCCAGTTCATCAGTGGTGAACCTAATCAGTGTTGTGAAGACAGCCCAGTGCCCAGAAGCAGCCTTTGGGCCAGGGTGCCATGGAGCCACCGTGTGTCCTCTTCCCAGTTGGTCATTTTTCTCTTCTTTACTGAGCAGTCAGAAGGCAGACAGAGACGCACTGCATCCAGTTTCCTGCACTGCAGGCTTGTTAACCAACTTGTTTTGGTCTTGCTCTGCTGTATTTGCACGAGGCATGGATTGTCATTCTGCTTTTCCAGTCTTTTCACAGCTTCCATTCTGCCAAGGAAGGCTTTTATTTGATTCACCCTGGAAGCAATTTTATGGAAATTGCATACTTGGGATAAGGAGGACAGGGTCCCATGGGGGAGGGGGAGGGGGGCACTCATTGTGCTGGAGGCTTTGGTCACATCCCTGTACTTACCTTCACAATGTGCTGTGTGTGTGTGTGTGTGTGTGTAAAAGCAAGATGGCGTGTTCCCTTACGCAGTAGAGACTGGGGTTCCTGGAGACAGGCGTCCAGGTGACCTGCTGTGTTCCTTGGTGAGATCGAAAGCCTGGAAGGATCCCTGGGAAAACAGCGCTAGGCCTCAGAGCTGCGGGTCCCACAGGCACGGTGCTTAGGAGTCACAGAGACTCCATGTGCACCCAAAAGTGTACGTCTGTGTGAGACAGAGAGAGAAAAGCTGGAAACGAGTGTGGGCCTCGAGCGGAGAGGTAGGCCTAAAGAAAGACATTTTTTCGATAACTTGCCTGCCATCTTTGGTGAAAGAGTAATGTACAAACTTTGGGTTCCCAAAATTTTTTTTAAATTATAGTTCCTGATAGAAATTATTCAGTGAAATATTATATACACCACTGCTTTCTTAAACAGACTACCACGAATGTCACAGAATCTCTAGGTGATTATAGATCTGAGTTTTGAGATGAAAGTGGGGCTGCCTTTCAGGCTGACCCTGAGCTGTGTGGGATTGTCGGGCTCCAAACCGAAACACCCCATACTGCTGTTTATTGTATGATCACTCCTTCTTTTGTTTCGATGTAGCTCTCTGTCAGTAACATGCCTCCCTTCAACTGGAATGATGATGAGTATATTACGTATGTTATCTGGGGAGCGGGCTGAGATGCTGAGGTTCAGAAGAGATATGTAATAACGCGAGGTTAAGCACATGAGAAGTAGCAAAGCCCAGATTTAGAAGCCAATAACCAGGCTTATTAGAATTATAGGTATTTAAGAGTAAGTAATGTCGTGAATTGAATACACATGTTATCTCTCCCCCTTCCAGAACACCACACACACAAAAAAAAACAATGATAAAAAAGGGCATAAAAGCAACAAAGGCAAAAAGAACTAGCGAGAGACAACCAAAGGCCAGGCACCTGAGTTCCGGCAGCTGGCGCGGTGTTACAGACTGGAGCACGCCACCCCGGGACGGGCAGCGCTGTGGAGGGGGACAGGCCATCCGAAGTCAGTCAGTCCAGGCCATGGACCCACTACCTCTGAAGAATGGCTAGGGGTAAAAACGGGGCAGGCCCATTGTTTGCAGGAGGCCAGGTTCTCTCTCCTGCCCTACAGCCAGTGTGCTTCGGGTCCCACCCAGGTGGAAAACGGCAGATTTACTCTGGAGAAGCTGAACCACAGGACAGCTAAGGGTAGGACCAGGGCACTGAACTAAAGATGGGGATTAAGGGGTTAAGTGATGGTCAACACAGTGGGTCACCCAGCCCTGTCCCCTTATTTGGGCCAAACACCTGCAGACAGGAAATGGAGAATCCTTCCCCAGGGACACTGACCAGCTCCAGGGAAGAAGACCCGCCCATCTGGATAGCTGCGGGTGCTCCAGGAAGACGGTTGAGCCCCTGCCTGATCAGTCTAAGGTGAGGCTGACTTGAAAGCAAGATGGAGCAGTACAGACAGAGAAGACATGTTATCATGATAAAGGGATCAGTTCTAAAGAGATGCCACTTACATTGTCATAAAACACCAAGTACCTGCAACTAAATCTAAAGAAAGATGGGAATGACCCCCACAGAAAGCTACAAACACCACCAAAACAGTTAACACCCGAAAAAAATGGGGGATTTGTCACGGTCCTGGGTTGGCATTTCACGTATTCGGTATGTAAAAGAATTCGGAGTTATTTTGTGGGAGCAGAGTTCGGAGTGAGGAATGATGATGAGCTGCTTTTCTAGCCAAGAAGAGGAGTTTGGCGCTTCAAAGCTGTGAATATGCAGAGGGGCCAAAATAGTGTATACACATTTTAAGAAAGGAGAAAAACTGCATTAAAGTTGTAATAATGTACACCGATAACGAAAGATGAATACAAGTCACGTTTAACTTCTGCAATTACAAGAGGTGCTCAAAGTTGTTACCATCAGTGTAATTTTAATACAGTTTTTCCTCTATTACAATGTGTATAGATTTTTTTGGCACACTCTGTGTATTTCCTTGTTAAAACAGAGTAGATGGGCTGTGTGACACTTGCTTTGACTGCGTATGTGGCATTTTTCTTCCCAGTTCCTGACTGTGCTAGATAATTGTGCTGCATGGTACTTCATGCTTGTTCCTGTCACAGGACTGAGCATGTGTAATGCTTGTCTGTTTCCTGCATTAGCAGCCCCACGGGATTAAAACTTTTTGAAGCAGGCACTAGGTCTTGTTCGTAATTGTATCTCCAGTACTTATCAGTGTCTGGCACGTAGTTAAGACGTGTCCCATGCTCAATATTTGAATGAATGAATTGAAATGAATTAAGTGTGTGGTTGGCTGAATACTGGCCCCCAGAGGTTATCTAGGTCCTATCTCTGGGACCTGCATATGTACTTTATGGGGCAGAAGCGATTTTGCAGATGGGATTAAGTTAAAGATCTTGAGATGGGGAGATTATGCTGGGTTACCTGGGTGGGACCTAAATGCAACCCTAAGTGTTCCTGTAAGAGGGAGGGGGGGTGGCGGCTCGGTTGACCTAGAGGAATGCAGTGTGATCACTGAAGCAACATCTAGGCCTTTGGAGACAGAGGAAGGGGGAAGGGGCGCCTTGAGTCAAGGAATTCAAAAACACAGCTCCAGTAGCTGGAAAAGGCAAGGAGACAGTTTCCCCCAGAGCCTCCCATGGGAGCGCGGCCCTGCCAGGTCCTTGACTTTGGCTTGATTAACACTGACTTCAGACCCCAGCCTCCAGAGCTGTGAGACAATAAATGGGTGTTGTTTGAAACCCCACGCTTGTGGTGATTTGTTACAGCAGCCAAGGAAACTGAACCCAGTATGTGACTTCTACTAGGTATGTAAGTTCTACTTTTGCAAATATTTCAAGAAACCACATTGCCCTCCCTCTCTCTGAGGGCCGTGCTGCCGCGTTCCTGGGCCACGAGCTGCTGCACGCTGTCTTGTCCACTTCACTGCATGAAACGAGCTGCCTCCTTATTTTGATTTTGATATTTTGAGCAAGAGCAAGCGAGACACTTTTGTTCAGTAAGTCAAGAGCAATTTATTAAGCACCTGTCGTTTATTAGACACCGTCATACTAGGCCTTGGGGATATAAAAGTTGAAGGACTTACCTCCTTGGAGATGAGGTGAATATTTCAGTGAGACTCCAGTGCAGTTCAGTGAGTGACAATATCTCCGTGGAAAGGAGGTTTGAGTCCTGAACGATACATGAAAGTCAAGTGAGGAAAAGTGGAGGACCTGCCAGGCAGAGGGGCAAAGCATGTGAGTTAGGAGATTGATCAGAGATGAGCTTGGACAGAGTTTGGGGTGATATTATTGAGAAATTTAAAGCAGAAGATGGGTGGATGGAAGGATAGACAAAGGGATAGACTTTCAGACAGGTACATATAAAGACAGAGGCCGAATCAGAAAGGACAGCCAGGGGCTGAAGGTGGAGCCTTGGGAAAACTCCTGTGACAAGGAGATGCCAGAGGAGGAGGCACAAAGGAGAGACCTGGGAGATTACTGTCTAAAAGGAGAAGTCACAGAAATCTAGAAAGTGGAGGGTCCAACCTGGAGCGCGTGGCCATCAGTCCAAGCATGGTGGACAGGTCCGCCGAGACAGAGCCTGGAAGGGGGTGTGGGGTCCGACGACAGGTGCAGTGGAGTCTGAGCAGAGCGATCAGTGGTGTGGAAGCAACTGTGAGGGGGGCTGAGGACCAAGCAGTGGTTGAGGAAATGGGAGGAGAGATGCCGATCACTGGGGCGTCTCCTCGCTGATGGGCGGCGGGGTCACACTTGCTGGGGTGAGTGAGTGGGCATGACTTGTACCTGCACCAGACACCCGTCCATTGCCACGACCACCGGCTCTTCCGCCCACTGACCTCCTTTTTCCTCCCCAATTTAAAAACAAATGAAGGTATATTTTACATACAGTGAAATTCACCCTTTTTATCTATATAGTTCTGAGAGTTTTGACAAATGGATATGGTGTGTAACCACCACCATAATCAAGGTGCAGGATAGCTCTGTCACCCCGGAAAGCCCCCCGTGTTCCCTGTAGTCACCCCTGCCGCCAGCCCCAGCTGCCACTCGTCTGTCATCTGTCCCTATAGCACTTTAATGCTAAGCTCACACATTACGATTTTAGGTTGTCAGGTATTAGAATTAATGATTTGATTCACTTAATCTGGGCTCTCTGTTTTGTCATGAAAAGGGGGTTTTGGTTCCCTCTCCTCCCTAAAGTAATTTAAAGCTCTTTTCATTCATGTCACAGGTTCATCAAATGCCTAACAGGGAACCAATTGGAGTATTTTTGCAACTGACTTTTTGAAATGGGTTCTAAGAAGGACCCTTGTGTCTGATCACTGCTGGTGCTTTCGTGCACTTCCTGGATGGTTTTCTTATTGCATCTGGCTTATAATAAATAAGCCATTGAGATAATGAATGAAAGTTCTCATCAGGACAGTTGCTAACTGTAACTAGGAAAATTCTGAACTGATTTAGTTTTAAGTTTTAAGATGCACTTTCCACAGGTCCATCCATGGTTCTATCAGTTACTAATGCCAACTTCAGGAAATAAAATGATAACGTCCCTCGTAGTCTGAAGTAGACAAGTAACTTTTAGTTTCTGGTTTCAGTGAATATTTTTTTCACTGTTGATTAAAGCCACAAATAAGTGCCGCTGGGTCAGCTCCCCTCAATCCCATAGCTTTTTTTCCATATACATTTAATTCCACTGGAGTCGTTCGTGTTTGTAACAGTCAACCTGGCAGTTACCAGTACGTAATTTACCTCAGGGACGAGTCGCCCATGAAAAACGAAGACAGTTTCCTGTTGTATGAGTGTGGGTTGTGCTGTCTTTCACCTTTCAGCCCCGGAAGCAGTTGACTTGCTGCTTTTAGCCCCGACTGGCTCTGCAGGGACATCATGTCAGTATGACTCTCACTTGGTGGCAATGACTGAAGAAGTAAATGATGTGCTTTTGAGACCTGGCCAGTGCTCGTTGTGGCTTTGGGTGACATCAGCTTGGAGTGACGCGGGGGTGTTTCCTTCTGTTGAACTCACCCTGTTTTCTACTTTCTGAGTGACATTTCTATCCCTTCAGAAATTACTGTGGCAGAAAATGTTCGCACAACCCAAAGCCTTTGAAATACTTCTAGTTTTCTTCAAGCTTATAAATGTTTGATATTTTATGTGTTTTCTTAACCACGAGTCAGGAAAGCTTGGCCAAAACCAATTAGGTGCCAATTCAAAGGAGCAAGAGTGGTTTTGCATGGAGGGTGACAACTCGATTTTATAAGTGTGCACCTTGGAGTGCTGACCCGCGGGGGCTCATTGAGAAATGCATGACTGACAGCCCGGCTTTGCTTCCCACTCGCGCTGCGTGACGGCTGCTACAAATAGATCAGCTGCGTGCATGCACATTTGGGTAACGGCACCCTCGGTTTGGTACCGTTTGGACCACATCTGAGTGGTGTTGCGTTTGGGTCCCTTCAGGAGACAACGCTTAAAAAGTTCAGCTGCATGAAGCATTTTCACTTCTTTAGCAGAGCTTGTTCACAAGTGGCCTCAGGCCACCGTGCAGACAGACACTATTGTCACGCAGTCGTGAGCTCCTCTCCCCACCCCCCATTGACAGAGTTCAGACTAGACCACCAGCTTCGCAAGTGGGATTCTTTCTGGACTGTGTCCCTCTCTGGAAGCAGTGCCTAGCACGTGGCTGTTGAACGTATGAGCAGGAGACTTGTGACCATGTCTTAGGAAGTGTGTCCTGGGACCCTGTTCTCGGTGGACGGGAGGGCCTCAGAGTCCATTCTTACAGTGAGACTGCGTGAGTTTAGATCCCTCCAGGACCAGCGATTTTATGTGAAAGAAATGATTCCTGGATAAGATGGTAAAGTAATTATCGTATTTGAATATATGATTTGACCTCAGCAACTTGGTGACCATTTTTGTATTTTCTGTCTGTTGCTAAAATTTTCTTTAGACTATTAGGTGCTTTCGTGACATCGTAATGAAGGGGTGGTCTTTGCCACTCCCGTGGTCGCCCAGATGCTCGCTGGTCTGAGTGGCTATTAGGTCAGCCCCTCCCTCAGTCAGAGAAGGTGACCTCACAGCTGGAGGGAACCTGTTGCCTAACAGTTCTTCACGTAGCTGGATTCCTGTCTTGACAAGTTCCTAAGATGACAGCACTCGCTCCGAAGATGCTGTTCACAGACACCGAAATCTCACCTGGGGAGGGGCCGTCCTGCTGCTCATGAACAGCTGAAAAGCAGGAGCAGAGGGAGTGATAGAAATGAGGTGTAAACGGACATCTGATTTGGAACCCCAAAACTGTGATCGAGCACATTTGGGGGCGTCGTGCACCCAGAGCCCTGTGGGGTTTCTCCAGCTGACCCTCCAGCCATGAGACCCCGCCCTGCTGTCTGTCCCTTCCCGCTGACGCCTCCGCTCTCTTCCGTGACAGAGCACCAGAACTACTTTGGGATCGACGAAAACCTGGGCCCCGTGGCGGTGAGCATCCGGCGGGAGAAGGTGGAAGACGCCAAGGAGAAAGAAGGGTCGCAGTTCAACTACCGCGTGGCTTTCAGGACGAGCGAGGTAACGGGCTGCCTGGTGCTTTCCCGTCCTGGCTGGGGCCTTGGGTGCGATGCGTTAGGTTGTCTCACACAAGTATTGCACTGACGTTTTAATGTTAGTTACTACAGCATGCAGGTAGTTGAACAAACTTACACCTTTTTATTCCAAATTAGAAATTTGAAAAGCTGTCATGGGCATTAAGTGGCAGTGATGTGACTGCCGGCTTACATGACAGAAAGGAAAAGATGATAAGAAGGCCAGGTTTTCAGGGCTGAGACAGGACAAACGTGAACTCTGCAATTCATGTCTAAATTAAAAAATGCCTTTAAAATCTAAAACAGACAATCAGGTGGCCACAATGGATGACTGTTGGTCTCGTGTTTTTCCCAGTGTGGTAGCTTTGACACCCACACATCATTACAAGGGGGACCCAGGGTAGTTCGTTGCTTGTCTTGCTTTGAGTGAAAAGAGAGATTGTAAGTATACAAAAATGGCACGGATAGTGGTGTGGGTAGAGATGGTGGTTTATGTAAAGAATTAGATCTGGCCTGTACTTTGGGTTTATTCTCTTGACCCTATTTTACTAGAGGGGACTATATCTGGCAGGTGTTCCAGAATGTGTAGGTTGGTTGCCCACTTCCGAATCAGACGGAGAAGACGCCCTCTGCAGGTCCCCTGCACTGTGCGTGAGCCTGTGCCCACTGTGCACACTGCCGAGTCTTGGGTGCTCTGGGGGCCTGGGCTCCGTGATGGAGAAATCCGAGAGAAAGCCCCTCTCTTGAAGTGACATCTGTTAAGTTACAGGCCGGCCCTGTCCAATATAGTGTTATCCGCTGGCCGCATGTGGCTGTTTAAATTGAAAGTATGTAAGGAAAATTAAAAACATACTTCTTCAGTCCTACCAGTCACAGCCAGGTGTTCAGTAGCCACGTGAGGCTAGGGGCTCCCGTATGAGCCAGTGTGGGCAGAGAGCGAGCATCCTATCTGCGGAAGGTTCTGCGGGGCAGTGCGTTCCAGAGCCTGTGTGATGCCAGGCATCCCAGCACTGTCACCACAACCCCGTTACCCCTCCAGCAGCTCTTCCCCGAGTCAGACGGCCGGGTCAGAACCAGGCCTCTTGATTTGTAGAACTGAGGCATGTGTCATGGTAGTGTTCCCTGCTTTCGTGACGTCGTTGAGGAGATGTCATAAATCAGGAGGCAGAATTTGGTGGCGGTCGTCTCAGCCCCGAATCACCTGCCCGTGGGGTCACTGGACAGCCCCATTCAGCTTCGCGAGTCGTCAGCACGCTAAGTGCAGTAGAAGAAGAGAAAGCAGTGGGAGAAGAGCAGCAGTAGGGAGACAGGGAAGAGGACAGGGAGGGGTGGGAGGAGCGTGAGTGCGGCCGGCCCGGCCTCACCATCCCGGCCTCGCCATCCCGGCCTCGCCATCCCGTGTCCCTCACGTCCTGTCCCTGTTGGTCCCAGAGCCACAGCGATATCTCCACTTCTCGCAGCCATGCTTGGCCTCGCCCCTCCTCGTTCTCCAGGCTGCAGTCTGCCATGTCCACCCCGCCTGGCTGGTTCACACTGAGAACTTCTGTCCCCTTTTCCCACTCGGAAACCACTTACCCTCCTGCCCCTTTGTATCAATAGTAACCGGAGGCTTGTACTTTGCCCTGCAGCTCACAACACTGAGAGGAGCGATTTTAGAAGACGCCGTACCCTCCACTGCCCGGCACGGCACGGCGCGAGGCCTGCCTCTCAAGGAAGTCCTGGAGTACGTCATCCCAGAGCTGAGCACCCAGTGCCTGCGCCAGGCGTCCAGCTCACCCAAGGTCTCGGAGCAGCTGCTCAAGCTCGATGAGCAAGGGGTGTGTATGCTGCGTGACACGGGGCTGTGTCTGCTCCACGAGAGATGGAGCTTTCCCATCCGTCTGTCTTTTAACATCATTTATTTGTAATGCTCCAAAGTATTGTGTCTCTGGCTTTTCCCCAACATGCCTGTCTACTAGTTAAGAAACGTGATGCCTTCACAGTGTAATGCACCGCCGCTGAGATGTGACCTGTCTTATTTTTACCAGGGTTTGATAAGTCCCAGCTGGCAGGGACACTTCTGACTCAGGAACATTAGGAGTTGGTGGTGTTTTTCCCCAGGGTTTGCAAAACTCACATCGACCCCTCCCCGAGCTAAGGTTTATTCTTGTCTGCTGCGTGCGAGGCCTCGTGCTAACAGGTGGCCATGAACACATGCAGTAGGAAGACTGACGCTGAGACCTAGTCTCCAGTCCATGGGGACAGTAAGACCAAGAGCACAGAGGCCGCGGCAAGGCATAATGTGGCAGTGGCTCCCGGAGACGTGGAGATGCAGAGAGGGGCCCTGCAGATGCAGCTGGCAGGGCCAGGCTCCTGACGGAGGTGGCGCTGTAGCTGGGCCTTCAGACTTGGGTACAATTCCAAGAGGGAGATATGAGTCATTGGCTATTGTATGTAGGAGCTATGACTTGTTTCTTTACAAGAAAAGGGCACACATGGGGAGGTTGGGAGTTAAAAAAAAAAAAAGGATTGAGGCTAGTACTTGATTCAGGAGGTGGTAGGGAGCCATTGAAGGTTTTCCAGCAGGACGTGTATTTTAGGATGATTGTTCTGGTCGAAGGCATTGGACAGGCTGGTGAAAGTAGAGAGAGACCCGTGGTGGCCCGGAGCTCAGTTATGTGGCTGGCGACATCGTCCAGGGGAGAATTAATGATGGATGGGACTGGGATGGGATGGTGGCCCAGAAGGTGGAAAGAGGTCTTTCAAATTTCCTATACAAGACAACTTGTAGGGGAAACCGAGAGGTAGGAACCAAGTATATGCATTTTGTTTTAAATGAGTGTATTTATTTTTAAATACATGCTTTAAAAAATACAGTAGCGATGTATATTTCCAGAATTTCCCAAGGAAAATTCTGTTGCATGCTTCTGAGGGAATGTGAGGTATTTCTTGGATGACCCAGTAATACTGACTAGTGTACTGATTGGCGACCTAATACGCCCACGCTGGGATCCTAAAAGTGACCGGATTGTAACTGGTTACACTTACAACCTCAGGAGGACGCAGGCACTGAGCACACTCTGAATGAGCAGTGCTGCCATGCCCGTCTCCAGAATGAAGGCTGGCGTGGTAAAAACGTGAACAAAACCGAAATGCCGGACTCGAGCAGCTGACTGCTGACATCGTAGGATACACACATTGGCTTTACCATGACCGGTCCTGGTGAGCCATGTGGAACTCCCGGCATGCCCGTGCAACAGCTGCGAGAAACGTCACCGCAGAGGCAGCGGGAGGGCGCCGCTGCTGGTTCAGCACTCAGAGTGCAAGTGTGTTGATGAGAAGAACACCATTCATTGCTATTGGCATGTTGTGAGAGAGTCCCTGGGGAGAGCTTGCCACCCGCCTGGTACTTCTGTCCCTTCATGTTTCTGGGACACACTGGTTCTCCCTTAAAACATGTCACTGCGCTTGCCCAGAGCAGGTGCCTGGTGCATGAAGTCTTTGGTCCCCTCAGGCTGCCGTGGAAAGTTCCAGAGGTGCCCCATTTCCCCAAGCCTGAACCCCAAAGTCCTCAAGGCCCCGAGAGACATTGCAGCAGTTCCAGGTAACTGTCTCCTCGTAGAATTAAGCAGATGTTGGGACGTTTGTGGAGCAGAATAGGTCCCGAAGCTCCACCGGGCCTTTCGTTTACCTGAAGCATGTTAGGCACTTTTAAGGATCAGCTGTTCACAGTCTGAGGTGAAGGAGTTCACTTTGAATATGGGGTTCTGCTTTTAAGCAAAGCGACACATTACATACGTCTAGTTGCATTTCACGTGTTTTTTCTTTTGAGATGATATTTGTTTGACTTTGGTATGCTTTCGTAATGGTGTACAATGGGGCATTTTTAACTTCCCATAACCCTTAGTGGTATCTAATTCCCGTGTTACCTGAAGAAGATACTTTCTTTTCATTTTTAAAAGAGATTGAACAGCTTTCTTAACATCACAGTTTCTACAGGATCCCTAGGTGTCCCCACTAACCTGTTGGAGGGGTTGAGATTTTCTTCCAGGTAGTGCCATTTTGCTCTTTGTCCTGGTGGTAAATCTGCGCAAGAAGGGGGTCGGGCCAGGTTTATGGAGCTGTTCTGAATGGTTTACAATCTTGGAAACTTAATTAAAGGGTATCTTGTCAGCTTCTGCTTTCTTGGAGTCTGTAACCCATCCTGGTGTGACATAGTCACTGGTACGTCTGCTCTCCCCAGGACACGTCGTTATAGTGGGGCGTCCTAGGGTTCTCAGGTCACTCACACCATTCCTTAAGTTCAGTGAGGTGTCTGGAACAGGAAGTCTCTATGCTGTAGAGAATTATAGGGAAAGTGATTATTTAATAGTAGGGCTTTGAAAGCTTTGTTTCTTTATATAAATTCACCTCTCAACTTACAAAATTCCAGTTTTTAATAAAGACTATGCTAATTTATATAACAGGTAAATTCATAAAATGCTACAGGTTGGCTTTTTAAAAATTAAAATTCAGATAAGTTATGACAGCTCATATCTTAGAATATTCTGGCATCTGTGGCAGAATGACTAATTTGTTCTTAAGGCCAACTGCCCCCTTCTGTCCTCCCCTCACCCCAGATGGAGATGTTTGCTGACATATCGGTTGGCGTCAGAGTAAGTCCAGCAGATCTCAGGAGTGAGGCTGTGCTTGGAACAGGTAGCGCGTTGGGAGGCAGCAGGGGGACGGCTTCACATCCGTGATTCTGAGGCTGTTTTTTGTCACCTCGATTTAAGTTTAAATTTTCTTGTCAATAATGATAAGACTCCTGGTCTTGGGAATGAAACAGTCAGTTTTTTCTTGCCATCCTGGGAAGCAAGGGAGGCACGTGTAGCATTGTCTGCTGTGTACAGTGTGTCTGTCTGTACGTCCAGGTGTCAGCGCTGAGGTGGTATGGCATTTTGCCAAGCGAGTAATTTGTCAGATGGACAGTACAGATGCCCATGCCAGTCTGGCTCCATCGCAGGACTGTGGGACTGGCTGTGATTGACGTCAGATGGGCCAGGTCAACGTCAGTGGAATGGTGGGTGCTTTAAAGGACGTGGAGACAGAACCTCGTTCTGGGAGAACTGGGAATTTGGGGGCCTGGGGAGCTGGAGTCTCCCTTGTTCTGTGTCATGAGTGTGTTGCTCGCTCTCTGATGTCCCCCAAGAGGTGCAGTAGTTGATGTGACATTTTGATTGTTTCACGAGGTTTGTAAGAGACTCATGTGAGAGCTGTCTCTTCACCAGATGTTGCATTCCGTTACCATTTTAGTGGAATTGCAGCCACGTTGGTAAACCATCTACAATTATTTGTTCTGAGTCACAGGACAGAGTCCTGTCTCCTGAGTGCCATTTCGTGGCCTCCTCACGCTGCCCCGGATCTAAGAGGCCGGGTGGGTGTGTGTCTGTGAGAGGTGAACTGGTGTTGTGCCCGTGCTGTGCCACTCCGTGTGTGGGCGCCCGCGTGCGTGCACGTATGTGTGCGTGGCCGGGTGTTTTCACTGGAGCTAGAGTTCTGGCCATTGTCAAACCCCCTGATGGTTTTGAAGTCTATTTTAGCCACATCCCCTAATTTTCATAGGCCCAGTGGCTTCTTGGATGGAAACGCAGGTCCCGCTCATGGTTAGGATCTAGAAACAGCTGGTCTGCCCCATGCTGGGAGGAGAGGAGAAGGATATGAGGCAGACATCACTGCGTCAGCAGAGGAGGACCAGGGCTGCCTCGGTCCCGCAGGTGCAGCTGACCTTGAACATAGAGGCCAGGGCGCCAACCCCTCACAGCGGAACTTCCGAGTATATCTTTCGACTCCACAGAAACTTAGCTACTAATAACCTGATGTTGACTGCAAGCCTTACAATAACAAACAGTCACGTAACACATACTTTGTATGTTACATGTATTAAACACTGTATTTGCATTATACATAATCTAGAGGAAAGAAAATGCTACTAAAAAAATCAAAAGGAAGAGAAAATACAACGTTACTAAGAAAATCATAAGGAAGAAAAACTACATTTACAGCACTGTGTATACCTCCTGAAAACAATCCGCTTATAAGTGGACCCGCACAGTTCAAACCCATGTCATTCACAGGTCAGCCATACTTGGCCTTGGTCTGAACAAGAGCCCACAGGAGTATCAAGTCCACCGGACGCAGAGGGAAGTTGTGCCAGTCCAGTGAGGGCTCTGCTTACCCAGCATGAGGCCGCACCAGCCCAAGCTCTGTCCCCAAACAGTTCTGCTCCGGGCCTCGTCCCCAAGTTGGTGGGTGCGAGAAGAGGGAGGGGTTTCCTGCTGGAATGCCGGGGCACAGACTGGGACCAGCTCTGATGTGGCTGGGGGCATTGGAGGCAGGGTGGCACAAGATGAGGCCACACCGCGTTGGCACCCGGCGCTGGCAGTGCTCTGAGGTGAGCGGCAGGGGAGGGGGGCAGGGGACGGGCAGACAGGGACAGCAGCACAGGAGCGAACGAGCCCCGAGGGCCGGTGATGGTGCGCAATCACGGCTGGTGCAGAGGAAGCAGCGGGCCACGGCACGGGGCTACGGCCAGTGCTATCATTGCTCTGTGTTTCTGGTGGACTCTCCTTGAGGCAGGCACCCAATAACTGGAGAGAGCTGAAATCCTCTTCTACAGCGAAGGCGCAGGCAAACTAACATGACACGGGGCTGCCAGCCAGTCGCTCTGAGGCCAGGTTCGAGGATTAGCACAGACCTTGACACTCTCTGAGGTCATCGGCATCCGTGGTGACAACTGCTGAATCATGAGTGTCTCCCTAATGTGCTTTCAGATACCGAAATGTCTTCTGAGTCACTAGGGGCAGTTGATGTCAGACATGAAATAACATCAGGCATTTTTATTATATGTGCTGAGTAGTTTTTGAAGGTGATGGTCCATTAGTACGAATGCGGCATCTCGTTTATTTGGAGACTTGAGTTGGTGGAAACATTTATCCCTCGATCACTGGGTGAATGGATGGAAATGGTGTCCTGGCCCCACTGAAGAGCTGGTCGGTGCAGTTCACAGCAGTAGGTGGTAAGTGGCTCGTGCATAGCACCCCATGGCCACACGGGACGCCCTCCTTATCCTCACTGTGAGAAAGGGGCCTGCCCGTGTGCGGTCCGCCACGGTGGGCTGTCATTCAGGCAGCCTGGACAGGTCACGCCTCCTTTCCTACCCCTCGTAGCACGTAGCCAAGGTCAAAGCCATTCAGAGTATTTTCGCAGTTGACGCTCCCTGCTCAACTCTGAATTTATTCTAGCACAATGAGCTGTTTCCTTAGATTCCCCGAGCAGGTGTCTCCCTGCCTTTCTTGAATTGTATGTTGTCACTAGGTGATGTAGATGAGACTGCTTTTATCACTCTGTCACTCAAGGGAAATGAGTATCATTTTGCCTAATTTTACTGATATAGTCAGCTATGAATTTTGATTAAAGGCTCTATTTTGTGGCTTGGTAATAAAAGTGAACAGCGTGATGGGTTGATGCCTTTAGGGAATGGATGATGCCTGATAATCTGTCAGGTCATGAGGCTCCGATTGCTGGTAGTGAGATTAAGTGCTGTGATTTCATGAGTGAGAAGTCGTTCCTCTCTGGGTAAAATAAGGAAGCTGTCAGGGTGGGTCCAGTTTCTCTCCAGCCGTGGGAGGAGGCCGCAGGACAGCATGGGGTAGGGTTGCCTGTAAGACGGGGTTACCGCAGGGACTCTTCAATTGCTATTAAAATGCTTTATGGTCCACTGTGTATTTAGCAGATGTTTTCTTTTCAAGATAGTCAAAACTGTAGAAATGAGTGTAATTGTACAGGCAAAGTTACTCTTATGGAAACAAAACATTATTCTATTTATGTACATATGTCACATGCCCATTGGGATTCTTTTCTTACCAGACCTTAATTTCGTTTGTTTTTCATTACAGTCTTTCATATTTCATATTTTCATGAGTGTTCAAATAACAACAAAAAGCCCTAGGAACCAAAGAGGGCAAACTTTTAAAAGCCTGTGGCTCTTTTTCTTCCTGACATGGAAGGTGATGGCCGTTACTCTGTGGAAGGAAGAAGATTAAGCATTTCCACAGCTGTATCTTTTTGAACAGACACTTGAACTTCTCTGTTCATTTTGGAAACCTGGCCCATCCCACGTGGCCACACTGTACATGCATTTCTTAAGGATTCTGCCATCTCTCCAGCCCTATTTTGGGGTTATGGGATATGCATTTGCAGCAGTATTGGGGGGGTTGTGGAATGTGTTTGCAGCAGTGTTTGGGGTTGTGGGATGCATTTGCAGCAGTATTTGGGGGTTCTGGGATGCGTTTGCCGCAGTATTGGGGTTTCTGGGATGCATTTGCAGCAGTATTTGGGGTTCTGGGATGCATTTGCAGCAGTATTTGGGGGTTCTGGGATGCGTTTGCAGCAGTATTGGGGGTTCTGGGATGCGTTTGCCGCAGTATTGGGGTTTCTGGGATGCATTTGCCGCAGTATTGGGGGTTCTGGGATGCATTTGCCGCAGTATTGGGGGTTCTGGGATGCATTTGCCGCAGTATTGGGGGTTCTGGGATGCATTTGTAGTAGTTTGTACAATGACAGCTGCTTATTCTTTTTCTTACTTGCTTATGGGCATACTTTTCTGAGAACAGAATTCTAAGCTTCTGTGTTTTAATTTTACTGGAAGGTAGCTTGGCGGATACGCTTTCCCAAGTAATGACATTTCTCCTCCATTTCAGCTGAGCTTTCAGCACAAGGTTGGGATCCTTTATTGCAAAGCAGGCCAGAGCACAGAGGAGGAGATGTACAACAATGAGACGGCGGGACCGGCGTTCGAAGAATTCCTTGATCTTCTGGGCCAGAGAGTCCGGCTGAAAGGATTCACCAAATACAGAGCTCAGCTGGATAATAAAAGTAAGCTTCATGTTTGTGTGTTAATTCTCCAGAGGCAGGCATGCCGCGTAAATCTGAGCAAGTAGTCATGTTACTCTGGTCTTGACCCTGGAAGTTGCCTCGCCAGCTTATTTGGGATGCAGTTTAGATTTCCTCAGATGAGCAAAGGAAGCACTTTTCTCCAGAGGTCTGTGTTTCACGTGAGCTCAGAGGTCAGCTCTTCTTCCTTTGTGACAGCGGCAGAGAGAGTCCCCAGTGTTTCATGAAGAATCTTTTCATATTTTCTTCTTTCTTTTAGCCTAACCTCTTCCATTACACCCCTGTTCTGGTGCACCAAGGACGAGCACTGCATTCATTTCTGAAAAAGACAGAGTATTAGCACACTCACTCATGCCATGCTCGCGGGCTTATTTTGTTCATGTCTGGTTTCATGGCATTAACCGGGGAGTTGTAGCGGTGATTAAGAAGCTGATGTATTCTGTTTTTCAAGGCCCTTAAATAGGTCCCCTTGAGTGGCATCGGATTAGCTCTCAGGTTCCAGATTGACTGGCTGATTGAAAGCACAGGCTGTCTGCCGTCCTGTGATGTGCGACTTTGTCTTGCAGCCTCATGTAGATCATCGTCTTCCTTGTGGTCCTCATAGATTCTAAATATTGTAGCTTTGTGTTTGTGCTGTGATTTGGTTGCCGTCAGCACCTAAAATACCAGGCAGAGTAATTGTGTGTATTTTGGAAAATTCTCCTTATTACCACGTGATTAATTGCTTGCTCTTTTAATGAGATGAGCAGATAGATTCTATAGTTGGAGGGTCTGGGAGAACCTCCAGCCTGCTCCTAGAAGGAACGAAGTGGGACCTTTTTGGCTGGGAGAGTGACAGTGTGTGGCTGAGCTGGGACTGGGTCCGAGGTGGCCTGGTGCCTGGTAACTCCCCACCCCAATCACCACCCTGATCTCCAGTCTCCCAGCCCCGATGTGTGGTCTCCCCGCCCCGATGTCCATCTCCTCGCCCCGATGTCCATCTCCCCGCCCCGATGTCCATCTCCCCGCCCCGATGTCCATCTCCCCGCCCCGATGTCCATCTCCCCGCCCCGATGTCCATCTCCCCGCCCCGATGTCCATCTCCCCGCCCCGATGTCCATCTCCCCGCCCCGATGTCCATGTCCCCACCCCAATGTCCATCTCCCCACCCCAGTGTCCAATCTCCCAGGCCCGATGTCCGGTCCACCTGGGCCCGACACTGGCCATCGCCTACATCAGGGTCGTGCAGGGGGCTCCATGCACCTGTCCTCCCTTCTGGCTTTTTGATCTGTTTTTGAAAATTGCACTGACAGACAGTGTTAGCTCACATGTGGGTCCCTGCATGTTCTCCACACCTGCGAGGGTTGGCCTCTGCTGTTGTGTTAAACGCGAGTTGTTCATGCCTCAGATCCATAAAGGTAAGGAAATAATTCCTGACACCCACTGTGAATAGCCACATATTTTAAGAAAGTTCAATGAGACCTTTCCTGGGTTTTCTTCTGTTCTTGGTGAAGTTCTTATTTGCAAACCACCCCCTAAAGGGGTTACTTTGCTGCTCTTAGGAATGTGCGTCCTGGAAAGCCACCCCTGACAAGGAATCCATGCCAGCCTGTTGTCCATACTCAGTGGGGTGGACTGAGGGAACATTGCAAGAACTTCTGATCTGTACGTTCTGTCAGACTACGACACAGATAATGCAAATATTTTCCTGTGTATAGAATTGACATCAGCTTTGAACTTTTGTGACTAGGAGATGTCCTTGATACATTATAGATGTAGTACTAAGCACCTTAGCTCAAGGAAATGATAACATAAGAACGAGATTGTGACCTATTGATTTTAAATAATAAGCAAATCCTTAACTTACTTTTGTGAGCAAGGCCTTCAGTGAGATGCAGAGGAATCTAAGACATTCCTTTAGTAGAGAGGAGGTTTCTATGAATCATGTTTCATGGAATAGTCAAATAAAGATTATGTCTTTCTCAGAACAAACAAAAAAAACATCTTAAATTCAGGAGAATTATGTTCTAGTTTTAATTCCTCGGTCAAATCTGGGCCTCGTTTTCTTCACAAGGGACGTTCAGAACATTTGGGCTGAAATATCTGGGGCGTCCCTTCCAGCTTTAAAGTGGGTTGTTTCTCTCATAAGCACACAATGAGATGGAGCAGGAAAGCCTCCCCCCCTTTCCTAAGATGCTCCTCTAACCAAAGGGTGGTGTGGTACCTAGGCTGCGGACAGCCAGCCTGTGAGCAGAGAGTCTGGGAGCAGAGAGTTAGCATGGAGACTCCCTGATGGCCTGGCCTGCGTTTTTGTGAACGAAGTATACGCATCACACCCTTGAATAAGCTCGTTAGTTTACCTTCTCCATCACTGTGCTGGTGTTCAAGATAAAAACTGTCAGAATAGTTAATTGCGGAAATTCATCCTTTACTACTGCTTGGAATAGACAAAGCAGGGCCACATCTTTAAAAGTGGCTTTTACCCCCCAAAATGCATTTTCTTTTTTCGTTGCGATTTCTGGTTGACTAGCCTATTCAATCCCTGTCCAACTTCTTTCGCTGACTTGTAACCATCCTGATCACGGTGGCGTGACAGGAGTCCTTGAGTGTGTTGGGCTGTTTCCTCCCCTGACCTTTGCTGTTGTTCCTAGCCATCGGCCCCCCTCATCCTTCCCTCATGTCTGGCCTGCTCAGTCCAAGCGCGAGCACTGTCAGGGTCCAGAGCCAAGACCCCCAAAATGGGACATTACTTTCTAAGACGTCCTGGGACAAATGACAAATATGCATTTAATGAATACTTAGAAGTGAAAATCCCTTTATTTTGGGACTAGTTAATATACAGCTTGTTAGATGAATATCCTGTCCTCTCTGACCATCTGCAAGTTGATTTATCAATGTCCATGTGTAAACATTGCAAATTCTCCCCATATTTATGAAATCGCCTCTGTGAATCTCTTCAGAGTATGCAAAACTTTATCTGATATTCTTTGTAGAGGATTTTCAAGACTACTTCTGAGTCAGATAATCAATATTGAAAATAAAAACATCTTTTCTTACCGCCGAATAGTATTCCATTGTGTATATATACCACAACTTCTTCATCCATTCATCTATCGAAGGACATTTTGGTTGTTTCCATGTCTTGGCCACCGTAAACAAAGCTGCAATGAACATTGGAGCACGGGTGGGGGGTGGGAGATGAGGGTAAGGGGGATCGAATATATGGTGATGGAAGGAGAACTGACTCTGGGTGATGAACACACAATGGGATTTATAGATGATGTAATACAGAATTGTACACCTGAAATCTATGTAATTTTACTAACAATTGTCACCTCAATAAATTTAATAAAAAAAAAAAAAGAAAGAAAGAAAATAAAAACATACAGCAGGATTTGGAAAAGCCCATGAAGGTTAAATGTTTCAGTGTTTTTAAGGTAAAAATTTCAATTTTTAGATTTAAAAAAAGGTTAACTGAAGATGACTACTTAGAGTTTACCCAACAGATACAATGGAATAAATTTTGTTTTAAATGATATTGAAGAGTAGAATTGTTTCTTGTGGTTTAAAAAGTAGGAAAAGAAACCTATAGATAGGTCAAGGATTGAGAAAGACAGTCTTGAATTCTGTTTACATCTTAATTTATATTTATCTCTTGTCTTTATATATATGCAAAGTGGTCCCAAACTATATCCTGAGATAATTACTGAAATATTTTATAGTCACCGTATCAGTTTGGGCGTCTGACACTCTCAGTTTGAGATAATCTATTGATAATACAGATGGCTTTTGAATTTGCAAAGAATCATTCTGCTTTTCAAAAGATGAATTGCTGTATGATTAACAGGGTTCAGATGTCATCATTTTTAATGCGTGTCAGTGCATAATATACAGTAAGAGATCCCATTCATTCTCCGTAATCTTAATCATGCGACCGTTTCATTGCATTGCCTGTTGAAAAGAGAAGAAAATCAGTTATGTCATTTAAGAAGCATTTTTTTGTTCTCATTTCCGTATAAAGTCAGTCCTGTTTCATTTTTCTGGGTTCTAACTAAGAATTCACTGTACACACACATACACACACACACTTACAAGGATGGGGAAGAGTAAGTGCTGGTTAGCTCACACTGTTCAGATAATTGCACCCAGACCTGCACCCGCCCCAGCTGCAGCTTCTTTCCTTCTCTGCTCACCTATCTCCCTCCAGCAGAAGCCCCTCACCCGCTGTGGGCCATCTCCCTCAGTCCCCTTGGTACTGCAAAGGCCGGCCACCGTGTAGAAGGTGTAGGGGGAAGGGGGACATGAGCTCCATAGAAAGCATGTGGGCGAGAGCAGATAAGGAGAAAACTATTAGGTTGGTGCAAAAGTAATTGCGTCTTTTCAATTATTTTTAACCTTTTAAACCGCAATTACTTCTGCACCAACCTAATCCAGACGTGGGTTGGAAAGGGGCCGAAACAGCCCATAGTGAGAGGGCAGGGTGAGCATCGAGACACTGGTGGTTTGTAGTTGAGTGGTTTGTTTTTTCATGGAATTGCCTTTTGTGAGAATGTCACACCATTAAATGGCTAATTATGCAGTTACCTAACGTGTTTTATGATCCGTCTTTGTCCCTAGCTGACTCGACAGGAACGCACTCCCTGTACACCACCTACAAAGACTACGAGCTCATGTTCCACGTCTCCACCATGCTGCCACACATGCCCAGCAACAGACAGCAGGTAGGTCGGTCCCTGGCTCTCCTCTCAGCGCGCCCCTCTGCGCAGCCTGTGGGCGGTGCTCGGGCAGCCTGGGGGCGGTGCTCCAGCTGCATGGTTTGCAGAGAATCATTGGACGTTTTCCTTGGAAGGCATTGGTGATCTTTGACTCTTTAATTATTTGGAAGTATTTGGGCTTATGCACACATCTCGTTGCCCTTTTTCCTTATAAAACTTAGAAATTCTTCCACACTCACCTTTGTTGCTCGCTAGGCAACATCTCAAGGGAAGCTCGTGTCAACTGTGTTAATTATAAAAAGGCCAGCTCTGCAACCTGAACTTAGGTTTCTGCATGTGGGTAGATAACTTATTTACAGAAAATATTATAAGAAAGGATCTTAAACTCTTTGATGGCATGAATTAATTTTAGGGGGTTGATCGCATTTGGGTTATTTCAGCAGTTAAAACAAAGTTTGTTTCCATGCTCTGGAAACTAGTTCTCCTGATGTCACTTAACTGCTTCCCTTTGCTCTAAATATTTTGAAGCATCAAGGATCCCTTGCTCCATAAGTATTTCTCGAATGAATGAAACTTAATTGTTACATAGCATTTTCTTTTCTTAATTGCTCGTGAAGTTCAATGATGGCAGTCAAGGTACACATTTTCCCAAGAAGCCCCTTGCCTTCTCCCGGTCACTAGCTTTGGGAACCACCTCAGAGCCCATAGCCAGGCTAGGAAAGCAGACCACTGGCTCTTCACTTCAGGGGCAACTCCTCTCCCATTTTTTTCTCACGGTGATTGCTGGGTGGATTTGTTTGCCATTTTCTATCTATTAATTGACCTCATCCCTTGTGCCATCTGAATTTTCTAGTGTTTTCTAGTAGTCAGAGTTCCCCCCACTTCCTGCAGAGCACGGATCTTTCGTTCACATATCTATATGTTGTTATGAGACGGAGTTACTAGATCACATGTACGTGTTTATATGTTCTAACCTAGAGAACTTATAGCTCTAAACATTTGTTTTGAATGCTGGCAGGTAGGTTCACTAGATGGTAAGGAGCTCCCTCTGGAGCGTGCGCGTGTCCCCAGATCCTCGGGATCTGCAGTGTTGAACTCCAGCTGAGTTGTGTTCAACCATCTGTCACCGTCAGCAGGGACAGCCACTGTCTCGGCCCCCGGTGGTCGGTGCTCAGCCCACAAGCCCTCCAGCCCTACTGACCTGAGTCCTTCAGCTCCAAACAGATTGGCCTGTCACTTCTCAGATGGCAGCCCCTGGAATTTTGAAGTCTGCTTGACAGAACTTAGACTGGCTTCCCGTCCCCCTTTTTGTTGCACAGTAATTGAAATTTGTGGGTTTATGAGCTCTGTGTACCTGACTTGTTTTTCACTGAAACTTGTCCTTGAAAAGTCCTGTGCACAAAAATGTCTATGGAGAGATGGGGGATGGGGAGTGGAAGGATGGCTGTTTTAAATTCCCCAAACTGGAGACTAAAATAAAATCCCTGTATATTGAGATTATACATTGCAAACTCTGTAGCCTAAAGTCTTATATAAGTTACCTTTTTTTTTTTTTTAGTTCAAGTGAGAATCCATGACATAAAATAAGTTATGCTGATGAAGTAGAGGAGGAAAATTGTAGAAACGGGTTTGCTTTTTTAATTTCTCTTACTTTATATGGAATGTATATGATCTTGTATGTGGTTCCCTGGGAAATCTATACAGCAGTCCCCCCTCATCTATGGGACGTGTTCCAAGACCCCCAGTGGATGCCTGAAATGACAGATGGAACCCAGCCCTCTATAGGCTATGTTTTTTTCTGTACCTGTACCTATGATAAAGTTTAATTTATAAATTTGGCCCAGTAAGAGATTGAGAGTACTTAGTAATAAAATAGAGCAATTTTTACAATATACCATAATAAAAGTTATGTGAACGTGGTCTCTCTGTCTCAAAATCTTACTGTCCTGTACGTGCAGAGTGGAGATGCAGAGTGGACAAATGGATGATTCGCGTCCTGGGTG
This sequence comes from Rhinolophus sinicus, assembly GCF_036562045.2. Classification (NCBI taxonomy): domain Eukaryota; kingdom Metazoa; phylum Chordata; class Mammalia; order Chiroptera; family Rhinolophidae; genus Rhinolophus; species Rhinolophus sinicus. Next base: position 44,017,761 of record NC_133761.1, on the reverse strand, counting down.
GAATGGAACGAGACAGCGTGAGATTTCATCACGCTACTCAGAATAGGGCACAATTGAAAACTTATGGATTGTTTATTTCTGGAATTTTCCATTTAAATTTTCAGACCGTGGTTGACGGTGGGTAACTGAAACCACAGACAGCGAAACTGTAGATACGAGAGGACTACTGTGTACGAAGTACACCAGGTGGGCAAGTTGTCCTAATAGAGAGGGGTTACGTGAAGAGTGGGAGGTGAGTCAGTAAACTCATGTCTTCGGGTCATTGCAGTCAGCCGCTTGCCTGGCTTTGGGTAGGGTTCTTCATCTCTCAAGAAATTTGATAATTATACAATGGACCTGTGCATTTGTCCCGAGATACTGGACATCGGGATGACTGGCCGGGCTGCTTGGACTCAGGGGTGGCACACAGGCTCAGAGGGAAAGAGTGCTGTATTTTCGGGATGCCTTCCATCGGTTTAGAAATGGGGAGATGTGGCACACATGAGTATATCTGGACTAGATGGTAATGTAACATCTTCCTCTCAGTGTTAGAATTCTGTGGTTCTAGGTTCTTCCTTGAGGCTTCCTTCTTCTAGGTTGAAAACGCTTTTGCAGAAGAATGTAACTGTTATAAGAATTCTGGAGCACACTTCCAGGTTTGCATCCCAGCTACTAGCTTTGTGACCTTGGGCAAAGTTTTCTGTGCTTTAGTTTTCTTTACTCCTGAAGACAGACTGATCTCTTTTCTCTGCCGAGGTGTCCCTCTGCACCTAGAACAGTCCCCAAAACATGGTAAGCAGGCTGTAAACATTTATTAATGAATTATTACACCTTCCTTGGATGGTGGTTAGAATTAGCTGAGTTACTGCATGTAAAACACTCAAAATAATGCCCGGCACAGAGTGTGCTCAGTGAGTTTCAGTCGGTATTATTATTATTTTGTAATTTATTAGACATAAAGCACAAGTACTTTAGATGACCTAATTTGCATTTTATTTTCTTGTTCCCAATCCTAAAGATCTATTATGAAAAACTAAGGCCTGAATTGTTAAGAAAGTAAGGGACTCATTTATCAATAATTTTAGAAAATTATTTTTACTTTGACGCTTAATATTTTGCTCATCATGAGTTGTCATCAGAATATTCTGTTCATAGATAAAGGATGTCACTGTGCAATCTTGGGACGTGTGCTTTCCAAACTTGTTACAGGTTGTACCAACTCCTTCCTCATCGCTCACCCACCCCACGGTCCACACATGACATTAATACCAAGGGCATAGATGGAACTAGCTGGGCTCCTGATTGCATGTTGAGTCCACGGGACATACAGCAAAGTCAACTGGCCACACATGAGTGGTGCCTGTTCTTTGGCCTAATGAGCACTGTGGTATGCGTGACTATTTGACTGATCCAGACTCGTCCACATCAGATAGAATTTCTTGTGTTTGTTCTTGTAATAAATCAAGCTGAAAGCTGATTCCAAGATATATTAAAAGTCGGTAGAGAGTTCACTGCAGTGAACGTCTGACTCTTACAAAGAAGCCGGAGCCAGACCAGGGAGTGAGCAGAAGGGCCGCCTCGAGTGCTTTCGCTCTCTGGTGGTCCCGCACGTCTCTGGGCCTGTTTGGCAGTCGGTCCCCTGTCCCAGAGGTGTCTCCCCATGTGTCCCTTCTGCCTGTTTGGTAGACAAGTCAGAGTGAAGCAATCATGGGGTGTTGTCTGTGGAGAGAACTCCACACATGAGCTTTACACTTCACCTTGGCAGAGAAACTTTTCCTTTAAACTGAAGCTATAAAACAGATAAAGGGACCACAGTGCCCGGCACACAGTGAACTTTTTTTAATGTATGAAGTTAGAGCTGCTCTGTTGGAAGGGGGCTGGAGCCCCATGGAGGTCCCCAAGGAGTAAGCCGACCTCTCACTCACTTTCTGAGACTCTGTTTGAAGAATGCTGGTCCTGGCCTCGTGCTGGGCTTGACACCTCCAGAGGTAATGGGGGCACCACTTGTCAGCTTAGAGCCAGGCTGGAACCCCTTCTCCATGTAATTTAGACAGATGGTCGACCCCTGCCTTAAAAGCTCTGTGCGCTTACTTCTGAGTCCCTAGTGGGTACGGATGAGGAACCATTCAGTGCTGGAGGAATCTATCTCCTTAAGTGCCGTACAAGCAGGTCCCGACTGCACTTGGCTCACCTGTAACATGGAATCTTTTAGAAGAATAAAATTTTTATTCAGCTTTCCATGATTTGCTTTGTTCCCAGGCCTAAATAGGAATGTACACTTACACCCGATAACAAGAATTGTTGCTTAGCATAAGGGTTGCTATTGCTCAGCGTCAGAACAGAAACACCTGCAGCTTCATAACCCTGTCCCTATCTTTCACTTTGTTATTAAATCATGAAAAATCTACATCTTGGTTTATTTTTGTTTCTCCATTTACAACATATTCAGCCTTGCTTAAATGGATTGTACATTTACTCTTGCTATTGGCAAAATATTTTATATAGTATTAATATTAAATATTTTGTATTAGTTATATAAAAATGATAAATCAGTGATGAATCCTTGACATTATAATTAAATTTGATAGGATCTTTTTCTGATCTGACGTAAGAGTGGTTAACTAGCTTTGGCTTTTCTGTGGGGAACAGTAGGCAAGGCTTTCCTTATCTAACTGTAGGTCTTTTGTGCTGTATTACTGGTGATGTGTGTAGGTTTCCCTCACTTTCTTATTCAGACGACTATTCTGCGTTCACTTTTTCCATGTTTTTCCACGGGCAACTCTAGATATCTCTTTAAAATCCAAGTGCAATTCTAACCGCTGGTGTACACTCTTGAGTGTAAAGTGTATGGGGATGTGTTGTGTGCGTGCACACATGCAACATTAGGAAGGTCTGCGAAGGAGGAGAAGCTAGCCCAAGCAAGAGGTTAGCAAGTTCCAAGGGCCTGACGCAGAAACGAGTGGGCAGGTTGGAGGGACAGGGTGGCTTTGGGGACCGTGGGGACGGTGGGGACATGTAGGCGATGGGTCAGGTTGGGGAGCCTTCATCAGCCCTGCTCCTACTGACTGGACCTCAGATTCCAACCCGAGGACTAAGGTCCAGAACTGGTGTGGTTTTTTTGTGTGTTTTTTTTTATGGGAATACATTCAATTTTTTGCTCAGTTTTGAGCTCATCTCTGAATTTCAGAACTTGTAATCATTAAGTGATGCAGTTTTCTCTCTGAAGTTTTGCTGATATTCACATACTGGTTTCTTAAGATAAGCAGCTCTCTGGAGATGTGCTTTCTCCAGTTTCAAGTTAAGCTTTCTCTTCTCTGACTCTCAAAACTTCTGAACCACATCCCAGCAGCTTCTCCTTCACGTTGTACAGCCTGCCTCCCTCCTTTCCGGAATTAGGTGCCAACTGCATTTTCTTTCTATCTTGCTGGGTTTTTAAACAAGAATTTGACAAATGAATCTGTTCACAGAGAGTCTCATAGATCTGCCTAGTTCACTCCCGTGCCATTTCGATCCAAGTGTGGCTGCCTCACAGCTTTTGTTTTCACCTGCCTTTGACTGTTGCACCAACTTACAGCTGGTCCTGTGGCATCCTGATGTCTGTTTCCGGAATTGAGAACCAACCCAAAGATTTCTATTTCTTTTGCCATGGAATTGGGTAAAGAATCACATTTTCACTTTCCTTGTCTTCACAAGAAAGAGCTTATGCCTGTTTCACAGCTTCAATCAAGTGCTGGAAATTTCATAGAATTGACTATGTAAATTCATGCAATGTAATATTTATTAACTTACTCTCGCAGTTAAAGACACTGAGTTGGTTCCCCTGGCTCCGAGAAAGTGCCATGAGCTTCCAGGGCCTAGAGAGTTAGCCCTAGTAGTGTGGTTCCTTAATTCCCCAAACAAATAGTGCCAGGGGGACCTGGCAGTTGGACCTGCCTTCCTGGTGTGCTGGGCTGCATTTATTTATGGGGTGACAGCTTTTCCCCTTCCATTTCCAGACTCTGATTATACAGACTTTCATTGACCACTTAGAACAAAATGTAACTAACCACTGAAGAAAACATTTACCTTTAAATAAGAAGTCCAAGAAATTACTTAGGTTATTTCATGTTGGATAAGATCTTAGGAAACAGTGAATAATGTTTCTGTTAACTCTCCAGATGTTAGACTTCTTTAGTCTCTAAGTAAATCCAAGCAACCTGTTAATAGACAAGGTGTTCTTTTTTCTTATTTTATTTTCCTGAGAAGAGCTTTTGCTTTTGCTCTTTTTAATGAATCTCCTTACTCCCGTCCCCTCCATATACTTTATTTTTCTGACAAAGCGCTTTTTGTGACTAGGGTTAAATTCACTAGACTTTTAAAACCATTTTGGGCCCATTTTACAAAGCAAAAGAATGTGCTTAGAAAGAGACACAGCAGTCTGACATGTCATCAAGGGGACTACCCTTAAAGTTTCATTTCTCTTGTGCTTTAAATATTCCTGTCGTGAATTCCCGGAGCAGTAAACCCGTCTTCCCTGAGGAGGAAGAGAAAATGGCTGAGTGTCCCGTTTGCTGTTGTGGTAGCCGCGGTAACGAAGCCCTGACAAGTCCGGCCGCCCAGCGCCTTTATTTGAGAGGGGGGCAGTCAGAGTGAAATTCAAAGTCAGAGTGAAGTTCAGCCTGACCCAGTAATCGCTCAGGAGGGGGTTGCACAGCTCACATGTGGCCTTGGCCACTGAGCTCCAGCTTCTGTTAGTCAATCTGAGAACTCCAGTGTTTCAAGGATACGGAGTCAAGTTCTGCGCAAGCTACTATGTTCTGTGTTCACCAGGTATGTTGAACACAACGTTAGGCGTTTGAGGTAGTTTCTTATATTAACTTTTCATTTGTTCCTAAATGTCCCTTGTCCTCTTACAGTGTATATGAATCGTGTGTTTCAGTTATCTGGGGAAACGAGGAAGAATATCTTAGACTGAAATTTTCAGTTTGTCTGTTGACATTATTGTAGATACTAATCTTGGCTCCCGTTTTCTTTCCTTTACATGGAATGTTTATTGTGGTTAACGTCTGTGTCCACTCTAGTACGTATGGGCAAATAGCAGGGCAAGTGTGACATAGTTTCTTACTGATTTTTTTCCATGCATCTGAAATGACACATTTTACTTCAGTGTCTAGCAAACATTTTTAAAACTACAGTTGATACATTGGGTTTGTAGTAATATATATAGTAGCATATGTCTCAAAACTTCACTGACAGTGAGATGATTTTCATATGCTTGTAACTTTAATCGTTAGTAGTGCAATAGGAATTTTCCAACACATGAGTCAGCAGTTTAACTGGCATAAAGACAACTCTGGAAGAATGAACATTTCGTTTCTACTTTCCCAGGCCTTTTATCGTGCTAAATCACAAGTCAGCGCCCTGATGGTGAAATCCTTTTGGTATCTGGGTTTAAAAGGTTGTAAAAGTTGAACTGAATGCTCTTTACAGTGTGAAATGTGTTCTGATGCCAAATACATTTGGGAGCAAGCTTGTCGTCTTCATTGTTGCTAGTAAAGTGGGATTTACTACCTGAGATGATCCCATTCCTGTGCTGACATCGCCAGCTCGTATAATGATGACGGTGTCTATTTAAACTGAAGATCACAGACTCCGTGAACGCAGATGCTTTCGCTGCAGAAACTCACAGAGCGCCTTGTACATGGATGTATCAGCATGTGTTCAGAGGTGGTCACAGTGTCATCTGCATGTTGTGTGGCTGTGATTATACGTTCCTATCATTTGTTTGTCCACTGAACCAGTGTGTGCTGGGTGCCTGCTATGTTCTAGGCAGGCCATTAGAGACTAGGACACCAGAAGTCAGCAAGGCGGCACCCCCTGTTCTCACAATGATGGTGACCTCACGTCGAAGTAAGCCAACAATTGAAACAGAGGACCACTAATGGGGTAGCAGTGGGCCTGGGTGTGTGAGTGGAGCACCGCTGGGGCTGGCTAAAGAAGTTCCTGTCAGGTGTGGTGACATCTAGGCAGGGAATCTGTGCTCTTGGGAAAAGAAACATAAAAAATAATGGTGTTATAATGCTACGCTCTGGGATCCCTCTTCTCCCTCCTCTCCCACCACCTTTGTAATTTATAAGATTACATACTCTTGGGTTTTCCAGCTGTTAATCTGATGGAATTCAGTGTTTCTGAATTACATTTAAAATACCAAATTTCGGTAAATTAGTTTGAATATATTATCCACCAAAATACCAGTCTTCTGTATTTTTGTTGTAGAAATGTGTGTTTCTGTGGGAGGACCAGGATACGGCCCCAGAGCAGTGGCTGAGGGCTTTGAGCCGGTCTGTACCCTTCCTTGGACCCTGTCTCCTCCTTTAAAGTTAGAGAGCAGAAACAGTAGAATTCCTTAAAGCATTCTGAGCTCTCACTGCTACCGTTTTAGGGTGAGAAGATAAAGAAGCGGGGAGAACGGAAGTTGAAAGAGATGGTTAGCTCGTTAGGCGTTCCCTGTCCCGGGCCTCCTAGAGGCAGCCCGTTTGCTTTCCTGTCATCGCAAGTGGGAGCCCTGGCTCCCAGAGAAGACCCTGCTTTTCTAAATAACTTCTTTAAATTGCAAGATTAGTTAATTGTATATATCGTGTTTCCCAAAAATAAGACCTAGCCGGACCATCAGCTCTAATGCGTCTTTTGGAGCAAAAATTAGCATGACATGGTCTTATATTAGAGTAAAATAATATAATAAAATAATATAGTAAAATAAGACCAGGTCTTATATTAATTTTTGCTCCAAAAGACACATTAGACCTGATTATCCGGCTCGGTCTTATTTTCGGGGAAACACAACACTTGTACATTTTGTTTCTGCTGAAAACCTTTTTTGTAACTCTGTGAGCATCTGTTCACTTCTTGACTGCAGCTCCTGAGGAAACGGCACATAGGAAACGACATCGTGACCATTGTCTTCCAAGAGCCTGGAGCACTTCCTTTTACTCCCAAGAGCATCCGGTCCCACTTCCAGCATGTCTTTGTCATCGTCAAAGTGCATCATCCGTGCACGGAGAACGTGTGTTACAGGTGGGTCACCGTCCCTGCTTCTCATGCTCCCAGGTGGATTTCAACAGAATTTTCCCCAAATAGTTTTGTTTTCCAATTATTATTTCTAACCCCATAATTATCCTTTTTTTTCTAATTATATTTCCCACTGCCTGCCCTCAGATACTTTCTAGAAGAAATAATTGCCTTCTTCCCACTTTTGAAAAAGTGAAATACCTAGCAGCTCAAAATCATAAATTATACATTTCCTCCTTAAAAACCTCCTCCAGCCTGTGCCAGAACCACAGTTTGGTTGTCACCAGCCTCGGAGATGGACGATGTGGCCATTTCTGTGCTTCTTCGGAGGAAGTAATTATCTTGGTGGCAAAACACTGCTTCTCATCCAAACGCTTGCAAGCACTTAGCCTGCAGGGCCACTGAAGCCAGGACTCGAGGCTTTGGTGGTGTCGAAAGGCCGTGGTGTGTTCAGAGCCCCGAGACTGTGTCCAGTGCAGCCTGCCTTTCTTCTTTACCCCTGAGAAACAGTTGTCTCCTTCTTAGGAAAGAGCTGCCGCTTGGGGACCGTGCAGTGGGGTCGGGAAAAGAGTGGGTCTGTGGCCGGAGGCTGAACCCAGCTCTGCGGCTCATCATGGTGCTTTGTAGGAATTAGTTACTTCTCGGAGCCTTTGGTTCCTTCTCTTAAACTTCAGGATAATAGTACCTACTTCAGTGTGTAGTTATGAAGAATGAATAACAGGAATCATGTAGAACACCAATTAGAGTCCCTAGCACTCATCAAAGGTTATTTCCTTTATAATCTTAACACAGTAGTTGCCAGTTTACTGCCGACAGGGCTTAGGCGGGCACAGGCGCGTAGGTGTGGGAGAGAGAGCTGAGCATGTGAGCACTGCAGGGCACGGCCTCCCGCAGGCAGGGAACCAGTCAGTACGTCACATGCTGTCCCGTGCCCAGAGCATCTCAGGAGAGCACAGCCTAGAGCCGGAAGTTCTTACCCTGAGTGCTGACTCCCAGCAGCTGGTTACACGGAGCCACCCTCTGGCCCCACCTACTGTGCAGTATCTAGTGCGATCGCCTGGAACCGACCTGGGAATCTGCACGTGTGAGTTACAGACTGCTGGTCTCATTGCCCAGAGCACCTTTCAAATATTTGAAAAAAGTATAATATCTATTCTATATAAATATTATGCTTAAATAGATGACGTTGGTGCAGACATGGTAAATTGACTGATTCTTCTAAGATCTCACCTGATGAATGGTAATTATGAAGAATAATCTTAAACGAACCTTCCTAATGGATTGGAAACTTAACCCCAGGGCTGTATTGTATCTGGTTTTATTTTATTGGCTGCTATTTTTAGGTCAAATCAAGTATTCTTAATTACTTTCTATCTTTGCTTTATGCTTATATAATGAGGGGGTTCATTAGCACACAAAATCTTAAAGATAAGTAATACATATTTTTATTTCTTTCAGGTTTTTTGGTTTTAATTCAATTACTAGAGAGGGATACTTTTCAAACCAGTATTGGTATAGATGTAGACCTTACCTGTAAACAAAAGGCGTGTTATGTTTCCTATGATGGGAGACAACGTGTGTAAATCGTTCAGAGATGGAGTCATTGGTTTTTAAGAAAGCACATTGTTGTCATTAAATGATCGTTTACCAATGACACTCAATTGTAAAGTCAACAGAGTGCCTTGGATTTTGGGGACTTATAAACTCCAGGAACATTCCTCAGCGAATCGATGCTAGTCGTCTGCAATCCCGTAGTCAAACCAATTCCATAGGATTTTATCAAACCATATGTTCTCTGTCATGTGTTACAGTGCCCAAGTTTTCCCAAAACACCTTATAGGTCTGTTTTATATACTGTTCCCTAAAACATACCAGTGGCAAATCAATTCATTAAAATAATTTCCAAGGAAACAATAAAACATAGTCCATGTCTACTGTTTTCTAAATTGCTATGTCTTAATCCACGGACATGTTCTAAAGAAGACTGGATGACAGCACACCGCTGGGGGAGCACCGCTGGGGGAACACCGCTTCCCTCGCGAGCTTTGTGCGCTTTGTGCCGGTGTTGAGGCCGTGAGCCTGGCTGTCGGGGACCTGCCAGGCCACTGAGTGCAGCCCCACGGTCCCTACGGGCTAGTGGATTGCGATGACCTCCTGATGAAAACTGCTGCCTCACACGTGTGCATGTCTCAAACGGGAAGGGATGCTCCCCCACTCCCCACAACGGCAGTCTCCGGTGTCCCCCAAGATGCAGGAACCTCAAGGAGGAAAGCCAGGTCCCCTTGAACTGAGAGAGAAACAAGGAGGTGACATCCCCAAAGCGCCATGTAACATGATTTTAGCCTGAAATTTGCAAAGGCAACCTTAACTAAGAGCCTGTTTCTTTATGTACGGTTCTTTAATTTGAATAGTTGCGGCCATTGCAGGGCTCACTGAGGGATTTATGTGTCCATGTACTTTCCAAGATAAACTCGTCCAAGATAAATGCACCCCTTAGGAATTGGATGACTAAATTCCTTGCTATGTGGGCTTGGTTGCTAACTCCCAGTTAAGAGCGAAGAAATCTCTACAGAAAATAATGACTTCTAGGTTAGCCAATTGAACACGTAGCCCGTCCTGGCAAAAATTATGTGATAATGCTAAGTTGATTGAGATAATAATGGTTTATGACAATAATAATGGTAAGTTTGGATAATAATCACATTACATGCATTATTTTGTTTAATCCTTACAGTGGGCATTTGAGGATGGCATTGTTTTAACCTCCATTTTACAGATGAGGAAACTGAGGCACTGAAGCGTTGAGGAGCTAGCTTGGTCAGTCTGAGCTGGTGCAGCTGGAATCCCAACGCAAGCACCAGATTCCTCACTGAGCCTTCCTGCAGCCCTCTAACTCACACATTAAGGAATGCTCATCTTGGTGGTGGGGCTTTTGGGGCAGGGGTCTTATATCTAAATCATCAACCAATGCTACGTGATTGGAGTAAATTCTGAATCACATTCCCACTCCCACCCATTAGGGTTTATCTGAATCTGGCAAAAGAACATTCCTCTGACCTCAGCTCTGCTTGAAAGACTAAGGATTCCATAAATTTTGTAAGGCAGGCTCTCTGACTGACCCCACCCACAGACCACCACAGTAATTGTGGAAGAGCCATGCCTCAATTTTGCTGCGTTTCTTGTACAACTTTGGTCCGAGATGCACAGAATTGCCGTTTATCGAGCAGGCATATTTCCTACCTTGTAAAAGGGACGTCCAGTCAGACACTCAGGTCCATACTTTGGGACACAAAGAACTGCCCTGTTTAAAGATGCCTCCCTCTGCCCGTGAGCTGCACAGTGAGGCCACCTGGGAGCATGCTGAGCGTGAACAGTTTTCCTGCTGCTTTGGCCTGAGTGCATACAAGCTGCAGTCAGACAGCAGCTTGAGGCCAGTGGAGCTGAGTGCATAGAAATGATCCCGCGAGGGGTTCAGTGGGGTTCGGCCTCCTCGGCCCCCTGTGGGGAGATTCCATCCAGGAATCTGCTCTTCACTGGAAGAGAAAACCACATGTGGGAAACGTGATCATGGAGAGCGGTCAGTGGTGTGTTATGCCCAGTACTGGGAGGGCAGACTCTGCAGAGGCCGTGAGCTCAGGGATTGAGTAGAGGAGAAGTGGCAGATGAGCCTGGACCAGCCCCAGTCCAGACGGGCGGCTTTGGGACAGTGCTCAGGGCCCTGACGTGAGGGACATTCAGTTCCACTCTGTCAAGAGCGTTTTTAGGCCCTTGGAGGACAGGAGTCCAGGCCCCACGTGACCCTGTGGATTAGTGCACGTACTCCTTATGAGGATGAGTTCGGTGCCTCTGCCCCACGGCAGGCAGCCCTTCTCTCCCGTTTTGTACCCACGGAGGCCCCATCCTGTCTTCCCTGTGCTGCCGTGTCCCCCGCCCCACCCCCACGCGACCCGGAAGTGGTTGACTGCTGCAGAGGAGAGGGGTGTCTGGGGACAGCGATCGCTTTAGAGTCTGACCGGCCACATTCTAGAAGAGGAACTGACACCTGACAGAACAGATTTGGACGGAATGTTTTCGTGCCTTAATTCACTTCTTTCAGGACTTTCTGCAGTGATGAAAATGAAGCCTAGATGCTTCCTTTGTTTACCCGACATAGAAAATGTCAGCCTGGGCAGGTGTGGGATTAGTGCACATTCTTGGTCTGCAGGAGCTACTCAGTAATTGGTAGTAGATACTGTAGATGCTGTGGGAGTCATTCATTCACTCCCTTGTCTTTTATTTGTTAATTTATTAACTCTTTATAATTGATCTTATTCCAAAAGGATGAGACAACTAAAACGTCTGTCTGACATAAGGGAGCCTTATTGTTTTGCTACATCAAGATGGTTGTTACTATTACTGTACCTTTGATTGTTTTCAATCCCTGGAATCTCTTAAAACTCCCATGAAACTTCCATTCAGATTTTCAGAATGTGATCAAGTGAGTGTTTCCATAAGAAAGACACTTGAAAACGTTGGTGCTGTAAGTATGATCATTCTTTCCAGCACCGGTGAATCGCCAGCCACTGGGGCAAACCTCACTTCTGTTGGAAGTGTCACTGTCTTTCTCAGCGACGACCAGCCACAGAGTTAGAGTACCAGCCTGGCACCATCTGAAACTCTGGGTATCCCATTCCACTGTGGATTCATTACCCCTTATCTTAGCTTGGTGGCCATGACAAAGCACTACAGACAGAATGCTTTAAACAATGGACATGTCTCTCTCACAGCTCTGGAGTCTGGAAGTCCAACATGAAGGTGCCGGCAGGTTTGGTTTCTCCTGAGGCCTCTCTCCTTGGTTTGTAGATGGCCGCCCTCTTTCTCTGTCCCCACATGGTCTTCCCTCTGTGCATGGGTGTCCTGGTGTCTCTCTGGGTCCTAATCTCTTTATAAGGACACCAGTCAGGCTGGATGAGGGCCCACCCGAACGGCCTCATTTTGACTTAATCATCGCTTTAAAGATCCTGTCTTTAAACAGTCACGTTCCCAGCCACTGGGGTTTAGGACTGCAACATACACATTTTGAGGGAACACAGCTCAACCCATAACACCCCCACCCCACCATCTAAGAAGTTTGAAAAGTTTTCTTTAAATACAGACAAGCCAAAACTTGGCATCCAGAAGTTCGGATACCAAGTAGCTACAAAATAGACGGCTAAGTAGAAAGTGCGGGTACGTGTCAGATTTCTGAAGGTAAATATTATGGCATCACAGCTCATCTTGTTTCTTTTGTTTTTTTTCTTCCTCAGTGTTGGAGTGTCTAGATCAAAAGATGTGCCACCATTTGGTCCTCCAATTCCCAAAGGTGTAACTTTCCCAAAGTCAGCAGTGTTTCGGGACTTCCTTTTAGCCAAAGTAATTAATGCAGAAAATGCAGCCCACAAATCGGAGAAGTTCCGAGCGATGGCCACGCGGACAAGGCAAGAGTACTTGAAGGATCTGGCGGAGAACTTTGTCACGACCGCCACCGTGGACACCTCTGTGAAGTTCAGCTTCATCACACTGGGCGCAAAGAAAAAGGAGAAAGTCAAGCCGAGGAAGGACGCGCATCTGTTCAGCGTGGGGGCCATCATGTGGCACGTGGTGGCGCGGGACTTCGGCCAGTCGGCGGACATTGAGTGTCTGCTTGGGGTTTCCAACGAGTTCATCATGCTGATCGAAAAGGACTCCAAGAACGTGGTCTTTAACTGCTCCTGCAGGGACGTCATTGGGTGGACGTCTGGACTAATGAGCATCAAAGTGTTTTATGAAAGAGGAGAGTGTATCCTGCTGTCCTCGGTGGATAACTGTGCTGAAGACGTACGGGAAATTGTTCAGCGATTAGGAGTAAGTACAGGCTTTGTTTCCCACTGTCCTTAGGTCTTCAGTGCCCGGTTCTTAGTGGCTTCCGTTGTGGAGCTTCCACCATGATTGTGGCACCTGGGGAATGAAGGACGATGTCTTAAGGCTACAGAGTTGAATTTTAAATGTTGTGCCGTTGCTGAGTACACAAATGGTGGACCATCACCCATTACCAATTGATTGGAAAGGGAAAGGGAAGCCAACTTTCAAAAGGGAATATTGGGATATAGTTTTATAGCATTTGAAGGAGCAACAGGAGGGTGGCCAGCCGTCGTGCTATTGTAGAGACTGGCAGGGCCGCCTCCCACAGGGAGCTCAGAGGGCACAGAATTGCCCTTGACACCGGGGGTGCGTCCTCTTTGCAGGTGCAACTCTCTGCCTATTTATACGGCAGGCATTTTGTTCAAGCTGCCAGGTTAAATGTGTCCTTAGTCTTCCAGCCACAGTTTCTTAAGGTTTTGTAGGATTACCCATTAAATTAGATAAACACAAAAGTCAAGACAGAGATTTTTTTCTAATGTTATCTTTAGTAGAAAACCCCTAAGTGATGTCCATGGGTTTAACAGTTATATTTCTCCTAATTTTAACAAAGGAGGATACCGGTTTTAGTTTGAGTATATACCATAGCGTTATAAGAATAAATCAAATATAACGAACGAAACATGCTTTGATAAAAGAATTCCTCATGTCTAAATCTTCCCCCAAGGGGATGTATATTTCATCAGTTAGAAAAGATTTAGTCAATTATGGATCATGAAAAATGAAGAAATTATACCCATTTCCGGCCCCTTTCCTCCCACTGAGGATGAATCTCCCCTTTGTTATTCAAAATGATGTGCAAAAAGCAGTACTGTCAAGTCTGAGTCTGCAGCCCTGGAGAAATCATTTCGTTATTTGCAGACACTGTTTCCGGGAAACGGCCTCAGTGTGTTCCACAGTATTATGGGCTGTATGTGCGCAAACCTCACGGCGGATGGGACGGTTAAGCACGGGCCTAGTTTATGTATCTGGAGAATTGAGTTATCCCAGGGCCTCTCAGGACGTGGCGTGCTTTCGGGGATGTGGCAAATGTTTCTCTTAGGAGACCCACTGAGCCATCATAATCTGTGCTCCCAAAAATCAACACAGCTGCGACTTCACCACCCCTGAAATGCAGGTCCCACGGGCTCTTCACATTCCCTGTCCCGCAGACCCATCCCCCCACTTTCCTAGAAAGTGACCGCATTGCCGATGTGACTGAGGTCCCGGTGTGTCGGGTGTGTTTGAGGAAATAGGTTCCATGTCCAGGATGACTTGCACAGGAGATGCTGGAGACAACACCCCAAAGACCCAAGGGAGGGGCCAGGGTTGGTGCAGGGCCATGGCAGCAGAAGTGGGGCCACTCAGGTGGCACCTCTGCCGGGTGGTGAGCTCAGCGTGAGTTCTGTGGTGGGGGATGGGGAATGAAAGGTATCTGTTAGGCAGGTACCACACGAAGGCAATGAGAGCTCGCACCGAAAGGCACTGGCAGGCCAGCTTCCTGGCGGGGCAGCCTCTGCGCTCACACCGGGACCCTCTTAGAGGGGCCCATCCTGGCTGGGTGCTTTGCTCTGACTGTCTTGGAATTCTGAGTCATGTCTTTTTTTTTTAAGGGGAACAGGACTTTATTGGGGAACAGTGTGTACTTCTAGGACTTTTTTCCAAGACAAGTTGTTGTCCTTTCAATCTTAGTTGTGGAGGGTGCCGTTCAGCTTCAAGTTGTTGTCCTTTCAGTCTTAGTTGTGGAGGGCACAGCTCATTTCCAGGTCCAGTTGCCATTTTCTAGTTGCAGGGGGCGCAGCCCACCATCCCTTGTGGGAGTCAAACTGGCAACCTTGTGATTGAGAGGACACGCTCCAACCAACTGAGCCATCCGGGAGCTCAGCGGCAGCTCAGCTCAAGGTGCCCTGTTCAATCTTAGTTGCAGGGGGCGGAGCCCACCATCCCTTGCGGGACTCGAGGAGTTGAACTGGCAATTTGTGGTTGAGAGCCCACTGGCCCATGTGGGAATCAAACCGGCAGCCTTCGGAGTTAGGAGCACGGAGCTCTAACTGCCTGAGCCACCGGCCAGCCCCCTGAGTCACTTCTGATGACGGGGTCCTGCATTTTTAAGTTGCCCTGAGCCCTACTCATCATGGAGCCAGTCCAGGGTACATGGATAGGAGGGCACCATTTTCGTGTGACAGTTGAGTCCATGTAAGAATGAGGAACTCCAAATAAATGGAGAATGGGTTTGTTCAGTGAATGTTAAGAAGCAAGAAACAGCAAAATACCTCAGTAGGGGAGATGGCAAGTGGTGGGAGGAAACCAGCAGAAGAGCTACAAGAGCTAGTCCTTTCACTCTTCACCTGACATGCGCACGTTAAACTTCCACAGGAAATTTGTGTTAACATCGGAAAGAAGGCAGGGCACATGGCACATGTCATCTTTGGTAGGAGAGCGTAGTTGAAAAAAACTTGCAAAAGAAGTGATGGAAAAATGAATTCAGGTTGTACATACTACAAGTACTTTTTCAACAGTTTTAAATTTGTTCAGTTCGTAATTTGGAAACTTCAATTTTGCAAATCTTCACCAGTATCTGAGACCAGCAGTCCCTTTCCCCACATTCCTAAGCTCCGAACTGCCACATGTGTCTGTGAGGAGCTGATGGTAATGTTTGCACCTGTGGTGGTCACCATGGAAACCTCAGACACAGCCCCCATCCCACAGCTGTACGTGCAGTCATAGGTCCTGGCAAATAGGAATCTGAATTCAAAGCATCCTTCATGGAAATGGAGCACTTATTAAATGAAAACTTCCGACATTAGCTCTATGCTTTGGGGATGCGGGTATGATACCTCCTGACTTTAGATTCCCCACAAATAAGTGATGCCATGGGCATCAGATGCCAGTTAATGAACCCTTGGTTTTCTTCCTGTGCATGGGAGCTCTTCTCAGTAAGCACTTTTGGGGGTGGCCTTCGCCAATTCTTAGTGCTTTAGTGCACCGAGTTGGATGCAAACCACCCCTCTGTCCTGTTCCTTTCTGTGACACTGCTGCAGACTATACTCTCGGGGAAGGTAAAAGCATGGGGAGGTTGCCCATGGCCCCCAGGAGATGGCTGGACGGAGGAGAGGGCCTGCAGGCCCAGGAGGTCTTGCTGCCTCTAAGAGCTCGCTGGCCTTGGAGCAGGTGCCAGGGAGCCTGGCTGGCAGGCACACTGGCTGTGAATGGTCCCCAGCAGCCAGGCAAGAAGCTCAGTCAGTCCCCAGGGGAGGGGTCCTAGAGGCCAGAACTGGGTCCACAGGGCTGGTGCGCAAAGAGCACGTCCAGCTTTCCTAGCATTCTCACCGGCTTCTGCCCATCCTGGGGGCAGGTCTTAAGCATTAGCTTGGAAGGGCTGGCGGCCGTATTGAAGTGGAATGAAGTTGAATGGTTTTACTGCTCGACGGGTGGACGGGTAAAACGTGCAGTGGTTTCGAAAACGTCTTTACATTCTTTGCCACAGCCCATCAGGGACGAATGGAAGTCAATGCTTAAGAGCCAAGTGAGCTGGCATAGAAAGGAAAGGAGGGAATTATCGGAACCCACTTTTAGTTCACAAGCTCTAGGTCAGTGGCTTCTAAGAAAAAGCAGGACCCCTGTGTCAGGAACGGATTTGCCTTTGAGGAATGAAACGATCGTTTTACTTTTGTTATTTTTTTTTTGCGGTTGAGCTGTGATTAATTATGATGAACTCTGGATTGAAATGTGTCCTTGTCTTGTCCTTTGGACAGTTCGATGGAAGAGGCTGTGAGGGCCACGGGGAGAGGAGTGGGCCCGAGGCCTGTGTGCACCTCTGACAGTCTCCTGTCCCCTTAGATAGTGACCAGAGGCTGCGAGACCGTGGAAATGACCCTGCGGAGGAACGGGCTGGGCCAGCTTGGCTTCCATGTGAATTTTGAAGGAATCGTTGCCGACGTGGAACCATTTGGCTTTGCCTGGAAGGCCGGCCTTCGCCAGGGGAGCCGGCTCGTGGAGATCTGCAAAGTGGCCGTGGCCACTCTGACCCACGAGCAGATGATCGACCTGCTCCGGACGTCCGTGACCGTGAAGGTGGTCATCATCCAGCCCCACGACGACGGCTCTCCCCGGAGGTAAGGCATGGCAGGCCCGAGGAGGCTCACCCCGCCTCAGCCTCCCTGGTGGGTGCTGACCTAGCTTCTGCCAGGGCTCTGGAAAATGTCATGCAGGGTGTCCGCGACCAAAGGTGTTTGGACACCAACCCTTAGAGCAATTTAAGAAGAGCTTTAACAGGCTCTTAGTGGATGATACATGGTAAATTGTAGTTTCCTGAGTCATTTCATGGGACACTGACCCCGTGAAAGCTGAGGTGTTAGACACTCAGGAGCTGCACCTGCTCAGCTCCCCTGGACCAGTGGTGAGCTGAGCGGGAGTGTCTGCATCACCGCGCAGCCTTAGGAAGCTCGGCTCTCCTCGGTGCTGAGACCCCTTTCCGTAGTGGGGTCATTGGTCATTGACAGGACGTTTAAGCGATCGGTACCTCATGTCTGAACGAATGCCGGACATCACATGTCCTCTGCGTGGTGACCGCTGCGTTCTGCTTGAACTGTTGGGGACATTCTGAGAAGCTGTCAAGAGAAGCATGAAAGGAAATGGCTAGACTTGGAAAGCTCAGAGGGGTGGGTGGAGGGCAGGGACAGGGATGGAACAGAGGTGAGCACACATTCCAGTGTTACTAGGAAAGATTCATGCTCGACATGAAGAACATAGTAGGCCCACAGGAGGAAGGCCCATGCATCTGGCTGTGGCCGCCTTGTGCCGCAGAGTGTTTGGAGCCTGTTCTGTCTTCATCACAGAAGGCGCTCCTGCGGCACCTTAAGACCTCTGGCTTTGCAAGGAGATGTGTGCCTGGAGCCAGGCGTGGCTTGTGATGGGTGCCTCGCGTGCTCTCCGGGGCCTCACTTAGTGTCACCAGGCTGAGGGTTATCCAAGCGCCTGCCTCCGACTGTTCCCATGAAGATCAAATAAGATGGTATATGGAAGGCACTTAGCGTCTTCTCACATGATCAACACCCCACGCGTGTTAGTTTGAAAAAACATTTAAGATACTCATTTGAATGCTGGCATGCTCTAAAAGAAATTCTTCTCATTCAAAGACAACAAGCTTCCTGTGCCTGCTTTCTGAGCTGCTTCTGAGGACTTTCTTTCTGCTTTCTTTCTCCATCTCCTTTCCTCAGCCTCTACAACCAGCCCAACAGCACTTTCTGAGCTGACGTGTCCCTCTCTGTTACTGCCCACAGCAGTAGCGACGAGCCACACGTGACTACTGCACACCAGAAATGTGGCTAGTGCAAGTGAGGAGATCATTTTTCATGTTAATTAATTAGTTACGATTTAATTAGCCACATGTGGCCAGTGGCTGCCGTATCGGATAGCTCAGCTCTGAACCACAATCTCCTGTCAGGGAAAACACCAGCGGTGGACCACCTGGCCCGCTAGGTCACGTGTACAGTGTTGTGAGAGTTTGTTTCTACCCGTTACCTTACTGTTCACTCCCTGCCCGCCTTTCTGTGGCCTTGATTCTGTCTCTGCCCAAAATAAAGGTTTGGGAGCTGAACTTCCTCTTGAGAGGAGCCGCTCGTCACGGGGCATATCCAGGATGGGTCTCGTTGCCTTGCCAGATTCCAGCCTTTAGTCCGTTTGCCCCCCAGGAAGCCCATGAGTCACAGAGTGGCACAAGTACAAGACAAAGACAAACACTATGCCATTGAAAATAAGGCTTAGAAATAACAAGAGGCAAATCCTTTAGGCCTTTGAAGCTACAGTCGTGTCTGCGAAAGTCTTCTAAAATAAATTTTAAGCCCGTTGTGAGAAATCTTTTCATATAGTAAGAATTCTTTCTTCCTTTGGTTAAAGATGTGTAAATCTTACGGTGAGGATCAAGGCTTTCATCTGTCTTGGAGGCTGACTCCTACCAGAGAATTCGACAAAAATGGTGCCATGCTCTCCCTTTGGGTAACATTCCTCTCCTGTCTTTAGCTTTGACCTACTGTTGCTCAGCAAGGCATTTTTAAAGCTTTTAGGAGATCTGGTTAATAAAAATATGAACGTTATCATTCTTTGATAGTTAAAACACATGATTTAAAAGAATAGAATGTCCTCAGAAATACTGAATTTTAGCTAAAACAAACAAAAACTACCATTTAAAAGTTTTGGAAGTGATTTTTTTTTTAATCCAAGGACATGTTAACTTCCTGGTCTGTGCATAATTAATTCTTTCTTTCTGTTAAGTGCGAATCCTTTTAGTGAAGCTATTCAAGATATTTAGAGATTCTGCCTTCGTTTCCTAGGAGTCTCATTAATGCCATTCCCCGAAGATACTGATTTTTCTCTTGATTAATCTGGAATAACTGTTTTACGTATTTCAACATGAGCCAGAAGTGGAGTTAGCTATTTGCCTGATAGTAACCCTCCCAAATCGCCATGCCTACCATACACATTTTTTCAAGTCTTTAGGGTTTTAAATCTAGCATGCATCATGTAAAATTCTTTCAGTTCATTTCTCCAATTTTCTATGAATATGAATTTGTCAATTTTTAAGTCTACATGTCTGTATGGGATCCGTGTTCTGCTGTGACTGTCTGACTGCCCAGGTAAAGCACTGGCTGTTGTCAGGCAGCTTTGCGTAAGCAGAAGTTACCCTCGCAACTCCAGCCCTTTGCTTCAGACTGCCGGGCAAGTGTGAAACGTCGTTTTACATTTCATCTGTGCTCTAAGCCAGTTCGGCCTTCTGCATTATTAGGATTTTTTTAAAAAACTGTAAAGGGGAAATGGGGAGCACTTGGCTCATTTTAAAAATTAAAATACAAACCTTCTAAATGAAACGTTGCTTAGCACCATCAGTCCTATAGCAAACTATACAGACAGGCCTCAAGCTGAAAGTATACCTTTGATTTCTTGCATGGAAAATCAGCCCTGTCTTCTTTCACAAATTGGCTCTTCGTGCTTATCAGGGAAGGGGCAAAAGAGAACATTTGTTTACGTGGATGTATGTGTGAGATTTTTTTCTGTAGTCTTTAATGTAAGAGCCATAAGGACCAGCAATTAATGAATTGCAGGATATTTCAATCTTCATAAACATTGTGAATAATAGTGAAAATGCTTCAATTCATTTCTGTCATTTATCAGCTTGATTTTTGTTCTGCAGGGTATCAGTGAGAAATCATTCGCCTCGGAGCCCATCTGCTCCTGTCAGTAGTGGGCAAGGCCTGTCATTTCATAGGGTCCCCCCACCCCGGTTGTCTGAGGGTCAGAAGTGTTTGCTTATGGCTCAGAAGCTGCTGGATCAAATGAAGTCTTTAGTTGGGAAAGTATTTATGCTGAATCAAAAGCTACCTCACTTTTGAAGTCCCCTCTCCTTGTCAAGTCTCAGGGTGGTGATAATACATCCATCCCTCTTGCTTTTCCTTGTGGCCTTGCTGAGAACGCCAAGTGGGGAGGGTCCCCTTTGGGATGCTTATTAAGTGATCTCAGTGTGGACTGAATCTGGAGTGAGTTCATCCGGATTGGGAGTGAGACAGGGAGCAGTTTGGGCATAGCTCTCTTCAGAGGGAAAGCAGAAAGTCTCTGAGCAGAGGCCGAAGAGCCTGGGAAGCCACTTGACTGAGCTGTTCCTGCGTCTGGGAGGGAGGGTGTGGCCCAGCCCCCAGCCTTCAGAAGTGACTGGATTCTATCAGTGTCATCTGAAGGAAAGCACATCAACTTAAAAGGCTGATATAAAGGAAATCACAACTCATCAGAATTATGCATGAGTTGTTATGCAGTGTGAGTGATTTAGTAAAATATGTCCAATAAAAATGGAAATGAAATTCCTTGCTGGGGTGCATCTGTTTCGTGTGATTTTTTCATACTTTGTTGACATGACATATTTTTCTACATAATGCAAAACAGTGGAAATTATCTCATGTTGTCATGAATCTAAATTGTGGTTCTCTCATTATTCTGTAAAATTGAAGCTTTATGTTCTTGCCTTTTGTTTTGCTGCCTGTTGCCGGACCATTCAACCCCCTGAAGTACACAGAGGGGGACGTGGAAATAGAAACAGGAAGGAGAACTCACTTTTGTCAGATTCGCAGTGTGTGTGTGTGTGTAGATGGTGAGTTGAAATCTAGACTAAAGTGAGGTTTTAGATTAGAGTTCCAATTTGTTTGTATGGATAAGAAAAATTCATTGTATCTGGCGTTATCTTATGGGCCCTGAAAAAAATACAGAATTTACGGTTCTCAAAGTAACAGAACCATGCTCACTACTCTGAGTTCCTAAAATAATGTTTCGATTACTCTGTCACTCCTTGAAGTAAGAACACTGGATTACAGAATGGACTTCAGGGAGGTAACCTTATATTTATTCATTCATTCATTCATTCATTCATTCACTCTTAACGAGTTTGTACCAGAAACTGCTGGCACTTGGCACTGGGGCTATTAACTGGGTAGGGCAAACCTCATCTTTACTTTCGTGGACTCCTTTTGGTTACCTGGCATTCTGAAATACAGTAGTTTCCACTCATGTTTTTGCTATTTAAACAGTTTTCTCAAACTATAGCAAGAATGTAGGACTTGATAACAAGTATCTCAGCACAGGAAACACTCTCACCCTCTCCGGTCAATAATCTATATTTTAGTGACCATGCTGTTTTGCAGTTTGGAATGTTGTAATGTTCCTGACACTGTGACAAGAATGCAAATGGTGACAGTAACACATGAGCTTTCTGTTAGGCAAATAACTGTCTGGCGCCTGACAAGTTACACCATGCCGTGATAATGGACAGCCAATGGATATTCTCCCTGATGGAAATATTTCCATGAAAAATCAGGCATCAAAGAGCTATTGAGAATCTTCTGTGTCTAACTTTGAAGTATATAATGCAATAAAATGTTATTCCTGGCCTCAAGCTTTGTAAGCAAAAACAGGAAGTAGTTGGCTTCATGAAGAACTTTCTGAGCCTGTTTTAGATTGAGTGCTGTGCTGGGTACGGGCTGTACGTGGGCGGAAGCAGCCCTGCCCTGTGTTTGGTGAGCAAGGAGGCGGCTGGAAGCAGGCGGACTTCAGTTCCTCGCTTCCTGTCGAGTCCAGCACACGCTTTTCAAGTCCTTATTCAAAGGGTCTGCTCAGGTGGGTTATGGTCTGATGTCTCTTTCCGTCTATAATCTAAGTGTCTCTCTATTTCTGTAAGTCAAGGATGTTTGGAGAAAAGTGAGTTAGTATTTCATTTAGTGCCTATTTTGCATATGACGCTGTCCTAACCCTTGCAGTAAGTTATACTATTGGAGAAGCTTCCCTGTTGGAAGCTTTTAATTTTTTTATGCAACAAAAATAGAGTTTGTGATTCAAGTGAATGAGCATCACGTACCCCTGTCACCTTGTTGGATGATTCAGAAAGAGTCTTTAGCTACTAGCATGACAGAGTTAAAATGATTAAAGTATCAGTGATTGATTCAATCCCTAGGCTATAAAGGATTCTTTTACAAAGTGCATAATATAAAAGAAGCAGTAGTTGGTTTGAAGGGTGTATCGCCTTTGTATGCGAAGACTTGTGTAGCTCCTAGTGGAAAATACAACAGGTGTGGGCCACGTCAACTGTTCTTTGACAGTCGTCAAAGGAGGCAGCCAAGTATTATGGAAAGAGCACTGAGCTAGCAGTATGACCTTGTCCTGGGTTGGCTGTGTCACCCTTCCCACCTCTGTGAGCCTTCTTCTGAAAAGTGGCATGTCCCTTTTACGACCTGAGATGGTTCTGGGAAATCGCAGTGGTGTACTGTGCGAGGAGGATGGTACAGTGCCAGCAAGGATCCAGGTCGCAGTACGTTGTAAGGCTTTTGCTTAGGTCACAGGGTTTAGTTCAAGGTTCTTTCTCCACAATGCAGCCAAGTGAAGGAAAACCAGCAGGCAGTTTCCGAGGACACTAAATGCAAGTTGTAACACGTGGGTGAGGTATGGCTGTGTGGCCCAATCCAGTCCAGCTCATTTGATCAAGTGCCTTTTCTTTTTTTTTAAGAATATGCCTTGTTCCTTTAACTTTCTCAGTCCTCTCGGCTTTTGGTTTTGACTCGCCACTCTTCCAAAGAAACATCGCTATTTATTATCTCCGAGAACCCTCCCCACTTCGTAGTGTGGAAGCAGCAGAAAGTCTTACCCCACCTTTATATAAGTTGGAAAGAACAAAGTAGCGGGATAATGACATATTGTTCTATGGGTGAAGAGACACAAAGGGAATTCTCCAGCTCTAAAATTTTCTGCAGCTCTGTGATTGTTATTATACATAAAGTTAAGCTTTACAGTTCCATAGTTCTATAAATACGGTATATTATCTAGAAAGAACTGTTCTTTATCTAGAAAGAATTGTTGTAAAAGTTTATGTGACTTTTGCTATTTAATACCGGTCTCTATTTTATAGAAGCAGAAAACAATATTATCTCTTTCTTGTGAAGCTGTCCCTTCAGTAAGCTTGCGTATTTCATGTAATTTAGTCTGGAAACACTCTGTGCTGATCCCATTCCACTTGCACGAGGAGAAACCTGGGTCCAAAGCGATTGTCGCAGTTCTCAGCTACACCTTGGCAGGCCTGGGTTTTGAGCCCAGGCCCACACTGTCTTTCATGGTGACAATCTGACTGCTATAGAGTCCTGCAGGGGAGGAAGGAATGGAGACAACTGCAGCTCTGCTGAGCGGGAACAGGGACGGGCCCGGTGGCTGCCGCTGAGGTTGAAGTGATGCTTTAGAACTGAGCCCACAACCTGTACGTTCAGGTACCCGAATTGTTGATGTAAATGGAAGGTTCTTCCAGGAAACTAGAGATGTCCTGGAAGGGAATGGGCGTCTGTGGGTAGATGCCGCTTTCTGGCATCTCTGGCTGGGTGTCTCTGAAGTCAAGGGTGCATAGGTACAGTGCTTGGCAGTGACTGGCTGCCTGTCAGCTGGGGCCAGAGTGGACCCCACCGCTGTGCGGGCTACGCCCGGAAGCTGGAAGAGGTAGCAGCTTGGGACTGGAAATCTGCTAGTGGAAACTCTGCGTTAGGAGCAGGAGGCAGGGCAGAGTGCTGAGCAGTGTGGGTGTAAGTTACTGAGTGTCCCTTGTGCAGGAAGAAGCCGTCCCAGCAAGGCCACAGTGGGAAGTGCAGAAGGAAAAGCAGAATAAAGGAGTAGAACGTAAGAGCCTCTGAGGGCTCCACTAGTGGGACTACTGATTTGTACAGTTCTGTAGTGTTGCATGTTTAACCCGCACATCGTCTATGACCTTCTTGGTGTGCAAAGTATTTTGCCTTCCAGGAGATGTTAGTAAGAGAGATTAGACTCAGAAAAGTTTCTGGCTAGACAAGCAGTGGTAAAAATTGTATTTATTTTTAACCCTGAAGCTGAGTTTTTATTGATCTCTACCTAGCGTGCTAATTAGGAGCATGAATAGGCACATGTTCATTTGTTACAGACCAAAGCGGAACTTGATACACTTCCACGTCCATGACCCCGCTTATCTCAGGTCTCTGAGTGTCTCCTTCTGGCCAGCAATCTGGAAAATGTGCCAGGAATTAGAGATGCACTTCGCATGCCTTGACTTGATTTGGGAGGTCGAAAGGAAGCCAAGGGCGTTGATCGTGAGAACTGAGTTTGTGCACTAACACAGGAAGGGAAAAGACTTCAGTGTTTTCTTCAAAAATCTTTCATTCACACCCAGGATGAGCAGCTCACATTTTCGAAAGCGACTTTTCATGCTGGGTCTTTTTGCATTCACTCAGTTTGGGTTTAGTTGGCCTTTACTTCTTGGTGAGAAATATTTGCCAGCTGCCCCTTCAAAGCACAGCGGTTTTGATGCCCCCAGTGAGCTAGGATCTGTCACCTGATGTCCTGTGCTGGAACCACCCAAGGAGGAGAGAGGCGTGCGTGCAAGTTGTGTGCACATGCGTGCCGGGGGCGTGACAGCATGAGGACTTCTGCAGGCTGGTCTGTAATTCTTATTTTACACCTCATTTCCCTAAAAGGGGTTGAATTTTCTATATGCATCCTTCAAGGAATTTCTCATACATATGGAGCAGAAGTAAGGTTGACCAGGTGTGACAATATGTTATCATTAGTCGCATTTATATGATGTCTTAGTCACAGAAATCAAAAAGCAAATATCCATCCAGTTTACGAGTATTTACTATAAAAGTATTATGTCATAACAAAATTAATTTTGATTTTAAAATAAAGCCATTCTTTTTGAGAATAGCTGATTTTTATTAGGGCAGAAGAATGCCAATTTTTAGAATTAAAATGTCATTTACATATGACTTTGTGCAAGAGGCTGGAAATGAAATAACCCCCCAATTCTGTCCTCAGCCTAATGTGTTTCACAAGTTCTTGTCACACTCCTTCAAATATTAGTCATGATTATGCATTTACACGGCATTTTTCTCCCAAGATTCAAGCTGAATTACAGCATCTTATTAAAGACTACAATCTCTGAGCATAAATTTAACACAGAGCACAACTCAGCCATCTGCCTTCTCTTTCATTATTCTTCCTTTGAAAACAAACTCAATAAACCTGAAACCCAAACAAACACTGGAAATGCAAGTTGCCCTTTGGGCCACAAGATTCAAGGTTCACGTTCCTTTCCTTCAAAACTTTGACTCCGGGACCTTGAGCCTTGGTGGGTCCCATGATAAATTCCCAGACCTGCTGTGTTCTGGCAGCTGCGGCCTCTGACCCATCAGAACCCAGGAGTCACCTGCACATTTAGAACGTCAGTCAGGGTGGAAGACAAGAGAAGGTTTTCTTGATGTTTTGATATTTACTATAAGATCCCACCTTTATGATTTCTAATCGGGTTGTTGGCCATATGGACCAATCAATAGTGGTATCTATTTCAATAGAAAAACCCGTGGAAACAATATAAGTCCATGAGTAAAAATAGAGCCTTGGCATTTCATAAAATAGTAATAATAATAATGCAATTCAATGTAAATCTGGACTTCCTAAATTTGGCCCATAATTTAATACATTCAGTAAATCCAGAGTAATTTAAACTTCCCTGGTAACAGAGATGAATTTCGCTTTGGTGAAGGAGCGTTAGAAGATACAAAGTGAAGTTTACTATTACACAGATAACCACTGCCTCTTTCTCCGTAAACACACACGTGTCTCTAGCTTGGTTTGTGCCGCCCACCCCCCTTCTGTTCTCCTGGGGTAGCCCCAGCATCCCTTTGGCCTCCTAAGCACCAAAGCAGGACGTTTTTTTATTTCTGCCGCTCTCTCCATCCCAGGCCCCCAGTACTGTTGATTCGATAGGTCATCCAGTACTGCTTTTGCCAGGGGTGCAGCTGTTGTGCCTCCCACCCCTCTGCGTGGCCCCTGCCCCCACCCCACCTCTTCACACACACACACACACACCCCCCCCCGAAAGCCAGGGATCTCTGATTTTACCCAGGAGTCCGAGTTCCGATATCACGCATCTCGATAGACTTTTCATTCATTGTACCGCACACATTGTACTGTGGACCTTCTAATCTGGTTTTACATATCTTTCAGTTCTGGAAAGTGTCTTGTATTATTTCTCTATGATTTTCTCCCCACCTTTTCCTCTCTCTTGTCTTTCTGGTACCTCCATGCTGTGGATGTTGTTGACACAGTCAACGCATGAGACACCTGACAGCGATGTATCTGTCAGTTAACCAGAGCCACAAGCAACATACCAGATCCTACTCAGTCATCACTAGACCAGGTCACCATAAACCAGGGAGACTGCTGCCTGCATATTCACGTCCCAAAGGCAGGCTGAGTGACCCTGCAATCCAGCCCCTCCCCTGTCCCTGGGCCCGTGCCCCCCAGGACACCCCTGCGCAGCAAGTACCTTTTTAGAAACGTTGCACCGTGGTTTGCTCGCCTTGGCGCCCTTCAGCAGAGTCCACAATCTTGTGGAGAAGCAGGGTTTGAGCCAAGACTTGGGCCCAACTGGGAGATGTGGTCACCAGGAGGGGACACCGGGGACCAGAGAGCTTGGGAGGACAAGATGTGCAGGGAGCTGTGGGCGGACCGGACTATTGAGAAAGGACTTCCTCTATAGCACGCCGTCCAGTAGTAGTATTTACTTTGCATTTTCTGGTAGCCATATTAAAAATGTTTTTAAAAAGGTGAAATTCTTTTTAATCATATATTTTGTTCAACTTAATACGTCCAAAATATTATCATTTCAGCATCCAATAAATGTTAAAAATTATTAGTGAGAGAGTTCACATTTTTTTTTTTTGCGTTAGGCCTCCGAAATACAGAGTGTGTTTTGCATTTAACAGTAGATCAGTTTACATGTTAAGTTTTCATCCAAATTACTTGCTGTGTTTCAATTGCATCAAACTCAGCAGGTTCCCATACCCAAGTTATTTCAAACATGTTTAAAGAGATGAATCAAAGGTCAGTTTTTGGATTTAAGTTATAATTAAACTGCTCGGAGCCCACTTGGGCCCTCAGGAGCCCCGCGTGGCGGGCGGGCGGCTGCCATTTTGGCAAAGCAGCTGTGAAGGACACGGGAGAAGTGCCCTGGGCGTCAGTGTCAGGCAGAGGCCCACGGGGTCTCCTTACAGCCAGTCACAGACACTGGCATTTTCAGGAAGAGAAACCTTGTGGGATTTGTCATGAGGGGGCGACAGACCCCCCACCATTTCCAACGCTCCAGTTAAAGTCGATTTTACAGGGCTTCAGACACGGGCAGGTCCTCTGGTCACTGAGTGCTGCACTTCACCAAAGGCTCCTGGGAGGAATAACGCTTCAGGACAAAGGGACACTGCCGTCTTTTTTAATAAGTTCTTGTTTACCACTTTGTTGAATATAATGGGTATACAATAAACAGCACGTGTGCAACACTCACAGTTGAGTTTTGTCACTTGTGTGAAACAGTCACCACAAACAAGGGAACAGACATTGCCTTCATCCCTAAAAGTGAGTAACATAAGTTTGGGGTGTCTCATTTCCAGGGTCCTTAGGCAGGACCGTGGTGACCAGGAGACCAGTCTGACTCTGCTGGGTCACTTTGAGCAAGGCATCTGCTATCTCTGGGCTTTCCATTCCAGCTCCTGTGGACAGGAGCATGACCCCCAGAAGCGTATTTAAATCACTGAACAACCTGCGGGGTCCTGGCAGCCTCGGGTGTGTCAGGTGGTAAGCCTTGTAGCGCCTCTCGGGGCTGCGCACAGCAGCCCCTTGCTCACTGCCTTCCAGCATTTCAATAGCCTGCAGCCACGTCAGCAGGTCCCCACGTCTGCACCTGCACGGATGGTGCCCGGTAGCCAGGCTAAAGGCACGAAGAGGCTTTTTAATTCCTCAACTCAGTGACTGGTGGCAGGAGAGGAAGTGAAGAGTCACATGGCATTTAATACAGGCGACAGGCTTCTTAGAGGGGCTGGCCCTGCCTCCGGTCGCAGCCCTGGTGGGGCCACGTGGCCACGAGTCAGCGGTGCCCATGGCTCTGAGCCTCCTCTCACCGCTCTTCTCGCTCCACAGGGGGTGTTCAGAGCTCTGCCGGATCCCCATGGTGGAGTACAAACTGGACAGCGAAGGCACCCCCTGCGAGTACAAAACCCCCTTCCGGAGGGACACCACATGGCACCGGGTGCCCACCCCTGCCCTGCAGCCCTTGTCCAGGGCCTCCCCCGTGCCCGGCACGCCCGACCGGCTGCAGTGCCAGCAGCTGCTCCAACAGGCCCAGGCCGCCATCCCTCGCAGCACCTCCTTTGACCGCAAGCTGCCTGACGGCACCAGGTAAAGCTGGACGGCCCGTGCCAAACGCGCTAGGGCGTCAGACTGTGGGGAGGGACTCTTCATCTGGCCTCATTGTTTCTGAGGTAACGTATTCTGAACAGGTTGGCAGGCAGGGCTGGGGCTGGCCCCAGACACGGCCTGGGGTCCGTGCTGTTCCCAGGCCAGCGCCAGTGCTGGCACAATGCAGGTCCCTGGCACAGACCCCGCCCACCAGGGCCCCGCTTTCCTTTCCCCGTCAGCCCCTGTCAGCTCCCCCTCTAAGCCATGATGGGAAAGACACCAAGAAACTATAGTGCAGGAGCCTCTAGATGAGTGTGAATAGCTTTGTGTGTAAGTAGCACAAACCTGCAAAGTCACATTGCATCATTCTCAGGTAGGTGGTATTTTAAGAGGCCCCCCAGATCATTAGCACTTCCTGGATTTTCTCTCTCATTGTAAGCAAAGTAAATTGAGTTTAAAATTAGTTTTTCAGTAAGAAAATGAAATAACCCAGTAGCGTTAGAAGCTGGTGAGCGTTGGTAGATGCACAATTTGTTCTGAGTGAACAAAACAGTAACTTGGTTTTGTTGTTGTTAATTCCCACTGCTTTCCTCTCAGCTCGCACGTAAGTTATGGGCCGTGGGGACACTGAGTTTCCTCAGAACGGCTTGTCGGGCGCCGGTCCAGGGAGTGTTGTAAGCACGGGTGCTGAGCCAGGCTGCTCGCTTGATGGATTGATACCCTGGGCCTGTCACTCGTCCGCTCCCAGCCTCCAGTTTCCTCCTCTGAAGAGTAAACTGTAATAACAGAGGCCACCCTGGGGCCTTATGAGGACTGAATCAATCAACTGCACAGAACTCTCCTTGGCACATAGTGAGCCTGTATAAGTATCAATAATAATTAGCTGATAAGTAAAAACATGTGGTCTTCCTCTGCTTTCTGCCATTATTCTTCCCAGAGTCAGTGCAGGGATGGTGTTACTTTAACTGGACATTAAATCGGCTTGGCCCTGGGTCTCCTTACTCCAAGGAGAATTTATCAACCCCTCATATTCAAAGAAAACACAGGTAGCCCAGATGAAACGGGCGGCATCTGCAGAGCCTCCCTTAATAAAGTAGAATTTAGCCGCTGATGGGGAACACCAGGCGGGTTCCAGTAGCAAACGGACAGCCAGCAAGCACACGTCTCCCTCAAGTGAGCTCTCCTCAGTGCCCCTCATCTGCGTGTGTCTGAAGTAAACAAGATTGCGTCCAAGACATGTGGAAAGAGAAATGCTTTCGCCAAACGTAGTGTTTCTCTCTGCGTAGGTTTTAAATATAGAACCACCCTTGCCTTGCGTTAAGTTTCACAGACAAGTAGTAACGATGTTTTCATAAGTCTGTGCTTGGGGGTCGATTGCTGTTCTTCCTTATGTCACTGAAGCACGATCCGCGTTGAGCCTGTGATGCGAAGGCTGGCTCCTGCCACATCCTTCCCGTGACAAAGTCCAGCCGTAAGCCGCCTGATACCTCACAGCATCACCAAGTCTCAGTTTATTTGGCCACTATTGATTCTGTCACACGTGGCAATGTATAGTTTCCTTTTCTTTGTCATTGTAAAAATGAACTCACTGGTAAATCAGAACAAGCCAGGCCAAGAGGCTGACACTCCCCAGATACCCCAGTGCCATGCTAACAGTTGTGATCACTGTTTCAGAAGTTCGCCCAGCAACCAGTCGTCATCCAGCGACCCCGGGCCCGGCGGGAGCGGACCCTGGAGACCGCCAGTGGGATGCGACGGGTACGCTCACGTCACCTTTCAGCTGGCCCCGGGAGGGACTGTTTCAGGGGCTTGTTCAGAAACACTTACTGCGCCTGCCACGCACCGGGCCATTGGGGGGTGATGTGTCACTGATGAGTCACTGTCCCGGCCAGAAAGGGCATCGTTCCTGCCAGGTCGTGCTACCTTGTCTGTATTCCGGGCTTGTCTGTTTTTTCTTTGTAATCGAGAAAGTCTTTCTGAACATGTAAAAATTAAGGATTTGGGGTTATTGGGAGTTCCCCCTCACTTAAATTGCTGACGAGGGATAAATTCACAGCCTCTCGTGAAAGTGCTTTTTCTCCGAAACACAGCCCAGAGTCAGGCAGGTTTAGCGTTTGACACGTCTTTTCCTGCCTCCCAGTAAGAGGACAGCGGGAGCCTGCCTCCCACATGGGCTGAGGCTCGTCCCTTGTAGTGTATGTGTGCCTGATGTCCAGGTGCCAGCAGGTCAGGTGGAGCCCAAGGATGCTCAGGACCATGGAGATGCTGAATAGACCCATGAACAAAAGGGAAACAGTCACACACCTCCGGGAAGAAAAGGGAGGGAGCTACGGTCACGTGCTCCTGACAGCAGTGTTTCCGTGTGTTGCTGTGTCACCTCTGCCATGCTGGATGATGGATTTAGCCTAGAGACCGGCCAGGTGGGACAGGAGGCTTCCACCTGGGAACAGAAGCTTCCTGTTACTGGCCAGAAGCATCTTCCTGAAGCCCTTTTCCTTCCGGTTTAGGCTTAGAAGTAGATACTAGCAGCCTGAGTTATATGTGTCCCCACCTTAGATAATAGGTCAGGTTCTTAAAGAGAGTTTCCTCTGGAGTTGCATTGCAAAAGTGGAGTTTATCAGCAAGAAACCATTCCGGACTTTTTCTGCAAACCGGGATTGGGTTTTCTGCAAACCAGGTAGCTTGGGTTCTGTAAACAAGGACCACTTTGGGACATGCGTACGTTTTCTGAGATTTATTTCTTTGGTAAGAGTATATTGTCAGGCGGCCAGTTAGCTCAGTTGGTTAGAGCGTGGTGGTCTCAACAACAAGGTTGCTGGTTCAATCCCCACATGGGCCACTGTGAGCTGCACCCTCCACAACTGGATTGAAACAACTACTTGACTTGGAGCTGATGGGGCCTGGAAAAACACCCTTAAATAAATAAAAAGTTTAAAAAAAAAGAAAAGAGTATATTGTCATATTTTCAGTTTTCATAACACAAAGTCCACCTAGATTAGTCTAGATCCAATCAATCTTATTTTCTTTTCCTTAAAAATTTTAATATAAAGAAGTATCAGTGGCACGTGTTCTGGGCCCAAGAGAAAAAAGAAAACAAAAGCAGTGAGCTCCTCCTTAGCTTGTCAGGGACAAGTGGCCTGTCCCTGGGCCGTCCTTTACCATCCTGGTGGCAGTGGTCCTTCTTTATCTGTAAATGGCCATCATCCAAGTGCCTCAATGACTCAGGCGGGAAGCTAGAGCCCCCTGTTCCAGCTGCGGGAAGCTTCCATGACAGGGCTGCTCCACAGGCACTGCGCTTCTGTCGGCCAGAGCACAGCTTCTGATGAGGGCTCTCCCTTCAGTCGCTTGTGTCGGAGCCCGCACTCGGGACGTGCTGGCAGGAGGTCATGGGGACAGGCTGTGCTCAGCTCTGTGTCTTTCCAGGTGCCAGTCTCCCCTGCTGCTCGAGCACCAGGGCCCCGGCCCTTTGGAATGTGAAGGAGCCAGGGAGCGGGAGGACACCATGGAAGGAAGCAGACACCCCGGTAATGAGGAGCCCCACGGGTAACCCACCCTCCCTCCATGCCCCTTTCCTCCTGCTCCATCTCCTCTCCCGTCACTCGTTTATTCATTCGTTCATTCAACGCACGTTTGGTGAACACACATTTCGTGTAACATGCTGCTGTGTCACCGCATCCCCCAGTGTCATGGGGATGTGGTCCTGGTTGGTGGTGGTGCTTGTGGAAATGGAACTGCCGTCGTGGTGGGTGTTCTGCCTACTCTCATGGCATATCCACTGGCGAGACCAGAAACTCCTAGGACCACAGTCCTGTTTGTTTTCACCAGACAATTTGTTGGGCTCCTGTGTTTCTTTGTTCTTGTGTTAACACTAGAAATTAGTCAACTCTTTTCTCTTTATGTGACAGAAACCAAATGGCACGGACCACCCTCCAAAGTCCTGAGTTCCTATAAAGAAAGAGCCTTACAGAAAGATGGAAGTTGCAAAGACTCCCCCAGTAAGCTTTCTCATGTAAGTCCTTTCTCTATAAACGGCCATATAGCCATTCTGATGCGCTCAGCACACAGCATCCATTAGCCTCATGGCATGTCCTCTACCTCCCAGGGTCTCTTAGAGGTCAGGTAAAAAACAAATTAAAAAAAACAAAAAGTGAAGTTTTTTTTTTCTCTCCTTGATTTGTAAAGAACCTCAAGGAAAGGTCACACGAGAAATTACTGGCAAAGCCACGAGTGCATCCTCAGCCTGTTGAGCGTTGATAATCCAGCCTAATAGTTACTAAACCATGCCCCTGCTTTGATCTGTTAAGTGTCTATGCATGGTGGTCGCAGCACAGCCGCGGAAACTGAGCGTGTGTGTGCTCGGAGCCCCTGCCCACTGCTGGCTGGTAAAGGCGTTCAGTATAGATGGGTTGTGCTAATAGGCCAGCGGACGTGCACGTGGTGTTGGAACAACGCGGCGGTGTTCTGCTTACTCTTCGCAGCAACCCAAAGGGCGAGCCTTACAGGCCTGCCACTCCATGAAACAGGAGTTTCAGGTAAACGTGAAAGCATGGATTATTGGTTGTTGCCAAAGAAGGCCACATTTCCAAATAGCTATTTTTTAAAATTCACAGGTGAAGAAATTTTATGAGCTCCTGCCTTGAGTTGTCTTTCCTCTTCCATCACGTGTCGTTGGCGAGTTCTGCAGCTGAGTCTTAGGGACACATGACATGTGCCTGATGCCTGGAGGCAGCTTTACAGCATCCGCTGAATTCCACCTTTACAAATCTCTAGTAGCGGGTTAAGCAAAGGGAGGTGGGGTGGGAGTTGACTTGAGAATATCAGTGTTTGATAGATAGATCGAGGGGATTTGCTTAAGGATCTGATAGCACTGAATGGAAGAAAAAAAGGCCCAACGGCCATAAAAGATCGGGGCATGGCTTGTTCTCAGGATTTGCTGATATTTCAGGTTTTATGAGTGTCTCCAGGCCGTGAAGACAGTTGGACGGGGACACCTATTCTGTTCTCTTTGCTTCTTATCTCCTGGGGACCCCAGAGCACTCCTCTTTACTCTGCAGAGCCCCATCTCGTTAGCCCCGGGCACTCCCGGGAGCTTGCTCATGCCTCCGGGGAGCTTTGTGGCTGCAGAGTCTGTCACATAGATGATGTCATTGGGCCATGCGTTAATCATATGAGCTCAGTAATGTCAGCACAGAGGGGTGCTAAGGGATGGCCAAGGTCCTTCCACTGTGCTTTAAATCTGGGTCTTCTGCCCCAAACCCAGGGCTGGCACAGTAATTTGTCATAGAAGCAGTTTCTTGAGCAAAGGTTGCTTTCGTTAATTTCCATGTGCTTTCCCAGTTTATTATTGTTGGTTATTTTCTGGATAGTGACACCGTAGCAATACATTTGTGCTTCATGCGCAAGTAACTGAGCGAAAACTTGAAAAGATACCATGTAACTTAACAATGAATTATAGGAGGAATTAGCAATCAGGGACTTCAGCATAAAACCAGGATTTTTTTTTTTAAGTAAATTCTATTGTTGGCTCACTTTGAAGAGCAAGTAGAACGGGATCAGGTGAGCTCGTCTATGCTGCCGTCTAGTGCGTGTACAAGAGCACTCTGTCTAAACAGTGTACATACCTTCACTAAATATACTTTACTGCTGAAAATGCTGGGCAGTGGCGCTGCTAGCCTGGCTCACTCAGGGCTGTGCAGACCTTCAGTCTGTAAAGAACAAGCATCCGCGAAGCGCAGGAAAACGCATGTGCTCGAGCGAGATGGGACCCCTGCAGCCTTTCCCTTTCTCTTTCCCCTCAAGATCGGAGACAAAAGCTGTTCCAGTCCCTCCAGCAGCAACACGCTGTCCAGCAGCGCCTCCAGCAGCAGCGACGACAAGCACTTCGGGTCTGGGGACCTGGCGGACGCCGAGCTGCTGGGCCTGACCTACGTGAAGGGGGCCTCCACCGACAGCGGCATCGACACGGCCCCCTGCATGCCCCCCGCGGCCCTGGGCCCCGGGCACCTGGCGGGCAGCAGGCCGATGATCCACAGTCGGGCCGAGCAGTGGGTGGACCCCGCCGACGTCTCGGGGGCTGAGGACGAGCAGGCGAAGATGTTTGCCGTCCACAGCTACGCGCCTCCCATCTCTGCCAGCGGTGGTGCTGCCGGCAGCATGGGCGACCTCAGCGAGATCTCGTCCCATTCCAGGTACGTGCCCGCCAGCACCTGCCCAGGCCACCTGGCTACCCGTCACCTGCCTGGTGGGGCTGGGGCCTGACATATAGGAAGAGTATGCACAGGAGGTCGGCCATCACCTGTTTGCCCCGCAGTGTGACTTCAGAGAATGTGCTTATCTCTGAAGTCTAATTGTGAAATTGGCACGTTAATAAGTCCCTTGTTTGTGATTTTATTTTCCTTTCTCTTTAAATTTGAGAGAAAGCTAAATAGATATTAATTGCCGTAGTCAGGCCACTTATCTCTCTATCCCAATGCCATCTGTCTTCTAGGAGAAAAGAAGTCTAGCTAAATTTAAAGGAATGCTCTTGTAGATGTTTAATACGTAGTTATGAGTAGCTTTGAACTCCTGTGTGACACATGTCTGTGCAGTGATTTTAAAACTCTTTTGTAATTCCTGCCTTCACAGACAAAGCAAAGCAATGCACCGGTTCAGGTTTGGCTGTGGACTGCATACCAGCTGCCACGAGCATTGTCACCCTTTCCCCATGGCCTTCCTGACTCAGCGCTGAGTTACTTACTACCTGCCTGCTCCCCAGAACCCTTCTAACGCTGGGGACAGTCTGATGAACCAATCATGGGGTGCCCTTCAGACACCCAGGGCCGTGGTGGGAGCGTTTCTCTGAATGGTGCTTAAGCAGAGGTTGCAGCGAAAGCCCTGCCATGCTCCTCAGCTCTTTCTTTCTTTCACGGAGGCCAAGGTCATTCCTCCCCCTGGACCTCCTCCCCGTCCTCACGCAGCCACAGCTAAGAGACAGGGAATGACCACGGTCTCCGCGTGTGGCCACAGTGGACAGACCAGCCGCAATCAGTGGGCAGGAGCCAGAGCAGCTGTGACCACGTGCGGCAAGCTCACGGGCACGTTGCTGCAGCCATCTTCTCTTGATCGAGACAAAAATGCTACCAAGGGTGTCATTTTCATTATTGAAATGATGTGATATGTTCATGCTTACTGGAAAAAGTTTTACGTGTAGGTTGCGGAAAATTCTTTTATGTGAAACGTGTGCTCTCGCACACATGCTCACTGCTGCCTTTCTGCCTTCCTTTCCTGCCAATATCATCACAAGTGTCTTAGCATTTTTGTCATTCAAAGGCACTTCTGTACAAGTTAAAGAAAACTCCAGGCTAAGGTCGTGTTTTGGCTCCTGTAACTGAAAAGTCCAGAACAGTGGGAGGTCAGCAGTAGCTCAGGGTCCCCAAGTCCAGGTCCCTCCCTCCTTAAGCTCCACATGGCACCCCTGAAATCTTGGCAGTCCCCTCTCGGTTGGAAAAGGCTGTGTCACCTGCAGGCCTCCCATGCTCTGCTCCCCTGTCACAGGAAGAAAGTGTGGCTCTGCTCTAGTTTCTGCTGAACCCCCTCCGAAAGAATACGTCTCCTCTTATCTCCTTGGCCTTAACCACTGTGCTGGGGGGACCGTTGTTTAAGGCAGGGCCTGGGGACAATCCCACCAAACCAGGCAGACGAAGAACTGGGAAGAATGGTGCTTCCCAGAAGAAAATAGGGGTGTTGTTTAACCAGGAGATGGGGGAGCAGATACCAGAGAGGGGAGGGAGCAGAGGGAGCCTGGGATACAGGCACCATTTTTAAAATGCACATTATCAGTTCTCTAACTATTTGACTTAGAACACGTTTAATCATAAATAAATAATACATGTGTTATCAGTCACTTCAGTTACCTAAATTATTTCGGGGACAGTTGAAAATCAGCCTTAGTATAAAAACCATCTTGGGGTTTTATGGCCTTCTCCTGTCTTGTTCAAAGTTTAGATTTGTAAAGCAGTTGACTGCATGATCCCTTGTCAGACAAATGTAGTTTTGAATTAATATTAAGGAAAGTTTCTGTGGAAACTGCTCTTAGCACATTCATTTACAAATAGAGGTAGTAGATTTTCTTGAATACCTTAACCATTCATGAACCTAACAGTTTAGAATACTAGAAAGTATTAATATATGGAAGTGCTAGATGGACTTTCTGATTGATTTTACTTTTTTCCACCACTTGGAATTGAATGTGTGCACAACTGTTGTGGAAACGATGGATGTGCAGTGAATGGATCCCTTACCACCTGGCTGTCTTTTTCTTGCAATTCTTAGTTGATGGTGACTTTGTAGCCACATTTTAACTTATGTCCTAGGCTTTTGTTCAGTATGAAATTCAGTTATTACATTGAATCTTTTGAGTATTTTCTTCTGCCTCCATGCCACAGCGGTATAGGGAAAGTATTTTTAAGTTTTTAAAAGATTTAAAATTTTTAAATATTCAAATATTTTGAAGTATTAAATATATTAACATTGTATATTTAAAATAAGATTTAAAATCTGTGAGTTGAGGTAGAAGGAATTTCACTCATATGAGTGAGTACAAGGGACCAACCTATCAAAGTTCTACTGAGATTCTACAAACTCTGTGACTCCAGGGCCAGACTGGGGCATGTGTGTCCATGATGGTGGCTGCCATCAGCCCCATACTTCCCTCTTCTGTTTCAGTCCAGCCTGGCATGTGTCCACGCAGAGCTGAGGCCCACTGCCTCCGGTCTAGGTGGTGACCGGAGTGGCCCAAGTAGCAGACGAGCAGAGTAAACTCTTATGGGGGCTGACACGCATGCTACCTGCCCAGGCCCAAGCGCTGCATTCCGTCCCGTATTTGAGTTTCTTCTCAGCACTCACTAGCTGAAATATTTGTGTTTATTGTGTATCTGCCCCCACAAGAATGTGCTTATTGCTGGTTCCCTTCACTGGAGTGTCAGTGTTTTGTGATTCAAGGCTGAAAGTTTCGTCCCATCTTGTTCACTCTGTGTCCACACGCTTGGTGCAGTTCCTTGCCCTTGGTCCTCGTGGAATGAATACCCATTGAATGAAGGAAGGAACTATAAGAAGAAGCGTGGTGAATGCTTAGTTATTGAATCAGTAAGCTGGTGCCGGGACAGCCTGGAGAAGTAGGAGGCCCTGGGGTCAGCTATTCCCAGTTCACAGATCAATATACGGCATCCTCTTAATATGCTAATTCTGCTTTCCCAACACCCACCACCCCCTCCAGCCCCAACACACACACACACACACACACACACACACACACACACACGCATGCTTACTTCCCACCAGCCATCCAGGAAGAAAGCAAGTGCAAAAATGTCTATATAGTAGGAGTCCAGGATTATACTGAGGGAGCGGGGTGCAGAGGGACACAGAGCGCTTAAAGCTCTTTCAGACAAGCTACAGTGGAGTGCGGACAGACGGGAGGGGTGCGGGTGTGCACAAGTCATCCATTAAGTACAACAAGCGTGTATCTCGCCTACTGTCTTCCACTGCTCCGTTCTTTTAATTCAAAAAACCCATGTTTTCTTGCTGCGAGGGCAGGACACTTAGATAAGAGTTCAGAATACAAAGCGGTATTCATATTAGCCTAGCCAAGGTTTTGCAAAGTGAAACAAATCAACTGCAAAAAAAAGAAAGAAATCTATGTTCAGGCTTTTCCTGCAAATGGCTCCTGTGATGATCTGTTATTTATCATTATTCGTGTCATCATACCCTTCTCGTAGCACAAATGATTGGCAGTGAAACTCTGAAATAAGAACGTTCATCTGGAAGGAAAGAATTTCATGAGAAGCGTGTTGCCAACAGCTAGAATGTTTACCAACTTTAGAGAAAACTTGAATAATGATGTTACTGCTGCTAAACACTGATTTTTGCCGTATGCTCGTCTAATGGGTTCAGTACATTTGTTCTTAGAGTTTTAACTTTAAAATATTTGACTTTAAAATATTTTCATCAAGTCTTGAGTCAGAAAAATACCTTTGATAAAACAAGTGGAAGAACACCTAGGGTTTGTGACGTCCTACCATTATTCAGAGCACATTCTCCAGAAAGGTTCCATTTGGTCGGTTGTTCCAGGGAGGCGCTGGAGCAGCTTACGCAGCACACTGACTGTGCCAGCCTTTAGGTTCCCTAGACTTTAACTACAAAACTTCTCGGGGATAAAGCCTTAAAATGCACGATGCCCGTGGTAGCTAAAGGCAGCGCCATCACCCACTGGTCCCCGTGGGGGAACTTAAGCCACAAGCATTCCGGGGACAATCGAGCCGTTAGAATATGGACTGTATATTAGTCTGATAGTATCACTGATGCCTGAGTTCCTGAGTGTGACAGTCACATGGTTACTATGTGGGAGGATGTCCTTATTCTTAGGACACATATACTGAAACCTAGGAGCATGATGTCATAGGTTTGCACTAGTTCTCCATGGTTCAGCGGCATCTCCTCCGGGAGAGGAGTAATGCCGGTGTAACCAGGTAATAACACTAAGTGAATGGAGATGAAGGGGACATGGACGAAATTCTGCTGTTCTTATGCCCTTTCCATACATCTGAAGCTTCGCAAAATAGAAAGCTTAGGGAAGAAATACAGACCTTCGGAGCGCATTGCCTACACATGGAGTTTTCATGTTAGGAGTTTGCTAGCTGGTGTGCGCCCGGGAAATGGTCCCTTAGCTCCCTCTGAGTCTGCTTATGCCTTGCTTGTTCCTTGGGTTGCTTTGGAAGTGGGAAGGCAGTAAAACGCCCTCCCCCAGAGCCCAGAGCCTAGAGCCCAAAGGACGCTGGGATTACACGCAGGAGGGACCTACCCCAGCTCCTGAGCATGTGAGGAGTTGTTTGTTTCATTGTAATTCCTCAAATACCACAGTGACTCCAACGTGTGAAGACTCCAAAATGGGTTGGTTTATTTTGTTTCCTTATTTCCTTTTGAACCTCCTTAAAAAGTCCATCCTAATACCATTCTTAATTTTAGACTTTTTTTTTTAATTCCTCCATTGATTGGTACTCGCTTTATATAATACATAGGTTTTTCAGTAACGGTAGGTGCTAATCAGAGGTTTCAGAATAAAATTGTCTTTCCTCAGACCACGGAGCTTGGCACCTCAGGAATCCTGTGGAAAACTCTTTCAATGTCAAGGACTCCTGCTCATGAATAATTCCTTCATGCATCACTTTTCAGAAATTAACTACATTTATATAATGCTTACCCTGTGCTGGGCACTAGTCTACGTGTTTCAC
This sequence comes from Rhinolophus sinicus, assembly GCF_036562045.2. Taxonomy (NCBI): domain Eukaryota; kingdom Metazoa; phylum Chordata; class Mammalia; order Chiroptera; family Rhinolophidae; genus Rhinolophus; species Rhinolophus sinicus. The sequence continues at coordinate 43,977,802 of NC_133761.1, read as the reverse complement.
TAATATTAACTCAAATAATATTCAAAGCAACCCCTTGAGTTAGACACTGTTGAATTCCCACGTTACAGATGGGAAACTGAGGTGAAGGTGCTTGCCCGGGGTCTCCCACTGCTGAGTGACAGAGCCGCCGTTGCAACCCGGGGAGTCCGGCTCCAGAGCCCTGGAAGCGCACCTGTGCCAGGATTTGTGAAAGGGAAGCTTGCCTGCTTTTCTGCACTCTGACACAACTGCAGTTTAAACATTTAGGAATTTTCATGTTTGTAAAGTAATCCCTGATCTCTGTTTTCACCCATTTTTCATAAAACATTATATTGTTGATCTTCCTGGATTAACAAAATGTCTTTTTAGGCTTTTATATTTCTAGAGGTAGTCATACAGTCCGTGGGGCAGTCCTTCTGGCCTTGGCTTAAGCACTGACTTTTAAAACACTTTTTGTTGTTTTTAGGGTTTTTGTCTTTCAAATGTTATTTTGTTGCTGTCATACCACCTGATAAAACAGGGTCATCCATGTCCCTTCCCCAGACTGAGAACTGCCATTGCTGGGGACCCCTTCTCTCCTCCTCCTCACCATCCCCTTGCTTCTTCTTGGTCTCACGGCGGGTATATATGTTCCCGAAAACATGGTGATCAGCTTTGCCTGTTGTTGAGCTTTATCACACAGTGGAATCGCGCTCCGCGTATGCTCTGAGGCTTGTGCTTTCTCAGCCTCATGTCTGTGAGAGCCAGCAGTTGTCGTCCGCAGCCTTGGCTCATTCATCCATGGGGCATGCATGGATTCATCCGTGTTTGCTAAGGGACCCTCCTTCCACTACTGGGGACTCTGGCTGCCAGCACTGGGCAGCTGTTAAGGTCAGTGCTCCTGTCATCGCCGCTGGCCGTTTCCCGTGGTGCAAGTGCCGGGGTTACGTCAGGTGGGCACTGAGGAGCAGAACGGCGAGGTCCAGTGCTAAAGGGGTAAAGGTGCGCGCCTTATAGGTAGCGCCCAGCCCGCTTTCCTGAGTGTTGACAGACTTTGCTCCGCACCAGCAGTGCTGGGTCCCCCGTGCTCCAAGTTCTGGCCAACTCTAGGCCTTCTTTATCAGGTGTCCCCATTTATGCCCATCTGTTCAGTGTGTTGTCATGTTCTGTTAGGGTCTGCACTGGCCTTACCCTGGGGACAGGCAGGGTGAGCCCCTTCTCTTACGTTTACTCATCATTTGAGTTTCCTCGCTTCAGAAGCATCCATTTCAATATGGTGCCCATCTTTCTGTTAGGTTTCCCCTGACGTGTGTGTAGCATCCTTCTGGCCCACACATGAGCACCCTGCGCCCACGGAATCCGAGGCGTGTAACCCGGCTCATGTAGAAAGATGGCCGTGTTGGCCTCGCTCCACTGGATTGTGCTCATGGAGCAGGACGGGAGCAAAGCATCGTGCTGTGAATGTGGCACCAGGCGGGCCCTGCTAAACCTGCTTGTACTGCAGCTTTTGTCTGTTTTCTCCTCAGCGGATCACACCATTCAGGGAGCCCTTCGCCTCATTGTTCCAAAACTGCTGGCTCTCTGGACACGTCCAAAGTCTACATCGTGTCTCAGAGCAGTGGTCCACAGGTCCCCGGGTCCCTGTCCAAGCCCTACCACCGACAAGGGGCAGTGAACAAATACATTATTGGCTGGAAGAAGTCAGAAGGTAGCCCACCGCCTGAGGAGCCCGGAGTGACTGAATGCCAGGGGTAAGGCGGCTGGTGGGCTGGATCTGGGCGCCTGCACAGCTCGGGAATGACTAAGCAATTGTATTTTCCCCAAACAGAATATAGTTTCTAAAGGAGAGTGATTTGGAAACGTCTTTGTAAAACTCTTTAAATGTTGACATTTATATTTCTCTTTAACAATCTTCTCTTGCCTTGATTTTTGCATCTAAAATTAAATCTCTGTTCTTTGTCTTATATTCAAAAAGCTGCCTACATAGAAAAGCTATGGTAATGTTGATGGTGTGAGTCTAGAGTCTGAATAAACAAGTTCAAGGACAGTTTGAATTCCCAGAGTCTGTGTGCATTTCTTAAAGTTGCTGTGTTAAGTGACATCAGAAAAGAAAAAGCATCTTTCCCAATTTCAACATGATTGTAATTTCCTTCCCTTTCAGCTGTTAGGTTTTGTGGAGGTAAGTAGGGGGTGGTGTTCTGGATCTCTTTGAAAAAGAAAAGAGAAAAAATATTGATAACTTATTACATGTGTGAAAACTCTGCTGACATCTCTTTGAAGAGACAAGTAAAGAAATCATGTTTCAAGATTGCAAAGCAGGGCAGCTCAAACCTATTTAGCTGTTGGTTTGCTTATTTTTTAAAGGATAGCATTAAAAACAAAACTCAACGTGCACTGAATTACGAAGCCCTTGTGCTTTGCTGTGTCTGCACATTCTGACAGTGTCACTAGGCATGGGGGTGCACACCTGGGGTGACAGTGACTTTCAGGCAGCTCTTCTAGGTTTTATGCTTGGTTAATGAACTAGTATCACTTTTGTCCCTGAAAAACAATCTCACCTGGTAAATATCTAGTTCTAAATTAAAAATGATTTTAGGTCTAAAACTGAACATGGAATCTTTTGTTAAAAAAAACCCCATCACCGTCAATAATTGCAAATGAGTTATTTAGCAAATAATTTTATAGTGATAACTAGGCTTTTTATCATAAATGCGAATGTTCTCATGATAATGTTGGTATTTCTGTCTAATACAGTCTTCTGTGTGTTTCACAGAAATTCATCCAAGGACGTAAGTCCTATGAAATGTTTGTAGAAGCATTTTGCACATTGGTGTAAGCACCATGTTTCTGCCAAGGGGTCTCTTGGAGAGTCAGGAAAAGGAAAAGAAGCCCATTGGGACATTTTTCACTCAAGAGTCCCCCAGAGTATGTGCATTTTAACACACTGGTTTGATGACACCGCTTTTTAGAAAAGGAGAGGCAGCATCAGGAATATTGTAAGGGGAGAGTTTGCATTTCTGGGTGTCAGTCTTGTGTCGCCTTGTCACAGGAGGTTCATGCTGGGATTGGAAGCCAGGCCTCAGGCCAGCTCTCTTGGCTGTGTTGGGCTCAGCCTGGCAGGTACAGCAGGCACCCCAGGCCTTTTCCAGCCAAGTAAAGTGCTTCTAAAGCAGGGAAACACTATTTTACGTGGGAGAGATAAATATGTAAGGACTGCAGGCGCTCAGGACTGCACCAACTGTATTTGATATTTTGTCAAAACAGTTTTACCAAATCACTGAAAAATTTGCTTAGAAAAAGATCAGCTGAGTGTAGGGTCTTTGTACCACTCAGACTTAGAGAACTAATATCTCATTGATTTCATAAAATACAAAAGCAGTCATGCCCTCCAGAAGTGTCCCATACTCTGAAATTGCCCGTTATTTTTTAAATCATGTTGCAGAGCCCTCGCTGATTGTTTTTGCTAATAATATAACTGTATGTTTTTGAATGCAGCAGCTAACAAGATTGCACTTTCATGACTTGTTGTGTAGCCCTGAGGGGGTGCCTGGGTGTGGTGCAGGGTCGGTCTGTTTTTCTCCTCAGTCGTTCTCACCATCCAGGAAACCCTTCAACTCACGGTTCCAAAACTAAGTGGGTCTCTAGACACATCCCTCAGTCATGGGCAACACCATGCTCTGTTTGCCCCATGAGAAATGACACTGGGCACCAGAGGTACAGAGCTAATGAGGGTCCGGGCCCCATTTCAGGAACCCCCAGTCTGAGGCAGGAGACGAGGCATAGAAGTTACTCATTGCAGTGTTCCATAAGCAGTTCACAGCTAGAAACTTATTGCACAGATTACACGGGCATCAACTGTAAGAGATTAAGGCCAGTGTTTAGTGGCCTATTTCCTAATTTGTCCTCTTGAAATCGCCCCCTCCTTCAGTATTCTCTGTGTAAGTGGTTTTCTTGTCTAATTGGTCATCACCTGACATTTCCCATCGCCATCCCCCAGTCTCATTAAGCCTCCCTCCATAGTGACCGTCACCTCGTCCCCGGTCTGTGACCTCAGCTCCGCCACCCCAGGACCTGCCATCTGGGTGCAGGCTGCCACGTGACACCCTGCCAGTCTCTGTCCTCGCTCCAGCCTTCCATCCACCTTCCACATTGGACCCATAATGTTCTTCTAAGCAGTGTTCAGAGCTTGCTTTCTTCTCTCTTTGTAATCTTTCTAAACTTTAGATTCTTCAGGGTCCCAGCTTAGCATAGCATAACTAACCCTCCCGATTTGTCCCATGCCTGCGTCCCAGCCCCCTCTCCTCCGCCCCAACCCCGACACTTCTAGGGGCTCTACCTGTACTGCCCTAGGTGAGCAGTTCTGTGTCAGGCCTCTGTGCCTCCCTTCATGCAGTTCCCGCTGCCTAAATGCCCTTTCCAAGTTTCTGAGGCCCCCGCCCTCCCGAGCTGGGCCTCTCTCTGCTCCCGCAGCCCAGCTCTGTGACCTCCCACCCCTACACACCCCCAGCCCAGGACCTCGGGGAGCGCTTGCCCTGCTCACCTCCGTTCGTGGTGACAGCCCCAGAGGAGACCCTCGGAGCATATTGATTGACACGTCCTTTGGCAGGTTTAAAATTACTAATTTAGCAGAAAGGGCTGGTGATTTTTATTCAAACACATAGAATAGCACGTTGTCATAATAATTATAGCTGACCCTTGAACAACATGGGTTTAAACTGCGCAGGTCCACTTACACGCACATTTTTTTCACCTTTTAAACAGATGACATAAACTTACAGTATTGATAAATACACACAGTACTGTAAATGTACTTACTCTTCCCGATGATTTCTTTGGTAACATTTTCTTTTCTCTAGCTGACTTTATTATAAGAATACAGTCTATAATATACAAATTATGTGTTAATCCACAGTTTGTGATTGGTAAGGCTTCCGGTCAACAGTAGGCTATTAGTAGTTAACTTTTGGTGAGTGAAAGTTATACATGGGTTTTCAGCGGTGCCGGGGGTAAGCACCCCTATACCCCACGTTGTTCAGGGGTCAGTTGTAGAGGTGCTTGATTTTTATCCATGCAGTTATTGCTGGGCGCTGGGGTTTTTTCCCTTCTTTCCCATGGCACATACCTTGTTTTCCCAAAAATAAGACCATGTCTTATATTAATTTTTGCTCCAAAAGACACATTAGGGCGTATTTTCAGGGGATGTCTTATGTTTTCATGTACAACAACCTACACTTATTCAAATACAGTCATGTCATCTTCTTCTGGAACATCAGCATAATGTACTAACTGCGTCCGTCTGGCTGACGATCTTAACTGGGGCTTATTTGGGGGGTAGGTCTTATTTTCAGGGAAACACGGTAGGAGTTCCTGAGCACCTCCCACCCCCATTCTCAGATCGGAAGCTGGGCGCTGCTCAGAGACACTCTTCCCCAAATCTCGATTGTTCTTTCCCTCTGTGGCTTTTGTGCAAAGCCCCCAGGGTCGTGGGTTCTTGTGGGGTCCCCATTTTCATGTCATGCCATCCCACAAGCCAACCAAATCTTCAGTCATGTTTTAAACGTCTTTAAAAGCTGCTTTCACAGCCCCTGTTGGTTCCTGTTGTCATGTTGCTGGTGCTTCCAGAACCAAGACCTGGCCCAGGGGCAAACAAAAGCCAGAGAGATTTGCAGAGAAATCATTGTTAATTTTGAGCATGTCTGTGTGCGTTCCTAATGCTGATCATTCCCTAGTGAGCGGTCACACTGTGACAAGATGGCCTTGCTTTTGAACTAGAGTCATCTCAGTGACACACACATCATGCAGGGCACCCTCCGTTGCCTGCTGCCCTGGGCTATGGATTCCTAGAGTCTTAGGTTTCAGGTCATATGGTAAAGACCATTCACCTTCACTAACAATACTGCCAGGACAACTACTGATAATTCCCTGTGTCTTCAGGAACGTTTGGTTGCTCAGATTGCATTTCTAGAGGAAAACTTTTAGAAACGACTCCCCAGTTTTCTCCGTGGAAAAGAGCTGGAAACAACAATTCAGCTAGACAATCTTTTGTTGTCCATAAATCCATTTTTATATACTGATAATTAAGGGAGACAGCTGCTTTATTTATCCAAACAGCTTTGCAAAATTGCTGGTAATAAAACATGCTTGGCACATGCCCGAATTGATTACTGTTAAACTCTAGGCTCTCTCGGGTGTCTCTGTGATGCCTGGGTGAGACATGGGGTGCAGCGGGCTGTCCAGCCACAAGAGAAAGGTTCTCTCATTTCTGAGCAGCACAGGGGTTCCCTCAAAGGACACAGGATACTCTCTGATGAATTATTGCAATTGTGTTTTCTGACACAGAATAGGAATGGACAGGCACAGCCTTCTTTTAAAAGCTGGCTCTATTTTTTCCTCATCCGGGGCTTTGGGGATCTGATTTGTTCCTGAATTATTCAGAAATCTAACTTTGCCGTTGAGCTCATGGCACAAACAGACATGGAGAGCTGGGGCAAATGTCACAAAAGTGAACTGACTTAACAGTTAAGAGTTGTGCTTATGTGTATGTGGTTGTTGAAACCAGTTATGGGATTTGAATTCTTAACACTGCAGGCACTTGACACACAGGCTGACCACTGCTTCTAATCCCTCTTCTGGTGTGTTCCAACAGGCTGTACAGTGAGATGGATCTCATGTCCACAGCAACTCAGCATCAGACGGCGGTGGGAGACCCGGTCTCAGAAACGCAACATGTCCTGTCAAAAGAAGACTTTGTGAAATTGATGCTTCCTGACAGCCCCTTAGTGGAGGAGGGGAGAAGAAAGGTGAGCAGCTTTTGGGGTCTTTGAAGCTTCTAGAAACACTAAAGGAAAGTCTAAAGAGACTTGATGGTTCCCAGAATACTCCAGTCTTTGTTATCTGGTAATCCCACCAACAGCTCTCCACACAGCTGGCCGTTTTCAGTGTTTATTTTATCCAGAAGCAAACGAGCCTAGGAGAGGCTAGGAAGGGCAGCTTTGCGGCATGGATAGAGGGAGCTAGAGTCTGGCGGGCCTGGCCTCAAGGCCCAGTTCCAACAACGAGCATCTATGTGACTTTGTACCTTGTCCGCCTCTGTAAAAAGGAGACAGATAATCAGTGAACTGCAGAGTTGTAGCCAAGATAAGAAACAACACGGGCAGAGCCTCATGCGGTGCCTGGACATAACAGGTGATCAGAAGTAGATGCTATTAAGATTCACAGCACCCAACTTTCGCTCCAGAACTCCACCCTCTGCTCCCAGCTGTCCCTCTCAGATGTAATCCTGTCCCAGAAGCGGGCAGGAGTTAGATATTGTACTGCCTGCCGGGCATCAGACATAGGCTGGAACTTGGGCCGTGCCGTGTAAAACTAGGCAGCGATCACAAGGAAAGGCCCTGCATTCATCTCACCAGCCACCCTCGTGTTCAAGACCCCTGGCCACTGTTAGGTCACTTACTGTTCTTACCAGCTTGGTGTCATTATTATTACAGTCTCTTAAACCACTCTGTTAAATAATGGAAAGCATTAAAAGGGACTTACAGGTAATTTAGCGCAGTCTCCTCTTTTGGCAAATAACTGAGGCCCCAAAGGCTGAAAGGTGAAGTTCACATAAATATTTGGTGGAATCCAGATCTTCTCGCTTCTTATCCAGCTCTCTCTCTTGTCCAAATTTAAAACAAGGAACAATATATCCGGCCTTCCCCTATGGACTGTGATTGGATGAACAGCAAGTCCCAAACAGCCGTGCCGTTGGCCTGCGTGGGGTGTAGAATAGGCTCTCATGCAGCACTGCGTCCGAGTGCTTCACTCTGATGTGCCTGTCGCCTTTGGTGAAGCACCTGCACGTGCTGCAAACAGGGGATCCCAGAAGGACTCTGTTCTGAACTTGTATCGAGTCCTGTGCCCTGCGTAGAAGCGTGGATGCAGACTTGCACACAAGTGCAAGCACAAGTGCAAGCAGCTTTCCTTTTCATCGGAATGCACTTCTCCTGGACAGTCTGTGGGTTTTCTTTTCTCCTTCTGAGACCAGCCACCTCCTTTCCATAGTATAAATTTAACTTTGTAGTCCCACACATTGCAGTTCTCATTCATCAGTTGGACAGACTTGACAGAATGGAAAGAACATATACAATAGAAATATTTTTAGCCGTCTCGCTACATTCACAAATGTAAATAGCCGGCTCTATATTTGTTTGATGCAAACATTCTGGCTTTTACGATTGTTTATATAAAAGGAATGTGGCTCAGTGCGCAGAAGTGGTTGGAAATCCGCATTTCATTTCATCTTTCTTGAGTATTTGACTACTTGCTTCTTCAGTAAGACTTTTCTTTACCCCTGTGTGTGATTTAACACACAATAATTTTAATGGTGCCTTTAAATATGCCTTTATGATCACTTATTAGAATTAAAGTGAGTGGTACTTGAAAGTAGACAGTAATATTTTACTGATTTAATTTTTCTTGAACCTGTTTGTATGGCCTAGAAAGCCACAGTGTTCAGAAGAGTTTTATTACTTAGATTGAACGTCCTATGCAGTTGACTGGTACAGAAATTGCCTAATATTAAAATGCAGTCATTTCAAATTAAAATCAAGCCAGCACTATGTGTGGTTTTGAATAACTGCCGCCTGAAATGGCAACCGTCTGTATTTCCACGAGATTCCACTGCTGTAAGGTTATGGAGGTGCCATTTAACATTTCAGAATTAATAAAGCTCTGCATATCTAATTCCGTGTTAATATCTCACAGAATGTCACAGGAGGAAATCATTCAAGTCCGTTAAGGGCACCTTTGCCTAGGTGACCTAGGTGACACATGTGTGGGGTAGCATGCCTGAGCCAAGCCCACCTGCCTGGGGGAAACTCCAGCCAGATCACAGAGCCCTGTGAGCCCAGCGGCTTTAGTCGAGTAAACGCCATGCTTTCAGCCTTTAATGTCTGTTTCCCCCTCCCCTCTCCACGTTTAAACCCCTAGTTTTCGTTTTACGGGAACCTGTCCCCACGCCGCTCGCTGTGTCGCACCCTCTCAGACGAGAGTATATGCAGCCATCGCAGGGGCTCCTCCTTCGGCAGTTCCCGAAGTTCGGTTCTGGACCAGGCCCTGCCCGGCGACGTGCTGTTCAGCACCACGCCCCCCTACCGCAGCGCGCGGCCCCCGCGCACCCACGCGCCCAGCCTCGGCAGCCTGCGAAGTAAGTGGGGGCGGGGCGCCCCACTGCGGGGCTGGGGGGTGGGGGGCTGGCTCCTGCCTGCTGCCCTTCACGTTGTCTCCTGCGGAGCTTTTGGGGGGCGGGGGGATTCACTTATCTTTAAAATATATACCATTTTGGTGGTGTGTGTTCTTTTCTTTCTTTTTTTAATATGATTAAAGCCCTAGAGTGGATATGTTTTAGAAGTTAAGCAATACTACCAATTTTGAAGAAAATTGGAAAACCTATATGAAACACTTTTATCAAGTAAAATAGTGAACTTTATACCATATCTCAGCTATTCCATCCATAAAGAAAAAAATGTCTAAAACCTGATTTTATAAAGAGAAAACTGGTGCCGGGGCAGGGTAGATGTTTCTCGTGGGCAGGGAGCAAGGAGAAAAGTTTGGCTTTCTCGCCTTCTGTTTCTTCTTGAGTTCAACTTCTGGCTACCTGCAAGGTGGCTGATGGGTCAGGAGATGGCGTGGGGACCAGCTTCCCCCTGGGCGGGGTGTCCTGTGCTCATCACTTGTTCTCTGTGTCCCATTTACTCCAATGTATGGGTCACCGGTTGACTAGATACTTTCTAGATGATAGTTCTTAACATCCTAAAATCCCTGATTTTTATGTAATGTCAGTGCTTCATTCAAGTGTCAGTGTTTAAAGACGACTTTTTACATTAGATTTTTTTTCCGTTTTTCATAGTTAATGTCTGTTGTACAGAAAGAATGGGGATTTAATCAGAAGTGTATTCATTGTCAGGTTTTTCTAACTCCCATCATGGACAATGTTATCTTTAAACCAATTTAAACTTCATAATACACATAGACATCCTGGGCTAAATGAAATAAAAGTTCTCATAATGTTTCTAATGTTTAACATAATTGCAAATGAACCTTGTCTCATAAAATTCTTAATCTATTTCTTTAAGTAGCATAATACCCTGCCTATTATAAAGGGTCCATTTGCTTAAATTGAAGAAACCTTTAAACTCCTTCATAACTATATGACAGGTCAGACAGATATATTCGAATACCCTAATATAAATGTTTTTACTTTTTATTGTAAATAGATGACTTTAATGTCCTCTTAAAAGCTTTTGTAAAACCAATAAAACTAGGTTTTTGCAAATGTTATTTTTTTCATTTAAAATGTGATGTGAAATCTGTGGCATATGTAGTAATGTAGCTCTTACATTCTGCCCCTCACTTGCTTCCATGTGAAAAATATGTATCTTTTTTTTTCCTAGCTTCACTTATTTTTAAAGAAACTATTTTTAGAGCAGTTTTAGGTTCACAGCCAAATTTAGCAGAAAGCATAGAGAGGTCCCATGTACCCCCAGCCCCACACGCACAGCCTCCCCCATTGTTAACATTTCTCACCAAAGTGGTGCATGTGTTAGAATCCATGACCTACACTGAGAGAGCATTGTCACCCAAAATCCACAGTTTTCGTTAGAGTCACTGTTGGTGGTGTACATTCTGTGGTCTAGACAAATGTCTAATGACTTGTATCCACCATGACAGTGTCACACAGAATAGTCCCACTGCCCTAAAAGTCCTCTGAGCTCCACCCACTCACCCCTCCCTCCTGCCTTCTCTCTGCAACCACTGCTGGTTTTGCTGTGTCTGTTTTTTTTGCCTTTTCTAGCATGTCATCTAGTTGGAATCAAACAGGATGTAGCTTTTTCTGACTAGCTTCTTTCAACAAGTATTTAATGCTCATTTGTTTTTAGTGCTGAATAATATGCCATTGTCTGGATGGGCCAGAGTTGATTAATCCAGGCCCACTGAGGGGCTGTGTCCGTGTTAGTTTGTTCGCAGTACGAAGACACAGCTGGAAACAGGCAGGATGTGCTGTTTGCACTGTGACATCACTTTCCAGCTTCAAACTGTCTCACTCATCTTCACTGTTCATTTCTCTAGGAAAAGCAGTGAGCATGGCCCTTCCAGTTCACTGTTTCTAATGAAACCTTCTTACTTGGCAATGTGACTTTTCCGATTTCTATACTTTACAAATGACTCAGAAAAAATTCTCCAGGTTTCATGGGCAAATGAACAAATGTATATCAAGGAGCCGGAAGTCATTTGTATTGCTGTGTCTTCCCCCCACGACTTCTGGTTCCCTCTACCCTGCCCAGGAGGGTTCAGCCTCTGGAGGGCCACGGAATCCCACACTCACTTGTGTGGCTCCAGCTCTTGCACGGACTCAAGACTGACGTGAGCTGTGCTTCGCTTTCGTGGTTCCTGGCCATCCAGCAGAGCCCCTGTGAGGACATAGCGCTCTGACAGTAGTGGGCAGCCTGAACCTGGAACCCGCAGGCTGAAATGTGGGTGCTGAGGCCTCACAGGTGGGTGTGGGCGACACGCGAGCATCCCAGGTTGCCCGGATGTTTCTCTCCACTGCTCAGGGACTTCACGGTGCGTTAAAACTAGGAGTGAGGGTTGGTTCTGTCGAATCTTCTCACACTGGACACCTGAGTAGCTGCAGAAATAGATCCAGGCAAAACTCAGAAGGCTCTTTTCAACATGAAAACTCGAGCTTTCCTAGGAAGCATGTGATGTTCAAACACAGAACCCTCCCCTGGGAGACACTCACAGGCCTCATGCCCAGTGGAGAAAGGCTCGTGTGAGGGACGGTGACGAGGCCATCTCGTCACACAGACCTCGTCGCTGTACCTTTTCTGCTGTAATTATTAGGTCACAGGCTTCTGGTTCGGTGTCCTTAGCTTCTAAATGTCCCAAATATGAACCTCTCGGAATCTTTCTCCTTGTGACATCAAAATCTTACTTCAACCTTATGAGACAGATGCGTGACCAACCCATGGTGGCTGGGCTTCGTGTCACGATTCATAGTATTTCCTGTGAAGTCACTGAAATCTGCTATGTCTTTGTCTCCACCTGGGAGGTATGAACGTGTGGCCCAGTGGACAAGTGAGCGTGATTCCGAAATGGCTCTGCATGGCCCTCAGGGCCTGCATTTGCTTCCGTTATTGCCGGAGGTGAGAATAAAACTTCGTCAGTGGCTCAGAGAGAAAAAGAAATGGGAGTGGCCGTGTGGACAGAGTTCACAGAGCAGATAACCAGTGATACTGAAAAGATTCATGGTGTCCTTTCCCTTTTTGACCTGGACACCTGGCTTCAGCCCCAAGCACTGGCAGGTTCCGATCACGTGTTTAGAGAGAATTCCTGCTTCTTTTTTGTAGAACGGGGATCAAAACTCTCCCAGGAATGGTGCAAATCTTCCTACGAGGCTAGACTAATGAGAGCTCTTAAGTTTTGGAAGATAAACACAGTATTAGCTCTTACGTGTCCCCAAGTCCTACAGTTCAGACCTAGGCACCTCACAAAGGATGCCCCTTGAAATTAAAAACAGGAGGGTGGAGTTTTAGAATAAATAAATCAGTCTTCTCCTTATAATGTGATGCTCACACTGGATGCTGCAAACCCCAGGTGTGACTGGTGTGTGTGCAGGTGATAAGAGCTGCTCACCAGCAGAGCGTGACCCTTGCTTGCTACGGTCGGCTTTACAGAAGGTGTGCATGGGCCGTCAGAGGCAGGGTTTTGATGGATTCCATTCTCTTAATGTTCTCAGTAGCCTCTGAATAAACGTCCAGGGCTTTCTGGAGAGTAATTGTGAAACCTCAGGTATCTGACCCAGGAAATGCTATCAGGTAGGCTCCTCACCTTTGTGACAACAGTCAACTCCGGCTCCATGAAGGTGGTCACTGTGATTCCAGGTGTGGGACAAACGAACAGTAAATCACGAGACCAGGTCCTGGGCCTGAGGGCAGGACATGAGCCGCTTCTCAGAAGCCATGAGTCACTTATTTTCTGAATCGTCCACACAAGCAGCGTGGGCTCCTGAGGTCACAGGGACTTGGGCAGAGCTGCTTTTGAAGTAACAGGCTTTGTGCCTTTGCTTCCCCACCTGTCAACTCAGGAGACAGTCTAGGTATGGCTGCCATGCCATGCGCCGTGGTGCCCTGGGACAGCTGGGTGTGCAGACCTCACCCAAACCCCACCAGACCAGCAGCATTAGGGTTCTTCTGCTATGGACTGGGCTCATACAGGGCAGAACCCGTGACTTACTCTACCCCTAGTGCAAATATTGTACCTGGTGGGATCCGGAAGATAGTAGACGCTTATAAATATCTCTTCGGTGATGGCAGTAGTGATACCTGATTTCAGCTAAAGGTATTATAAAGGATTTTTGGTGGTTTGGGACCTCAGACAAAGAAAGAGAGATGGTCATTTTTTTTCAGTTATATGGTTTTCCAAGCCTTGGGGGGAGTTTTAGGTCCTTTTCATTTGGATAATTCCGAGAGGATGTAAGCAGCTCTTCCTGATTTAAAGTGGTTGTCATGGACACTAGGACCCTTCCACTTCCTGAAAGACTTTCTCGCGGAACTCTGCTCGTCAGTCCCGTCTCGGCGACTGTCATCCCCTCAGATGGGCCTTCCCCAAGCACGCCATCAGCCTCCTCAGTCTCATCAGCCTGTTTTCTTTTCTTTGAAAGACTTGTCACTGCTTGCATGTTTGTGTTTACTTGTTTATTGTCTCTTTCCGCGTTTGTAACATAAGCTTCGTGCGGAATGGGCCTTGTCTCTCTTATCCATTGCTGTTCCCCATCACTAGGCATGCGGTAGTCGTTTCATAGCTACGCCACAGGTAGACGGGGAGTGGGTAGCGCTCCAGATAAGCTCGAGAGGGATGGACTCTTGTAATCTTCGCATCGTCTTTGCCAGCTCCATGGTATCAAATGAACACGGAAGTCCCACTCACAGTTGGGGGAGAGGGGATAAGAGTTTGTAATGAAGAAGAAATGTCACAAACTCTCCCCCTTTTGCTCCTTGTTCCCTATAAACCTTGGAGGAAGTCAGAAGGATGCCGGGAGCTTGTGACCCTTACCACCCAGTGAGACCTTCCCAGATCCCACAGCAGAGGGCCATGTTGCATGTGGCCTGCGTGAGCTGGTGCAAGGCCGCGAGCGAGGCCTGTGGAGCCACGGGGCCTGCCCTGCCGTGGGGATGCTGGGCCCACTCACCCGCTCGCTCACTAGGCATCAGCTTCCCGGCCACTGAGATTCAGATTTGTGCCTTGGTTCAATGACAAATGGCTACCAACCATGGAACTAACTTCAGGAAGAGTCAAAGCTTCCCTCTTCAGCCCAGGACTGGCGGGTCTCCGCTGTCAGACTCCGCTGGGTGTTTGGGGAGGATGGCTCTGCGCTCACAGCTGCAGGAGACCCGGGAGCGGGAGCAGGGGACCAGCCTCGCACCTCATCCCCTGACTCAGCCACCGAGTCGGTTGGTCCTGTCCCCTCCATTGTCTTTGCATGTGTCCCTCCTTCCTCTCGTTTTTTCTCTCCACCTGGCTCCTGGTAGAGCCCGTAAGGATGTTGTCCGGTGGTATCAGGGAGGAAAGTGAACAGCACATAGTGTGCCTTAGGTCCGATTGTAGGCTTTCAGCTGCCACAGCTCAGGTGAAGGATTGTTTCTTTATAAAGGCAAAGAAAATCCTCAAGTCGGCATTTCTTAACAAAACCAAGCTGAGAGTGTACTTGCTGTGGAACTGTTCATCCCGAGTCATTTTCACTCCAATGCTTTCCTCTCCAACGAGGGAAGGAAGGCGGAGGGCGAGGGCAGGGCCCATGCACACCGGCTTCCAGCCTGCCCGGACGTGCACCCTTCCCAGGGCCGCCACACTCCTGCCCCATTCCTGAAGCAGCTCATCACCTGGGAGTTAGTGACCTAAGTAACTGCCACCTGGTTACTTAATGAGAGCCAGCTCCAAGTAAAGCAGCCCATGTGTTGGAGACACAAAGGAAGCGCTTCGCCAGGGACTGACAGTCCCTGGGCTTCCTTTGCTTTCTGCCCAGGGGCTGAGCCTCAGACCGGGACCTGGGACGGGTTTGGCCCCGCCTCTGCTGAGGGCTAGCTGGGGCTTCAGAGAGGAAACTGAGAGCGGACTGCCCCGCACCCAGCTCCCACCCAAGCTTTGCTGCTTCCTTGGGCTCCTATTCACCCCTGGGCCCGTGGACAGAATACATCACACACACACACACAACGCATAGGAGTGGTGGTTATTTCAAAGAAGTTGAGCGCTGCACGTGGGGAGAGTGGCGGGAATGGTGCTAACCAGTATCCATCCCTGGGTTCCCTTGGAAACGGAGGCTGGGATGAGGTTGGTGGACTATTACCACATCTGCGCGGGGCCGTATTTAAAATAGAGCCTTTTGACTGGGTTAGCTGCATCTGTTAGAGGTCGGCTGAGAGCTGCATGGGAATGGTGTTGAGAGCGGGGACTCTAGTGTCCCTCCAAGGCCAGATGACAGGCGCTGTCTCAGTCCAGATGCCAGCATTTCCCAGCGACCCGAAAGGATGTGGGAACAAAAATTACAGGTGCATTCAGTTAATTATGTCCCTTACTTAACGTAATTGCAGGCTCAGACAGCCAGGTGGTCATTATTTTGATTGGTCTAATTACTCAGATGTGTTCACAGGCAGCTGCATGCAAGGTTCCAGGCAGGTTCAGAAAAGGCATGAAAGAGAAAGTCCAGTGGAAGCCTTTTGAAAATGTGTCCCTGGCTCTGAACAGCTAGTGTTAATGACAGAAACACTTAAGGGCCTGTGATGACAGTTTAAAGAGAAAAAGAATTGTAAAAGCCCCGTTTGTCCAGACAGCGGAAGACCACGGAACATTCTGGTTGAGCCAGGGACGCAGCCACCTCATTAAGCCAGCAAAGCAATCCAGCCACCGTCTTTGTGCTTAGCATGTAAAATACTGTCTCTTTCTTCTTCGTTAATAATGGAAACAAAGTTAGTCTTCCTGCATTTTTATAATAAACTGATATTTGAGGCATCTCGAATTTGGGTGCTCAGCTTAGATAACCATTCTGCAGCACGCTTGTCAGACTTCCTGTTTAGAGAGAGATTGCACCAACCCTCTGTACAACAGAAGCTTGGGACACTCTTTAGAAGGGGGACTGTCATCCTGGAGTAGGCAGGACAGTGTCCTGTGGCCAGTAACACTCAGATGTGTGTCCTCAGAGAGGCCTGCCCTGGAAGAAACTTCTGCCAGGTTCCCATGTGTGCAAAGGCTCGAATCTAATCTCCTTCCACCCCGGCCTTTGGGGCTGGCTGACCTCTAAGTGAGTCTGTAGGTCGTGGCATTTTTACAGACCTCCGTTTTTCCAGCTGTGTGCCGTTGGGGTAACTGCAGCACAAGGTCTCCTTTGGGGCAAACTGGGAGGCGGCCGGTGCCCTGTGCTGCGTCCTGACTGACTGGTGTGTCTCATTTAGGTGAGTTCTGGTTCTCCGACGGGTCCTTGTCGGACAAATCCAAGTGCACAGACCCTGGCCTGATGCCTCTCCCGGACGCGGGCACGGGCTTGGATTGGTCCCACCTCGTGGACGCTGCGCGGGCATTTGAAGGTAAAGACTCACAGCCTCCGGGCCCAGGTGGCAACCTGGGGAACGCGTCTGTCCTCAGGCTGTCTGGGGGAACGTTTGGGTGCTGGCTCCTCTGTGAGGATGAAAACGAGGCGGGAAGGCTTGAGCTGTGACTCAGGACACTTCCTTAGGGAGACCATGTCCTTTAGTGAAATGGGCAAAGGATCCCAACCTATATTCCAGTTCAGGCACAGCTGTGACCTGGGGCAAGTTACTTTTCCTCTCGGACTTCTGTGTTCTTACCTGAACCACAGAGGTGAATATTTAAGGTGCAGATTATGTCTTTCCTCCCAGCGTGGTGAGGGGAGATAACAGCAGAGCCCTTCAGAGCTTGAAGCTGCCTGCTGGGGCAGGACACGCCTACGGCCGGGCGGCCGGTGACTTGGAGGAAAGGAAGGTGCTGGGACCATCTGCCCCTGCCGGCGTGGGCCTCAACGTCCCCTTCAGACGGTGTGGTCGGTGAGGGTGGCTGGGCCAGCTCTAACCAGCTGACCTCTAAGGGCCCTTCCAGCCGCCATACGGCCATCCACAATGTTTGCTTTTGGGACGTTAGGAGATTGAAGCTGCTCTGTTTTCCAGCTCGCAGGTAAAGGTGAGCAAACAAGGAAGATGCTGGCTTCACTTGCATGCTCAGGATCTCACATGTGGGTAGGTGCGCAGCCAGTGACCCAGGATGGTGACTTCTTGCCACCTGCTACGATGACAGCTCCTGCCCCTGGGGTGACGGTACAACTGACAAAGGAGGCAGGGTCGTTGTACTAAGGCCATGTGTGAGGATATGCTGTGCGTCCCCACAGGAAGGGCCACAGCCGTCTGAGTGGCCCGTCTCTCTCCCCCACCCTTTACTCACCTTCTCAGTCTCTGGTCACTTGGCCCCAATGTCCAGGCTTCAGGAAATGCAATTGGATTCTCCCGCAGGAGCAGCAGCTGTGCTTTGGTCAGGCTGCTGCAGAAGTGGGGGGTGGCTGCAGTAACTGCTCCCCCTCAAGCTTACTCTGCTAGAGGGGCCCTATGCTTGGGGAGGGGGACTACTCTGTAGTTAACACAGACACGAGGCACGAGGGACACTCAGCTCCCGTGACAGACAGAGGGAAGCTCTGTCAGCACATTTCTGCAGAATGAACAGGCTCTTACTGCTGCCATAACAGCGCGTGAGGCTGCTTTTGGGTTCGCTGCTCCACAAAGTCCTTGTTCCCGAGGCAGCTTCCTTCCCTGATACCACCGAAGTGGCTTAGGTGTTCAGAAAACGTTCTTTCCCGGCTCCCTACACTGGCCTAGCTGTGATGTGGCCCAGCCCCGAGGGTGGGAACGCTGTCTGCACCTCTGTTCACAGCCACCCAGGCAGCAGGTAGCAGATTTTCTCTAGCATGTTCTTTATACACCGTGTTCTCCTGCTGCCCCAGGAGAGCCTAAGAGCGTCAGCTGGGTGCCCCCCAGTGCCTAAGTGCTTGCACAAAACTTCCCACATGAAGTCTGTTACTCAGTCTGTCTCTTCTTATTAGGTAATGAGTTTCTCATGGGAAGGTTGCTTATTTTCTTTATCTTATCGTTATTAAGCACATGGCCAGATAACAAACATAAGAGCTGGTACAGGGGACTAGGTAGGTATTAAGTATACACGGTGCTGTGCAGCCGTGAGCTAGCCCTGCTCACAGCCTAGGTTTTAATCTCTGAGCTCCTTTTGCAGTTTGCGCTCATTTTTCAGGTTTAAAACAAAATTTATCAGCTAATCTCTATATCTATCCCCGTTTGTGTCTTTGCTTGGTGCCTTCCACCCCTTCGGAATAAAATTGCTGCTATGAAGTGGATCTTTTCAGGGAACTGGGGGGCAAGTGAGTGGATGAGAAAAATAACACACACACCATGACTGAGCTATCAACCCGGCATTCTGGCTGTGATCGCCGCTCTGCTGCTGGGACGTGGGCTTTGGACAAGTCACTTAACTACCCTGACACACATACTTGGTGGCAGCACTGAACATCCAGCAGTCCTCTGAGGGCCTGCTTCCTTGCTCGGGGCTGCAGTCTTCCCGTCTATAAACTGAAGACCATTTCCAAAATGCCTGGAAGGCTTCTTTCAGTCCTAAGCCTCCCATTCTGTTCATCTGAGAGTATTTCTGAGCAGAAGTTCAAGTGCAGCTAGCAATGGGCAGCCCTGGACAAAGGAGGAAAAACATGATGTGCATACCCCACTAGACAGTGCCGCAGGCACATGGGCAGCTCAGTGAAACACAAAGTCTGGGAAGCTGTTTGCCAGGGCAGGCAAACCTGACCTTCCAGAAGTTTCCAGACAATGTGTACAGAAAATACAGAGAGAGTTAATGTCGTGTTGAAAAATTTCAGTAATTTTCCGTGCCACTCTGTAGGGTAGCATAACACCTGAGACAGTAGTCAGCTCGGGAAAAGTCAGTTGCGAGTTTGCAACTCCAGACCCTTGACTCATCAGTGTCAGCTTCACTCTGGCAGGGGTTGGCCTGATGGTGACTGGGTGTGATCAGTCGCCTTAGCACTTTCAAGAGAAATGTCTTCACCTGGATACTAACCCGCTTGCCCTGCTTGTGACTTGATCTCTTTGTACCAGTTCTCAGAGCCGTTTCTGAGCTAGACTAAACACCATAAAAAGATAGTCCAAGTAAATCCCCATGTGCTTGCTAAGGTGTCACAAACTAAGAAAGGCAGTTCAGGACCCCTTACTGAGCTCAGACCTCTGTGGAATAGCGCTGTGCCCATGCTTTGGACGTAAGTAGTCAGTAGAGCTGAATTTGCAGGATGGACCCCGTAAAGC
Source organism: Rhinolophus sinicus (assembly GCF_036562045.2). Classification (NCBI taxonomy): domain Eukaryota; kingdom Metazoa; phylum Chordata; class Mammalia; order Chiroptera; family Rhinolophidae; genus Rhinolophus; species Rhinolophus sinicus. The sequence continues at coordinate 43,958,423 of NC_133761.1, read as the reverse complement.
CTGTGCTACACTTCATCCGGGCAGACGTACCCCCACCACCACCACCACCACCACCACCGGTCAACCTCATTTACACTCCACGCTTCAGCTTCTGATGTATTCGTCTAAGAGCTAAATTGACACTGGACCTGTGAGTTTGAGAATCTAGGTTTTCCTGTACCATTCAAGAATAGAGTAAAGGTTCCTCATCCCTCTGCCCCGTGGATACTCAACTCTGTTTAAACTCTGTTGGCGCAGAGAACATAAGGCAGACAGTATTCTGAGAGTGAGTGCCCTCAGTGCACGGGCATCAAACAGGACAAGCGTCCCGTACCTCGTTTCTGAGCACAAGGCGGTGACAATAGGATTAAATAAGAGAAAGAAAGCACAAGCAAAAAACTAACCATTTGGAAAATTTTAAATATTTAATAATTGTGCTAGGAAGAATTAAGGAACATATGAGCACTTTTTCTTTTCTACTGAGTAATAATGAAAAAGATGCTACCGTGTTTCCCCAAAAATAAGACCTAGCCGGACAATCAGCTCCAATGCATCTTTTGGAGCAAAAATTAATATAAGACAGTCTTGTTTTACTATAATGTAAGACCAGGTCTTATCTAACATAATATAAGACCAGGTTTTATATTAATTTTTGCTCCAAAAGACGCATTAGAGCTGATTGTCTGACTAGGTCTTATTTTCGGGGAAACTCAGTACCTATTAAAATCTTTGGACCACAGCCAGAGAGTAGTCTTTAAACAAAATGTATTGTTTCAGAAACATTTATTTAAATTTAAAAGAAACATGAAAATTAATTAACTGTACTTCCAAAACATTCTACAAAATCTGTGAAAGGAAAGAAATTCAAATATTTTTTTAAAAAACTGGGAAGTGAGATTTTAGTGCAATTTATAAATAAAAAAATCAGTGATCAATTTTCTTTGAATATGGATAAACCAATATAAATTTGATCGGAACATGAAAAATACAAGTGAATAATATTAGAAATGACAAAGGACATTAGCATTAACAATACATAGAGAGATTGAAAAAAGTTGCTAAGGGATGTCTAGCAGCTATATAGGAATAAATCTGGTAAGTAAGGTAATTGGACACTTCCTACAAGAAGAGGGGGAAGGGATCATGAAAAAACAGTCAAAGGCCAAAGCATGGAGTGCACTGAAAATTGCCTAAGAATATCCCCAAGTCCCAAATGTCACCTGAAACTAAATTTACAGTTAATTGTCATCAAAGTTTCAAAGAATAATGATGCCCTTGTATAAATTTTTCTTTAACTTCAGAAATAGCTTTATTACATAATAGGATTCTTTCCTAATAACATACACACACACACACACACACAAAATAAGACAATCTTGGTCATTAATATTGATGTGAGAAAACTTAGATGAAATTTGGTAGTACATTTAAAAGATTATTCATTGTTATTGGCAAGAGTTTAGCTGGTTTAATAAAAGGAAAACTTTTAATTATAAGTTACAATAGATGAAGTAATTAAAAGTTATATCAACTTCACAAAAAGATATATATATAATATAATTAGGACCTATTTCTAATAAGAATTAAGATTTGAGAGATACCTTCAAAGCCTAACAAAAAATACCTACTTCATTCCTAGTAGTTATGTAACAATTAATGGAAAAATGTTTATAAGCATATCCCTTAAATCCAGAAATCAAACAAGGGTATCCTTTGAGACCACATCATTTAATTTTGTACTGGAATCCTTGACATTTGAACAAGGAATGCAAAGGAAAAATGAATAGATTTTGGAGGTAAATAAGTATTTATGGATGTGCTTCTATATCTAGAAAATATGAAAGACCAAAAGGAAATCATTAGAGATTGTGAAATAAAGTAACTAGGTAAGATATTTAAAAATATATTTTCTATTTTTATAAGCATCATTTCAAGGCATTATTAATTTTTTCAGTTGCTTATTCCTGTATAACAGACCACCCCAAAGTTTATGGCTAAAAAGTGCAACGATTTATTAGGTCTCCTGATTCTGGGGTTGGTTGGGCTCGGCCAGCAGTTCTGCCCGTCCTATCAGCTGGGGTCAGCGCTGCAGCCCTTCCACTGGAGGCAGCGGGACCGGAGCATTTAGGCAGCTTCGCTCATGTCTGTGTCTGGATGGATTCCTGTCTCCAGCACAGTAATGGTGCTTCTTCTCTTGTGACTTGAGGAATCAGGTGAACAAAAGCAGAAGTTACATGATTTCTCAAGACCCAGGACATTCTATCCACCACATTGTGTTGGACAAAGCAGATCACAGAGCCAGCCCGGACTCCAGGGGTGGCACAGGCACACAGCTGTCTCTCAGACAGTCTTCACTGTTACAGTAATAAAGGACGCCTGAGATGCACAAAGATCAAATGATGAATTCTTGGGGAATTAAGCCATCATTAGAATTATAATGAGAAAACTCAAAAGAACACTTTCATAACTGAAAAGTCCTAATGTATGTAAGGATCGGAGTGGATAGAAAGCTTACAGTAAGGATGACAGTCCCTGCTGAATTAATTCGTAGATTTAGTACAATTTCAATTCAAATATCTAAAAGAACTTAATTGCATCCATTTGTAAAATAGATGAACAATGTTCAACAAAAGTCTATTATGAATCAATAATAATAATAGTTAAAACAGCATAACGATGATTCAAACAATATAAATGAGACCTTTTGAAGAAAAATAAAGAGGCCAGACCGAAATCTGAATATATTTAAAGAGTTCAATCGGGAGGGAATTTATGTACTCTATTTGGATTTAGGAATTAGAAAAGTCACTTCTAGAAAAAGAATGGAAGATTACCATTTTGGAAGCATGGTCATGCTTTAATTATGGAGTAATGGAAACATACAAAATGTTATATGGCCAAATAAAAGTATTTAAATATTTAGATCTCTTATGAACCTGAAAGAGAACATTAAAATAAAAAGGGAAATATGAGAATATGAGGAAAGACGTGTAATAAATGTGATGGATAAAACCAGGATATCTCAAGTGAGTGAAGGAACTTAACCAGCAAAATGCACCAACCCCTGGGACACAGATGGTCAAGGCGTGTGGACGCACCGTTCACAGAACAGGACTCACGAGCAAGTAATTCCTTGTGAAACAGTCAACCACACGTGCAGATTTTAACAATAGTGAGTTACCAGCTCACCCCTTTTGAATATGAAAAATGATCCAACAGCTCTGGGAAGCTATGAAGAATACAGCTAGTATCATCATAAAGATTATAAAATGATTCATCTTTTTTCCCCCGCAATATGACAACATGTAGCGAGAGCCAAAAAATGTACCCGCCCTTTGACCAGAAATCTAATTCCTGGAAACTTGCTTACTGGAAATTATGCAAAAGAAGAAAAAAGCTTCCACAAGAGAAATACTATGCAGCATTACTAAGAAATGAACAAGTGAGTAGATAGACAACCAAACTCTACCCAAAAAACTGATGTCAGAAACTTGGGAACTCCTTCAGGGGCCTCTGAGGGAGAGGGTAAGTCAAGTGCAGGATGCCGTCCTCATCAGAGCCCATGCTTCTGGCCCCCATTTCCTGTGAGTGTGAGAACTAGCGGAGTCACAGGTCAAGTTTGTTTTAACGTGTGCTGTTCTTTTGTTTGCTGGGGGCGGGAGGTGGCCCTCTGCATATCAGAACTCCTAAATAGACGTGATGGTCTGTGTAATGCCTACGAGCGTCACTTTGCCACCTGGTAATGCTCACATTTCCTCTGTCGTGGAGAATGAGGCAGGTGTAGGTGTACCAGGAACCATATGTGCACTAGGTTCCCTCCCCCTCAAGTCTGGTCAAGGGAACAAACCCAACTACAGAGGCAGCTGTGGGTCCAACAGTGAGGCAGGAGGGAAGTGAAGTCTCTTGAAAAGTCCGAGGGTCTAACGGAGTTCTCATTTAGCAAAACAGCAGAAATAGGCAGTTGGTGTGTCGAGCATTTGTGGAATGGATGATGTTTTGAGTGAAAACAGGCTTAAGAGGTAAATTTACAAACTGGTGATCGGACAGTGGATTTCAACGCCCCACACACCACAGAAGGCCTCCCCTCCAGTCTGGGTGGCAGTTCCTTCGGTTGGTGGTGTTAGTGCCACCTTCCCAGGTGTGTGTACGTGCGAGAGCTCATGCGTGAGCCTCTGTGTGCCAGACAGGCAGAGGCCCCGACTCATTATCAGGCATCACGAGGGTAATGAAACGTTCCACATAAGTGTATTTTCCGGAAAAAATGGAAGTTTATGCTTTTAATTTGTGTTCTGTATACCCTTGGTTTCTTAAACAGAGCATAATAAGCATGTATTTTTATGATGAGAATTATTTCGGTTGTGAAGCTTCACCTTAAAGTTGATAAAACTTGTTAAAGTTATTGATATTTAACTACTAATAAAGTTTGTATGTGAGAGAGTGTGTGTGTGTATTGTGTATATACAAGCAGAAAAAATGCGACACTGTGTAACTCCTAAGGTAACATAATTAATTTAAAAATAGAAACGAAAATGCTGGCTACTTAGATGAAAAATGCAAAGTTACTACAGTAAATGGACTTAAATTATCTCAAAAGTAAGAAAATTGTTTCAGGTCAAGAGCAATGGTTATATGTTAAATGAAGAATAATTCCAGAACTTTCTGTGTTCATTACTCAGAGGCAGATTCTGAATCATTCATTACCTTTCTTCAACGGGCTGCACAAGGCCTGAACCAAAGCATTTTACATTTAAAGAGCAGTGTAGCCTTTTTTTCTTTCTTCCCTGATAGTCACTTAAGTCCACTTTCTATAATTTGATAGGCCCAGTTGTCAGAATCAGACCTTTAATTTCCTAAAGATACTTACAAAACCCCAGCATTTCTTTAATTTGTAGTTGTGGCAAAGACATACCAGAACAGCTTTGTCTGTGGACGTAGGTCTAGTGGCCTCTCCTTACGTGTCCTGGCACATGTGCTTTCCTGTCCCTCGCCCTGGTCAGATACGACCAGCTGTTCAGGGCGCTCAGCCGCTGGATCCAGGCCTTGGCTGGCGCCCCAGCAGCCTGGCTGGGTCCTGGCAGCTCTGCCAGCAGCTGGTTTGCCATCTCAGTTCTAGCTGGTGTGGGATGGCCAGCTGACTGCTCATCCTCTTTTTAGCGCTAAATGCTCTCACATGAGAAGCTGACATTGAAACAAGGTTTTTAACAAATATTATTTAAAGGGAGTGATCGTTTCACATGCAGGCCATGCCTGGTCCCCCATTCCCTTAGCTGACTAACTTGCACAGGGAAAAACGGGAGTCTCTGTGGAGTGTGGGAGCTGTTTCCGTGAGGTCCGTACGCCCACGCCTTCCTTTTCCTACAGCTGTGCCGTGTCCTTTGGTTTCATGTCAGTAATGACATGTTAGTTACTGAGTATTTATCATCACAGAAATAAGCTGGGAGGAATAAAGCCTCCACTGGAAACGGTCACCAAGATGGGCCATGTCACAGAGCAGTTTAGTGTCTGCACCAAATCAGGCCATGTTCTGTTTGCATTTCCACCTCCCAGCTTTTCGGATCCAACGTGAAACCTTCTTTGTGACATTACATTACATCGGCTTCTCGCCACCTGACCAGTAGGGCCTGTTTGTCCCCGAGGAATGTTTGAACAGCTGCCAGTAGCAAGTTCTGTTTATGTCACATATGTGGATATTTTATGAATTAAGGTAAAAATAGATGAAGCAAACTAAGATGTGTTCGTCCGTATAGTTACACTGGACCATCAGACTCAAACACATTAGACAGTTAGGAGCTAACTGAATTATCACTAGTTTGCATAAATTATAGATGAGTCAGCGGAACTCTTTTAAAAAGTAAGAAAAACTTTTTATCTATCTTCTTTTGACATTCATTTTTTGTCAGAAATGAACTCATGGTGGAATAAAAATATATCGGCTGTTGGGTGTGTGTGTGTGTGTGTGTGTGTGTGTGTGTGTGACGTGTTCCCTTACTTGGGGCTGTCACAGAGCAGAGGATTATCTTGGACTCTCAGCAGCCCGACCCTCCCCACCTCCCCCACAGCAGGATGCCCCATCATCCCTGCCCCCCCACCTCTGCCAGCTACATCCTGTCATGTGTAGAGAAGGAGGCAGTGCCCACTGTATGCTGTGAACCTTAATTACTAGTTATTTCACCATATGCAAAACCAAATTGACAACATGATGGTCTCTCAGGGATGTTTGTCATCTTGGAGAAGATTTGAAGTGTGGAGGACATCCTTAAAGCTTTACAGACGTGCTAGTGGAAGGACACTTCTGCCACGATGTGACAGAGGAATGCGTGGCCGGAGAACGTGCATGCACTCTCAGCACAGCGTCCAGCGGGCATGGCCTCTGATGGCACTTCCAGCCCGGTGCCCCTGGCGTTCCAGCCTGGTTTCCCTCCTGTGCCCCTGGCAGCCTCCACCATCACCATTCTTTCTAATTAACGGGAAGTGAGTGACCCTCCGTAAACCAGACAAGCAGGTAGTCTCACTAGGAAACGTGCCCAGCAGCCAGAGGAGACAGTGGGATAAATTAAGAACAAAGCCCCCCTGATGCAGACCCCAGTGCAATTTCTCAGCCATTAATCAAATCATATGAAAAAGACATCGCAGCACTAATACACCTGCCGTATCCCTCGGATTCCAACTGTAGGTGCTTCCGTGCTCAGGCACCAAGGGGAGAGGCTCCAGGGGTGGGGGAGTGGGTAATTAATGCAGTCCTCGCTCTCACCCCCACCTCGTCAAAAGCAGGACTTCTTTCTGCGTGCCAGCCAGCATTTCTGGACCAGCGCTAGGCCAATCGGTGCCGATTTAGAAGAATATTATATTCCCTTTCCTGCCTAGCTCTCAAATCATTGACTGTGGAGGTATTGGTGCCAAGAAGAGAAGTGGCCCCGTGCTCCGATAAAGCAGGGGAGTCACACTGCTCATGGTTACTGCTTCCCATCAGATCGTCCTCTGCAGGTTTCTAGTGAGATTACGGAGCTCATCTGTCACCACCACCATCTTTCTGTTCAGAGTGGGTCCTTTAAGCCAACCCACAGTGGTCACGTCATCTTACTGTCGGATTGGCATGTGTCCATGTGGCATGCACACAACAGCCATGCATCCACACGCGACGTGTGATGGAACCACAGCGTGTGGCATTGCCTCATCAGGCTCTCGGGCTCCTTGGTTTAGCAGAACACATGCACATATGCACAGACACGCATGGACAAGTGGACACAGCTGCATTTCACAGGAACCCCATTACTTGGGCCCTAGGTGGGCCCCAGAAGCTATCAAGCGCACAAAGATACAAGTGTTTATAGGAAAATTCTAAATCTTATTTCAGGTCTTGACTCAGATGAGGAACTTGCGCTGCTCTGCCACCACACACCCTACCTAGGTGATTGTCGGGGCCATCGGGGCTCGATAGTCTGTGACCTTTCATTTCTGTTTCATGTGTCTGCACGTCTGCATGGTGACTCGTGCTCGGAGGGTTGGGCACGCCCAGGGGAGGTGTGTCCTGGCCATTGGGTTTGGGGAAAGATTGAGAGGCCATCCCCAAGGCCCTGTAGGTCAGCCAAGTCATCGTCCAGCACCGTAACTTCATGCACCACTGGCAGCTCTGGCATTTGTTGCGATGTGGGGAGAAGAAAGAAAATTGGCTCCAGCAAATCCAGTATCTGCTAATTGTCCCCATGGCTGCGATGTGTGTATGCCATCCAGCCCAGGACAGCCAATCGGAATGCTTTCTGTCTGCCTGAGTTTGTTTTTCTTTGTTTTGTTTAAAATGGGCAATAACGGACTTGGGGGCGGGAAGGTTTTATTTAATTACTAAGTTCATTTCCACGAGGAGCTATTGCCTTGGAGCTGTCACGAAACCTTCCTTCTGTGTCTCCCTCCTCAGACCAGAGAGTGTCCTCCTTCTGCACCTTGACAGACATGCACCACCGACAGGGCTTGGAAGGGGCCCAGGAGTTGCCGCTGTGTGTCGATCCAGGCAGTGGCAAAGATTTCCTGGATACCGCTGGGTATGTGAGCCCCTGTAGGCCCCCGCCTTCGGCTGCCCAGGGCCCCCGTGACTGACAGGGATCCGCTGACCGTGGGCAGCCAGGGGACCACTGCCACGTGTGCCCTCCCCTAGTCCTGCAGAACCGAGGAAAGGGACTGAATGGGACTGACCCGCTCCCCTCCTGCGGGTGGATGGCTCTGAGCTGCTCTGCTCCGTGGGTGGGTCCCGCCTGCTGGGATGTGTGGCCCCGTGCCCACGGTGCTGAGGCTCACTGGGGTCATGTCTGCTGCCTGATCACTGTGCCAGCACCCACCAGCCTGCCACCTGCAAGGCCGAGCGTGCTGACCTGCCCAGGCCACATTTCCTGCCAGAACCTGGTCTTCACCCAGCCTCACACCTTCTACTAAAGTGTGTCAAGAACGAGCCATCTCTTGTGCTCTTGACGTGCTTATCGCCCATGGACGACATAGTTTTATCTGTGCCATCCATCCCTCATTCCAACTTCTCTATGAACTTCAGTTACGTTAACTGCACAATCACCTTGGTAATGACAGGGAAAAGCAAATTGGGGGAATTGAATCTTTGTTTTGCTTCCCAACTTCATTTGGATTTACCGAGTCCCGGTTGGCTACACTCACTGAGGTAATCTACCTTTTGTTTTCTTACCAACGTGTATACCTAGAGAGCGTCTGAATCCTTGTTTTAAAGCAACAGAAACCCTGGAGGGCTTTTCCACCAAGGCAGCAATCTGTCTACTCCAGCTCTGACGTAATAGTAGTCATTTCCTTGCCGGGCTCTAAGCACATGAAATAAAGTTTTAAGTGAAAATTTTACCAACAAAACTTCTGAATGCAAGGTCTTGGGTGCTGTGGGCTGGTGTCTTCCTAATTGTCCTGATTTGCAGGGAGCGGGCACCATCAACACTGACTGGCAAAGTCAATCAGCTGGAGTTGATTCTTCGGCAGCTGCAGACTGACCTTCGGAAGGTAAAGCAGGCAACCTCCTTGAAATCCGTTCTCAGAAGTCTTTCTCGTACACAGTCAACCCCTTCTAACTACTAGAAATAAAAATGAAGTGACTCAGGGAAAATAATTGCCCTCCTCAGTACCCAACAGTAAATGAAAACAGTCTCCTGAGGTGAAATTCTGTTTTCTGTCCACAGCTAATAGATTTCATTGTAGAGGGACACAGGAGCCCAGTAGACATGACTGCATGCGGGTGAGCCCTCCCCGTGGCCAGTCTTGACAGTGAGGCAGACACGCAGCAGGCTGGCCGGTGTGGGTCACAGTGCCCGTGGTGAGCTGACCTGAGAGCAGTTAGCTGCTGCCAGAAAGCCTGGTCTCCCCAAGCTGCGGCACTCCCGCCAGGTCGCCTTGTGAGTCCCGGGGCTTCTCGCCTCACATCAGTGTGTGTGAGCGAGGTCAGTCCTCAAAGGAAAGGAAAGAATTCTCGTGCTGAGCGCCTGTGTACCCAGCACTGTGCCGGAGGGCGTCGTGCTGTCCCAGGAAGTGGCGTGGAGCGCAGCAGCTGGGGGTGATGGGCGGTGGGGAGGTGTCATGGCAGGGTTTTCTTACCCTCCCCTGGTTTTCTCACGTCGTGGTTTTGTCTGTTGAAGAAGGGAGAAATTACAGCGGGTCTCACTGCTGATGGAAATGATTTTGCCTGGAAGGAAGGAGTGGTGAGGGTGAAGCGAGAGGGTCATGGCTGAGCCAGCGCACAGGGAGGGAGCCGGCCTTGGACCAGGGTACAGACAGTGCCTGAGTCGGTGCCAGAGCAGAGCGTGCGTATGTGCACGTGCACGCCTCTGTGTGTGTGCATCTGTATGACATGTGTGCCTGTGTGTGTGACGTGTGCCTGTGTGTGTGCACATGTGTGTGCCTTGTGTGACAGGTGTGCCTGTGTGTGTGCACACATGTGTGCCTGTGTGTGACGTGTGTGATATATGTGCCTCTGTGTGTGATGTGTGCCTGTGTGTGTGATGTGTGTGCCTGTGTGTGACGTGTGCCTGTGTGTGCACACGTGTGTGCCTGTGTGTGACGTGTGCCTGTGTGTGCACATGTGTGTGCCTGTGTGTGACGTGTGCCTGTGTGCACGCATACATGCTTCTGTGAGTGTACCTGTGTGTGTATGCGCCTGTGTGTGTGACATGTGCCTGTGTGCACACATGTGTGCCTGTGTGTGACGTGTGCCTGTGTGTGCACATGTGTGTGCCTGTGTGTGTGACGTGTGCCTGTGTGCACGCATACATGCTTCTGTGAGTGTACCTGTGTGTGTATGCGCCTGTGTGTGTGACATGTGCCTGTGTGCACACATATGTGCCTTGTGACGTGTGTGCCTGTGTGTGACGTGTGCCTGTGTGTGTGCACACGTGTGTGCCTGTGTGTGACGTTTGCCTTGTGTGACGTGTGCCTGTGTGTGCACACGTTTGCCTGTGTGTGACATGTGTGCCTGTGTGTGTGACGTGTGCCTGTGTGCACACATATGTGCCTGTGTGCCTGTGTGTGACGTGTGCCTGTGTGTGTGCACACGTCACCCAGGCATACATATATCCACACACGTCATCCAGACAGAGATCAGGTGACAGAGTGCTGTCGTTTCTTCTTGCAGCATGAACTGGAGTGAGTGGTAGGAAGTAGTGAGAGGCTGAAGGGCAGAGGACAAGTGTCGGGAGAGGCTAAACGGACCAGAGGTGTTTGGTAGGATTGCCAAGCGAGGCTGAAGGTACATCCAAATCTGCAGCCTGAGGGAAAGTGACATCTTTCGGTGGAGTTGTGTTTTCTCCAGCTCGGATGAACAACTGTCCTAGTTTTTCTGGGAGAGAGATGTGGTTTCCGAGCTGGAATCTGCAAAGTCCAGGCAAGCTGGGGTGGCTGGTCACCCTGTCTCCAGCTGCAGCTGTAAATTGGTTGGAGGGTTGAAGTTAACCAATATTAGAGTTTAGACAGGAAATTAAGACCAGGACTGAGAGACAAGGACCCTGAAGTGTGTATAGGATGTGATTAAACTAAGGAACCCTGCGTCTAAGCTGGGTGAGGGGGAATATTTTCACTGGAGGGGGTGTTGATGGACACTGAAAATAAGGCAAGGTTGGTGGATTAGACAATCATTGGATTATTGGAAGAGTGGATATTTGAGACGTTAGTTTTTTAAAAAGAGGTGGTGGTCAGGAAGTGGGAGCTTGAAGCATTTAGGAAATTAAACAGTTGTCCATAACACCAAGGTGTACAGGATATGGCCATGGGAGTCCGGGGTGCGGAGGTCTTGGTTTCAGGATCAGAGGGAGGAAGTGATGGAGAGACAGGATTGGGGGAGAGCGTGAGAGGAAGTGATGGAAGGACTGGATTGGGTGGAACATCTGTGTGGATTTGGGGTCATCAACAGACATGATGGGGGTGGGGAGAGAAAACGTGAACCAGGTTCTAGAAACTCCCATTACTGATGGGACATGCAGTAGATCATTGCAGTGGGGTGGGGAGCGGGTACGACAGCCTGATGTCATGCGTCTCAGGAGAGCTGGAAGTTCAGGGAGGGGCAGCGAGGGCCGAGATGGTTCCCTGCCCGACCCCCAGGCCTGTGCTCTCCAGGCTGTGGAACAACCCTCAGAAGCCGTCTCCTCAGGGGAGAGAAAAATCGTTTACGGCATGAAGATGAAGAGGACTTTCAGGAAAGAGGTTGAAAGTTTAGGTTTCGGTGACAAAAATACGAGTTCCTTTGTCGCAGTAAAGGGGGTGAAGGGTCTTAGGTGGGCACCTGAGTCTCAGCAGGGATGGAGGGGTGTTCTGAGCCACATTGGGAAGGGGTGTCTCCGTGAGCCTCTTGTGACTGAGGAAAGTCCGGACATGGGTGGCCTGAAGCTGCTCTCATGGGGAAGTCGGTTCTCACGCTTGGGACGGTGTCTTTTAGCCGTGTGGTGAGTCAGGTGGTCCCGGGAGGCCTGCGAAAGGGTCAGGAAGCAGAAGCGAACATCAAGAGTGGTGCAAGACCTGCCAAGGGTGGGAAGGGTCCCTGAGGAAGCTGCAGCCATCTGACATACTGCCTCCGCGGAATCTGCCGGGTGTCGCAGTCGAGTTAGATCTCATTAAAAGATACCAGCTGTTGTGACCTGACGATGACCCTGTCCCTGTTTGGGGCAAGACACCCCTTTGAGCATGTGGGACTGAAACTTGTACGTTTTCCTTACTACGCATTGCAAACTCCAGACGTGAGTCTTCTGAAAAAGCTTGTTTTTATATAGTTCTGAATGGTGACCTTTGAAAGTCACCGTGGAAATACACTGTAACAGGAAAGCTTCTGGGCGGAATGAAAGGCCTGTGTACCTACTAGAAACACACCCAGGACCAACAGCTACGTGAACGCCAGTTTTGGTCAAGTAAGGACGTTCGCCTACAGCTGTGTGTGTCCAAGGCACTGCTTTTAGTCTTTCAGTATAGTGTCCCTTTTCTGGATAGAGGACAATTTCTACTGTGACTAATAACCTTGCTATATAACAGCAGCTCTGATTGCCGTTGGGAGCAAAGTGGGGTGAACGGGAGGAATGTGTGTCCCTTTGTTTTTGGCAGCAAACGCTAGCAGGCAAATCACCTGTCAGGAACTCAAACCCCGTCTCCCCTCAAAAAATAAATCAGTAAAAACTAAGGGTTAGGCCGCGCGTTGCAGCTTAGGAGGCAAGTGTGGGGACCGCAGTGACCATGTGTGTTTGTGTCCTTGTGTCCTCACCAGGAGAAGCAGGATAAGGCAGCCCTCCAGGCAGAGGTGTGTCACCTGCGGCAGCACAACCGGCGTCTGCAGGAGGAGTCGCGGGCGGCGTCCGCCCAGCTGCGCAGGTTCACAGAGTGGTTCTTCAGCACCATTGACAAAAAGCCGTAACCCGTGTTCTGGCCACCGCCCAAGGGGACCGAGGGGACCGGGAGGGGCTGTGGAGCTTGTAACTGTGCTTCCGGCCGGGCCTAGTGTTTTTGCTGCCCCACCCTGCCCAGCACCATCACCGTGCAGGAGGGAGCACGATGCCTTCTCGGTGGCGCCAACGTGAAGATGAATGTAACTCCCATGTGGAGATGAATGTAACGCGGGCGTCGGCTTGGACCTTCTCTTGGGACTCGAGTCAGCGGTGCTGTGGCTGGGCTTACCTCAGGTGGGAAGGCAGTCGGGTTCTTTCCTGTGTATCAGGTGACCTGTAGAGATGTTAAAGCAATTGACCATAGTTTCGGCTTTAGTATTGTAAAATAAACACGAAAACAAGTAATCAGACATATACTTTAATGTTAAAGGTGCTCTATTTTTTTGGATGTACAGTAGTTTTCTCTCCATAGCCACATTATCATAGCAATAAGAAAGGGGCATCATCCGTAGTCGGGGAAGCCGCGTCGGGGAACATACAAAAGCACTGATGTGTTTCACACTTGTTCCAATGCAGTAACTTTAGAGACTTATTTATTTGCAGGAGCAAACGGTGCCTGAATATTAACAGTGTTCTGATTTTTTAAAAAAGCTACATATGCCTTGTAAATGGCTCACTAAGTAGTCACTTCAACCTTAGCTCACTTTTGTATAGTTAACGCCGTGCTGAAAAAAAAAACATAAACCTGCTTATTACTCGAACTCTCTCCCGTATGCTGTAAGCCCGCGGGTCACGTGTACAATGCCAAATTGATCTTTGTACAGAGGCTTTGATGAAGAGTCTTGTATTTAACACCCTTATTTAAGCTTATTTAACCTTAAATTGTTAACTATATAAAGGATGGTTTGGCCTGCACCGTGAGGAGGGAGGTGTAGGCAGCCCCAAGCTCAGACAACACTGGGCTTGCCGGGACAACACGGAGGACCAGGGCGGGAACTCTGATGACGGATGCTGCTAGTGACAAGTTGTTTGTATTGCTTTACCATTTTTAACTGTTCTATTTGAGATGAACGTACATTTTGCTTTTTTAATAAATGTTTAAAAGAGTCCACATACGTAATGGTGTTGTCAGGTGAATATAGATTTTTATGATCTAATATGTCAACAATCTGAGTGTATGTGAATTTATTTCGGATCATTTAGGATCTCTAACGATACCACTTGGCCTCCTATGGAATCCCTGCTTGACTTCAAGTAAAGGAGTAGCTAGTATTTATCAATAGCTGCTACATGCCAGACACTCACTGCTCTCTGCACTTTCCATCCATCTTGTGTAACCCTAACAGGGTCCTTACTAGATAGTTGTGGGAGTCCCATTTTACAGCTCAGTAAACAGGCTCAAGGTAAGGGATTTACCCAAGGTTGCCTTCTGGTTTTTTTTAATCAGCATCTTATTCAACAAAGAATTTAGTGTTGCCTACAAGAAAATACATGCAATCAAATAGTAGGAATTTGCAAAGTCAGCAGGGAGGGGTAAACCGTAACTTTGAATCACATGTAAGACAGACAAAGAAGAACCTGGGCCCAAGTGAGAAGGGAAGCACAGTAAGCGGCAAAGTTCTCACCGTCCTGAGAACAGAAACCATATCAAGAATCAGAGGAAGCAAAGTGAGTCTAGAGTTTAGCCTAAAAGGGACTCCCCCCCTGGGCTTCGCAGGAGAGGCACTGAAACTCGTCCTTTACGTGACTGCAGGAGACGCGGCCCAGCCCCGCAGGACCAGGATCTGAAGCCACCCTCTCGACAGACCCAGGCTCTCACCCCCAGTGCACCCAGTGAATGCAGCTTCTTGGGCCAGGGGGTGCGGGTGGGGGCCAGGCAGCTGTGTCCCTGCCCCTCCCTTTCTTTCCTGTCACTGTGACTGAGGAGCCAGCAGCGATGGGGACCAAAGGCCCTGTCTTCACGGGGCCTGCAGTCTAACAGGGAGACAGCGATGAGATTATTTCCGTATGTGACAGACAAATACAAAGAGTGCGTGGGGCAGGCTCCCTTCAGTCAATACAATAATAAGTGACATTTTTTGAACAGTCACCCTGTGCCGGGCACTGTTCTGAGCCATATCTACGGAGCCACCCTATGGGCAGGAGACCTCTGAAAGTGAAGAGAGCAGGCCGTGAGAAGCTGGGGGAGGACACCCGAGGAAGAGGGCACATGAAGGTCAGGGTCCCCAGGCTGTGGAGAGACCGGTGGGGAAGGTGGTGGAGGTGGCAGGAAGCGGTCAGTCAGAGCCAGGTCACTGAAGACCCCCAGACCGCTGTAGAGTCCAGTTTGTTCTAAGTCAAAAGGAAGCTGTGGGGGCAGGAAATCAGCATAATGTGATGTACATTTTAAAAGGATTGTTCTGACTTGTGAAGGAGAAGGGGGTGGACGAGGACAGGCAAACTTTTCTGTGTAAGGCATGTACTAAATAGTTTAGGCTTTAGAGTCACATCCTGTCTCTTGCATATTTTAAATTCTGATTTACTACCTGGCAGGGCCAAGAACTTGGAGGGAAGGGGCGGGTCACACTTGAAAAAGTATTTGTAGATAGAACCCAGAGAACTGCTGTTGGGTTGGAGATGGGAGGGAAAGATATGATTCCGGGAGAAGTCCTGCACTGGGGAGGGATAGCCGAACTGCATGTTCTCTGGCCTTTAATAAAATTTTCACAACAGTCAGTTACCCTCTCGGGGAGGACTGGACACCAGCTCCTCCCTGTAGGTCAGAGGTGCCTGTGCTTTGGGGGGCAGCTGAGCAGATGGGAAGGGGGCGTTGATTAGAGAAAAGAAATCTTGACTTAAACCCCACTGAATGGCAGGCCTGCAGATGAAAGCAGAGGGTTTTTGTGGTTTTGTTTGAAGAAATACTTCTCAGTCTACACTAGCAAAAGAATGAATCACCTCTCAAGTCAGGGTCCCAAGGGCCATGTCCAAGAACATGGCCGAATGGGTCTGGCCTGTTAGGCTTTTTCTCAAATGGATGTTTCCAGTCTACAACCAAGACGTAGGAAATCCTGTCAGGCTCCCGCAGGGAGTGTGGTTTGAGCAACTTGGCATCCTGTGAACTCACAAATGACCCCTTAACTCAACGTGTTGACTTTCTGTGAGGACTTACTGCATACAGACTGATTAATACATCCAGTAAAAACATCATTATTTTAGAATAATTGATATCAAACACTTTTTTTTCTAACCAAGTACTGCTCTGTTCGCAAGGCCATTCTCATATGTGACAAAGTTAATGCGTATATTAGAGGCTTTTTTCCTGCTATGCTCAGTATGGCAGCAGGTTCATCAAGAAAAGTAGGTTATATTTGGGGGGTGCGTAATAATCCAGCCCAGCCTTTGCTGACACCGAAGTCAACTCTTGGAATGCCAGGAGTCTTGTCCAGCTAGCCCATTGAAATGCACAGTTTGATTACATATCATTAGCAAGGAGTCTCCAGGAAATGCCGAAAGCCACAATTCGTCTTGCCTGTAAGAATAATGGTCTTGGTAGGTTTCTTCACAACCAGAACTGGGGTCAGTGGTGAGTACTTGGGTATTAAAACCTCTTGCTCCTCGTGTACAATACTGGCCTGAGAAGCCTGGGACTGCCTTGTAAGGACAGAACACACATAAAACTGAGACTGAACAACGAGTAAGTTCCCTTGGTACCAATAAGGAAGGTATGTCACTAGAAACAAGCCACCGTCTGTGACAAAGCCACCCCCTTTACCATGACAGTCACATCCGTGCAAAACTTTTCCAAGAGATGAAGGCCCACCCCCCACTTTCAGTTCCAGCTTCTGGAGACGACTGAGTAACCCCAGATCCTCTAAAATCAAGCTAGTGTTTGTTCTTCAGAATTTTCTAGTTGGAGGAGGTGACGATTTTTACAGACGCTTTGCTTCTTTGAATGACTGGTTAGTAAGAAAAGTAAGTTCCCATTTACTTGAGTGTTTGTGGATTTTGTGCTTAAATTTAAAACCATTCCCGCAGTTCAGGCATCCCACTTACCAGATGAAAAGAAAGTAAGGTGGACCGGGGTTTAATTCCGCACTTGTTTGGAGGCAGGTGGGAGGTAACTGTGCTTGCTTCTGCTCCACAGGAGGAAAATGGTAAGAAACCTGCTAAAATCCAAGGAATGCATTAGGTTTCTGACCCATGACCTTTAAATTAACCCAAAGACCAAGCGTCTTGACTTTCAACAATAGGAATTAGGCAGAACTTAAGCACAATGGATGTCTCCTCGTGAATTTTATAAAAGGTTTAAATGAGCTTATCCCCAAAGGTGACATTCTTGCATTTTCACATTTGAGATTTGGGACCTTTTAAGTAACTTTTTAAAAAGTCTTTTAAACCCCCTCCTGTTCAACTTAATATCAAAAAATTTACTGCCCTCTTAAATGCTTACAGTCAAAGTTTTGATACAATTATTAGCATCTGCAGACTGAAAACACTGACCTCTGTTTTCCATCCCTAGTTCCAGAGAGCCGCCTAAAATTTGCAGAGCTGCTTGGTTCCTCAGAAGAGCAGGTGAGAACTAACCAGCCCCTTGACATGCAAATGTCCCTTGGGGCTAAGCTGGCTGAGTTAGTAAAGAGCAGTTAAGGGCTAAACTAGGCGTCTGGCCATGAGACCCATCCACCTGGCTGGTGGCCCCCGGGTCAGTGTTCTGTGCTTTTAACATCAGCTGCTCTCCCAGCCCTGCCCTAGCCAGTGAAACCGTGAGGAAGGCTTATGCGGGAAGCGGGTTCAGACTGCGAGCATTTCAGTGACTTATCTGCCAGGACTCGGTGCTGGCTCAGAGGGAACAGCTATAAGCACACATCTGCAGCTGGAGACGGCAGACCCTGGCAGGGACCCCTCCATCACCACGTGTAGCATCAGTTGGGCCTGGGGGGCTGGGTTCTCGCCCCTTTTCCCCACGACTGTAATCATTCATAGCAAACAAAGTGGGATGGAGCTGAACGCTCCATCGCAGCAGAGTAATTATACGGAGTCACATGGCCTTCTCGCATCTGATAAACACCTTATAGAAGTCATTACTGAGCCCCATCTGGGCGGAGGGCTTGCCAAACAGCAGGCTAAAACTCACACCCACTTCCATGAATACGGAACTCCAGGAGGGGGCATTCTGTATCCCCCTGAATTAAGTACTTGAGAACAGCAGGAGAGGAAGCAGCCCTTCCTGCAGCAGGGCTCAGAGGTCAGCGGGGTTAACCCCTCAACTCCCACTTGACCCCTGTTTGTTGTCGTTTGGAAACTGTGTGGAGGCCATTGTCCAGCCAACATCATTCTAAAACCGTTTCACTTCTGAATGGCTGTGGGGAGGGGAGTGAATAGAGGGAGGGCTGCTAGTGACTTTAATATTCGGGCCACCCTGTTTATACTCATTCTGCTGTTGAGATGAGCTCTGAAATGGAGCCTTTCTCCCCCAAAACAGATTCTTACTCCGTTCTTTTAACGAAGAGCCTCTTAAGTAATTTGCCCTCCAATGTAAAATTGGACTAAACTAGGCTACCTTAATTGTCTACTCTTTATTTGTATGAAGATTAGTCCTTCCAGTGACACTGATTTCCAAATGTGAAATTGTGCTGTTTAAATATTTTGCAATAAAGCAGCCATACAAGGAAAGATGTCTGCAAGGGTCTTACCTTCACTTGTCCCAAGAACCAACTTAGGTGCATGAACTTAGCTCATATAAATACGTTATATTAATAGATATGAATATGGAACTTACAGATATGTATTTTATTTGCAAAAGTATTTGCCAATGTATATGACCATTTTCAGTATTCTTGCTTGAAAATTTTAACTTACCCAGCCCTCCAGCAGTTACCCTTGGCTCTTGTAGAAGCTTGTTGCCTCCATTCTTCTCTGAGATGTCATCGCACATGGCCTGTTCCCTCCTGAATTACGCCTGGTAATGAATTGTATTGTAAATGCAAAGAATAGGGATGGGACAAACATTGGTGAGGATGTGTAGAAACTGGAACTTTTATGCACTGTTGATGGGAATATAAAACGGTGGAAACCACTACGGTGGTTCCCCCAATAATTAAAGGTAGATCTACCCTATGATCCCCCAGTTCTGTTTTTGGTCATTACCCAAAATAGTTGAAGTCGGAGACTCGGATATTTGCATATCACGTTCACAGCAGCACTATTCCCAGTGGTCAGAAGGGGGTTGCAGCACAAGTGTCTACAGATGGGTGAATGATACACAAAATGTGGTCCGTCTATACAATGGGATTTTATTAAGGCTTAAAAAGGATGGAAATTCGGACACAGGCAACAACATGGATGAACTTTGAAGACATTATGCTGAGTGAAATAAGCCAGTCACAAAAGGACAAATGCTGTATGATAATAGTCCTATAAGGTCCCTAGAATCATCAACGGCCTACAGACAGAAAGCAGGGTGTGGTTGCCAGGGGCTGGGGGAGGGGGGATGAGAGGCATTGTTTAATGGGGGACTTTCAGTTTGGGAGATGAAAACAGTTCTGTGGGTGGATGGTAGGGATGGTGGCACGAAATATGACTGTACATAATGCCACTGCACTACGTGCCTAAAATTGGTTCTGATGGCCAATTTTATGTGTATTTCACCACAGTTGAAAATGAATAACTTTTTTTAAAGATGAGGGGTAGGGACCTGAATGAGTAAGTTTATGGGGACTTGAGAGGGAGAAGCAGAAAGAAACCAGAAAGCTTAATGTCACAGAGATAAAGACTTGTTGGAACAAGTACAGGAAAATATAGAGCAGCGTTGAAGTGCTCTTTGGGTGTTATAGAGCAGCCAGACTTTGATCGATTGCCACATGTTCAGAGAAAAGAGACGTCATTCCAAGAAGCTTTGCTCGGGAGACCCACAGGAGAAGCAATAGGGAAAAGACTTCCCTCTGCAGAATGATTAATTTGGTCATTAATGCATAGAAGAGGAAGAGTGATTCTGAACTGTTTGCTCCAGGCCCTAAATTTGAACAGTTCGCTCTGTAGTTGGAGCATCTGGTGGGAGAATGAGGTTGGATGAGCTAGAGACTGAGATCAGATGCCAGACCAGCAGGGGGAAGGACTAAAGACGAATAGCTTTGGGGTTGCTGGAGCATTTGGAAGCCTGGAAACCATGGGCAAGAAAAGGCATTCAAAGAAGAAAAACAAAGGCCGTTATGAGAAGGCCCTGCTACTGACCGGAAGGAAGAAGGACCACAGAGCTGGAAGGGACCAGCCCTTTCACTTCACAGAAAAGAAGACTAGATCTTAGACTGAGGGGCCCAGGGCATATCAATGGAAGCCTGTTTGTGACTTTAGGGCACTGTGTGTGTTTTGGGTTAGGGTACCTAATTTACTCAAAGCCTTAATTAGTCTTGGTCAAGTTAGGATAATCAAGACTGAGAAGCAAGAATAAGAAAGCACTGGACGCCTCTGAGATAAAGAATTATTGGAGAAACCCTAGTTTGTCGATACTTCCTTAAGTTGTAAACTGGACCCTATTGGACCTGCTCACAGCCTGGCTCCCACAGTCATTTGTAGCCCGGCCATGAACACTTGAGCAGAATCAAGGCACAGATGTAGAAGAGATCAGAGTCGAGACTCTCCAGTACCATGTGTCAGCATCTCAGAGGTACTAGGAACACTGCCCATTTCCCTGTGCTTCAAAAAGGGGAAATGTGTAGCTCAGCCCTGCACACAAGCTAACAGCCCAGCAAGACAGGCAGGTGGAATCTGTGCAGGTGGAGGACATTGGTCAGGCCCCCTCCCCCCACTTGCCTTCAGAGCCTCCTGGGATTTCACGCTGACTCACACGCGAGGACCTTTGCCTGGGACGTTCCCGGCTAGCCATTAGCACCTTTCAGTCAGGCTGAGTAGTCTCTCTGTGTTTTCACAGAGCTTGTGGGGCCTGCTGGGTCCTGCTCTGTCAGGGGTCTGGGACATGCCCACTGGTGCCTTGAGCGCTGCAGACAGAGGGAGCGTCTTAACATGTGCTCCCTCAGAGCTGCTTCCTGCCAGCTCACCTGCCTTGGCAGGAAGAGAGGGTAGATTGAGTTTGCACATGACCTTGGCAGACCCCACTGCCTAGGGCACGAATCAGTTCTGAACTTAAGAGGTAAATTCCTTTACATAGTTGCCTGGACAGGATATATAACCTCCCCCAAACCCCCATTTTGCTGATCCCCACTGTCCTTCGCCAAAAAGGTTTGTGCACTGAGGTCCGAAGGGGCGGAGCCTAGCCTGAGAAGGAAGAAGATTGAGGACCCTTAGGGAGCTCACTAATGACCCCCTCTGTCCGTTTCCACCTGGGTGGCAGCTGTGGGCCCAGGTGGTCCCAGGCTATGCTTTTTAAGGGTGACATTCAGGCCTAGAACTTACTGTCAGGTATCAGAAAACTCTAGAAGGAAAAAAAAATCTCATTTCAGGACTTTTCTCAGCAGAATCTAGGATCCAGATAACTTATGGACAGTATTCTCCAGGACAATTTTCGACCTTGTGGGAGCTTAGTCCCATAAAGGACATGAGTCAGTTGGTCGTAACCCACAGCAGCGTGACTCCTAAGCACACGCAGTGATACCGCGCTGTCCTCTCCCAGCCCCCAGGTGCTGTTCACCCCGAGGCTGTATGAATACCTGCGTGGGGCCGGCACTGCTGGACAGCGGCCATGCAGCCTGGGCGCATCTAAGGAGGTGGTGTCTGTGGGAGAGAGGACGGCATCAGCAGAGGCCACGCAAGCCACCAGCGGGAGCAGGTCACAGCAAATTCCAGCCCAGTGCCAGAAGGGGAGGCGAGGGAGGGTCTGCGAGAGGCCTGCCGCTGGCCAGCCCTCACTCCACAACTCATGGCGCCTGGTTGCTGAGAGAAGCAGTGACGAGGCCCTTTCCCCAGGCAGGAGGGCAAAGAGACAAGATATTAACAACCATTTACACTGTCGGTGCTAATCAGACAAACCAAATATGGATGTCAGCTTTGTAAAGACGTTTTTTCTGCAGGGCACACCAAAAGGATGGACGGCACTTCTCTGTGCAAACCCACAGCCACCTGTGCAGGCGGTGGTGCCCCCAGGGGCACATGCTTTTGGGAGCCGGACACGTGGGCGATGGTCATGAATCAGCCGCATGTGTCTCCGGACTTGACTACATGGGACGCAGAGCCTGCGGCCCGGGGAGGCAGGCGGGATGTGCTGTCCAACAGGAACCCCAGGTTCCTGAGGTGCATCACTGCTCCCGACAGGTGGCTGGCTCACTCAGGGCCAGGTGGCAAGCAGGGGCAGCTGGGCCTGGGAGGAGACACAGGAGGACTCCGGGTGGCCGGTGCTCCGTCATCCCCTAGAAAATCCAGCGCTTGGGTGGAGACCCAGACACAGGCCCCTTGCTAAACGTGCCGCCGGAGCGGGCTACCATGAACGCAGGTGCCAAGGAACCTAACAGAACACTTCCCCAGCCGGGGACCAGCTCATTTTAAGGGACGCCAGCCTGCCTCCCTTGCCAAAGCAAATGCCTGCAGAGGAAGGTTTTTCCCCCTTCTCCAAGTTTTACATTTTTAAATGTAGCAAAACAAATCTGGGGCCCGTGCCTGGATCCCGTAGGTGTCCGGAAACTTCCAGGCTGTCTCCTGTGTGTGCTGCCTCAGGAAAAGCCACCCAATCAGGACCGTGCTGGGGGATGGGGGGCTGGGCCAGCGGGGTTACCTGGTCCCCCAGCTGTCTTCACTCAGCCAGCTCCCTGCAGGGAAGTGCCCAGCTTTTTCCCTGCAATTGCTTCTGCTGGATGCAGGATGCTGGCAGTCCAGGCTCAGGTGAGCAGGATGGGTGCCTGGATGTTAGGAGGCCTTGAGTCAGTGCCCTTCGTGGGATGGGCCCTGCTCCTTCCCCTCTACAGGCGGGATCTGACATTTCAGTGGGCCAGGCTGCTTCTAAACACACATGGCTTTGGGGTGGATGCTCCAGACACTGGGAGGAGATGGGGCAGTGGTTGGAGGGGGGGGAGCCTTCAGCCCTTCCAGAGAATGTGCTCTGTGACCAGCACAGAATGTGCTTCCAGGGCCCAGCGTGAGCTGCTGTCAGAACGGGCAGGCCTTGACCTTCTCATCACGGTGCATCTCCTTGCCGCACACGCCAAACCTTAGTCTGTGCCCTGGAGACTCAGTGCACAGTATTGATTGTCAGAGTCCTGGGACCAGAGCCTCTGAAATGCGGTTGTCCCTCCAAGGAGCCCCTGAAACTCTTCACTCTAAGTCTGCAAAGGTAACAGTGATTTCATCTTGGTTCCCATTTCCACCCACTGGTTTTCAAACTAAAAAGATAATTGAGTCTATCTTTCCTGTTTGTGTGAAGAGTAGACAGTAGTGTAAGGAGAGACAGGGGAAGAGGACATGGCCACACGATGGCCAAAGGTGAGTGTGCATTTGGGAACTGCGGTGGGGTCTTTTCCTCTGTCTCCTGGGAAGTTCATCTCATCCCAGCACAGCCACGCTCAGCCAAGGCCACACCTGGACTCTGTCTCCCATGATGTCCCCTGAGTTTCCAAGCTTTGACATCCTGCTCTGATAGCCCACTCGGAGCAGACTCGCCTCACACTGGCTAAACCAGCTCTGTCACCTGCCTCCATCCTTTGTCCCATCTCTGACATGAGTGGTTCCTCTCCACCAAGGCCAGCGCCCTCCCTGGCTCTCCAGCCCCCACCCCCCCCACACCCCGTTCCTAAGAGCATACACCACCCCCACCCCGAAGCTCATACTCTTGTTCTCAGTGTCTCCTTCAGTTCAGCTTGTAAATGTCGCTTGCGTTTTCATCTTGAAAACCTCCTTAGCTAACGACTGCCTTTCTTCTTTCTTACTTTTATCTGTATTTCATGATAAGGTGACTGGCCGTCTCCACTGGCCATCCGCATGCCCAGTAATCAGCTTTCACTTCCGCCGGCCGCCACCCCGATGTCTCTCCTGAAGGCCCCAGTGGCTGACCAGAGACCAAAACAAATAGACCTTTAATTCTAGTAACAATAATCACCTTTCATTGTAGATTTCCTCCATGCCAGCCTCTGGCACAGCAGCTATGAACCCGGCTGCATTTCCACACCTTTCCCGGGATGCTTGGCCCTGCGTCTGTCCACTGCTCCCACCGTCCTGCCGCGCCTCTGCTTTGGCCAGTCCTCTTGGAGGCGCCGGAACCTGCTGCCACAGCCCCCCAGTTTGGAGCCACTTATACAAACAGTTCTGCTCGTGGGACTTCTCTTACCTATAGTGGGAACTCTGTCTCCATTTCAATTCCCACTCCAAGCCAGAAGTCTGCTCTTCTGTGTCAATCAGTACGCTTTCAGTTATAATTAACAGAAACCCAGTTCACACAGACTTAAACCCTGTGGGGGGAGGTTGGATTACAGAACAGGGAATCCAGGCCTGCGGCTTCAGCGGGTTTCATGTGGTGGCCCAGGCACCGTGCCCCAGGGCACTGGCTCCCCCCACTTCGTCTGCTCTGAGTCACCCAGTCAGCTTCACTGCAACACAGAGCCTTCTCCTCCCAGCCTCCCAGAGTGGCCTGTCTTCCCCTTCCTCTTCCCCTTCCCCTTCCTCTCTCTCTTCCTCTCCCTCTCCCCCTCCCTCCCTTCATCTCCTTCTCCTTCTCCTTCTTCTTCGGAGAGCATGTCTCTGCCCCAAGAGTCAAGTGAGGTCCCTAACTTCTACTCGGACTGAGCTCATCTCTGCCCATCCCACCAGGCCGGGATTGTGACGAGATCTCAGAGCCCCTGAACTTGGACTTGGGCTGGCGTCAGCTTCCCCTAAGGATGGAGCGTGGGGAAGGGGAGGCCACCCGGGTCAAGTTCAGCGGCAGCCGTTGCAGGGGAGGAGAGCGTCAGTGCTGGGGGACCCTGACACCGCCCCTAGCAGCCGTGCCCTGCATTCTTGTCTCCATCTCACCGGTGACAACCACCCCCCAGGACCTCTGCCAGGAGCCTGGGAGTCAGCCTGGTCACAGCTCCCCTCCCTGGCCACCTCTTATCTGTCACCATGACACACTAAGGTGGTTCTAAGCTCCCCACCCAGGAAACATGTCCTCCCATCGCCATCCTTTCTGCGGAGCCCTCAGCACTGCCCACCTGGAAACCAGCATCCAACTTGCGGGTGGTGCCCTGGGCTCTGCCCCCACGCCACCCCCTGAGTACCACACGGCGGGTAGCAGTGCTGTGGACCACCCTTCTTCCCTTGACAAGCCCCCGACTGAAATGCCTCAGGGGCTCCCCTGTGCCTCAGAAGGAAGGCCAGCAGCTGTCCTGACCCAGCCTTTCCAGTCGGCATCTCCACAGCCTCCTCAGCTTGACGTCTAGGGCCAGGCAAGCTCGCTCTGCTGTGCCCAGTGGCTTCTGAAACCCATTCACACGTCCCCTCCCATCTTCTCTGCCTGAGCATCTCTCGTGCTTCCTTCAGAATGTGCCCAGATCCGACGTTGTAGGTGAGCTCTCTGACCCAGCCTCGCCAGACTTCGTCACCACAGCGTTTCTGTGTGACTTCAGTGCCTTTTGTCACATAGGCTGCAGTGTCATCACTCACCTGCTCAACCTACCTGAACAAAAGACATGTTCTTCCATTTATACAATTACTCCCTTAATTATTCACTTATTCAGCACACACTTGTTAAATGTCTCCTCTTCAGGTGGCCCCACACTTTCTGTCCCTTATGGTGAACAGCAGCGGACACAGAGCAGGCGCCTAGTTCATGTTTGTTGCAACAACACTGAGACTGGGGGGTGCCCATCCATGTGTGACAAATGCTGAAACTTGTCCTGCGTGCCCCTTTATTGTTGCGCTGCTGCCCGGAGAACACGTGAGTTCTAGAAAATAGTGTATGTTCCCCCTCTGGGCTCCTTTCTGCACAGGTGCTGACCGTTTGGGTTCCAACCCAGCATTCTGACTCACGTGAGCTACTTGACTTCACCTTGCCTCAGTTTCCCTGTGTATAGAAGAAGAATGACATCAGTGCCTACTTCGTAGCACTGCTGTGAGACCTGAGTGCACACTTAGGGACACACTTAGGGAAGTGCCCGGCACAAAAGTAACCGCTCAACAGAAGTTAGCTCCTGCTGTCATCACGTACCTGTCTAGTTTGGGACGCCCTTCACCCTGCTATGCAGGGCTGTGGCCAGTTCCTAAAATACGGCTGTGCATAGGCCCAGCTCCACACATGACACTGACACTGGTGACCCACGCTTCTGACTCACACGTACCGGATTGTGTTTTCATGTGCCACACTCCAGTGGCATATGAGGCTCTTTACACGGCCTATTCAGATGTTGACCTTTTCCTTAGCAGTGTCACCAGGTAACTGGCATTGTGTGGATGTCTGTGGAAAGGGAGTAAAGCAGTCAGGGTCCAACGCAGAAGGGCCATCACAGAGCAGGAGTGAGGCGGGTAGTTCCCATCCTGAGTGAGGACAGAACGAATGGGTCTTCCAGCGTCCCGGAGAAGCTGACTGTGAGTCCTCTCACCCGTGAAACTGCTGCTCCCCACAGAGCTGGGGCTCCCGTGGTCTCCACCCTGCGCCCCATGTCCCTCTGCGCTCACGTCCTCTTCCTTCCATAAGCCACGCTGCGTCTTGTTCCTCGTCTTTCCTGGTTTCAGGAAAATTAACGAGTTGCTTAGTCACAGCCTAGACAGCTGTCTGCTCACCCAGCTTGAGCCAAGGCTGTATCCACGCACTTCTCCTTTCCTTCAAAGTAGTTCGCTTTCAAGTTCACATTTATTTACCCAAAGTCAGAAAAGCACGCTGCTAGCCTCTGGGGCAAACCAATGTGACCATGTCTGTGTAATGGAACAAATTTTCAAAAGCAGGGTTCACAGGGGCCAGCTCAGCTGAGTTTCCTGACCCCCTGCCCTGCAGGGGTGCAGCTGTCCCCAGGATCCTGCCCGTGCAGAGCCAGCCCAGGCCACCGGGAGAGGGAATGCTGGGTTCAGACTGGTCCACATGCTCCTGGACATGTACTTGCTGCCACCAGCCCCCCTTCCTGGTGCTCAGCCCCTGGTTGGCGGGCTTACTCCCAGCTGTCAAGGCCTCCCCAGAGCTCCCAGGGGTCATGAGAACGGCCCCCTGCATGGGGAGGGGGATGGTGAGAGGAGGAGGGCAAAGCTCCACATGGCCCAGCTCTTAGCAACACAGTCTCAGGCTCCGTGAAACGCTTGACCACAGACAGTCTGACAGCTCCTTCAGGGTAAATCTGCGAGTTAAGACCCTGGCTCTGCTGCCTTCTTTGTCGCCTGCCCCACCTTACCAACGAGACCCGTTGCTATTTGTTCTGTAAACCGATTCCCTGAGTAAAGTTCGGAATGATGGGAAATGTCTAAAGGAACAACTATACAAACACTGTCACCCCCGACCAGCCCTGGCCTGGGGAACATGACAGCCCTTGGGAATGGGGCATCTCCTCCCAAGTACGCTGCCCACCCGCGGAAACATGCGGAAACTCTGGGAGCGTTCCCACAGAGCCCCCCCGCCTGGCCACTAATGGAGCTGGTTCTCGCCCTTGGCTCAGAGCCCAGCAGAAGAGCCCAAGGCAGCCCACGGTTCCTTCGAGGAGCAAGAAGCAATGTGTTTCACTAGAGTTGCTTTGACGTTACAGCTCCCAGGCCTCAGAGGCTGTGCTTGACTCAGGTTCCCTGGAGCAGCAAACTCCTGGTGAGGCCCCAAGTTCCCAGGTGGGAGGGCGGGACCTCCCTCCTTCCTCCTTGCCGGCACCCCCCCCACCCCCCCCACCCCCCCACCCCCCCCCACCCCCGAGCTGCCCAGGTGGCTTTCCAAGGCAACTGTGCAAAGAGCCGAGCAAGCTGTGTGTGCTTCTGACTGAGCTTCTGTCTGCAAAACCCTCCTGCGAACACCAGCTCTGTGCCCTTCAAGAGGCATTGGCCGGCCTGGGGAAGTCTGCTTGCTTTTGATGGCAGGTTGTAGACCATTAGTGAAAGGAGAACTTCCTGAGGCCATTGTGCTTGATCATGGGTTTGCCAGACTCATAAAACCATATCATTTCCACTTGGGTGGTCTTTCTTTGCTCAAATCCATAGGCGAAATTATTTTAAGGCCAGGATTAAATTTTATTAATTATTGTACCCACAATGCCCAGCATATGCTAGATGTTGAATAAAAGATTTGTTGTAAACTTAAATAAAATAATGCTATGTAGGAAAGAGAAAAAAGGGAGAAATGTATGGATTTGGGTGTGAAAACTAATGAGTTCCAGTGTTGCTGTGTGTCTTTAGACAAATCACTTAGCCTCTCTGAGCTATGGTTCTCCATTGGTGTAATGAGTACAATAACACAAAATTCATGGTACTGTCATGAATGTTAAATGGTACAGTACAGACACCTTTAAAGTGTCTGGCCAGTAGAAAGAGCTCATGGAGTAAAATCTCCCAGCAGCCTTGGGAGTACTGTTAGGGTCTCTCACGGTCCTCGTGTTGTCGTTGGGCGTGGGAGCAAAGTGAACTCAGTCTTTTTCTGTTTGGCACCGGGGATCAGTGAAGGCCCAGAAAGCCAAGGTCACAGAGCAAAGGCGGTGGGAATACTGCGTGCTCTTCGTGTTCCATCTAAGTGCCTGGGTCTGGGCTGCGTGCGGGAGGACACAGAGCCACACCCACCCAGGAGCTTGCTGGGAAGGTAAGGCTTAGGCATCGGTAAGCAGAGCACTTGAGCACAGAGGCAGGGAAAAGGCTGGGGGCCCAGCCGAGGGAGCAACTGGGGTTTGAGTCCTGAGAGGGCCCCATTCAGGAGGTGGCATTTGGGGAGGGGCTTCCAGCTCAATACAAGGTCCCATGTGGCCCCTTCTCATACTGGGGTTTCTGAGTTGTATCCTGTAGGAGACATGTCGGTAGTGCAGACATGTGTGTATGTGTGTATTTGAGTATATGTGTGTGTATGTGTGTGTGCGTGTGTCTGTATATGTGTGTCTGTGTGCATATGTGTCTGTGTATGTGTTGTGTGTGTATGTATATGTGCACATGTGTGTATGTGTGTGTCTGTGTCATTCTGTGTACGTCTTTATGTATGTGTGTGTGTGTGTATGTGTGTGGTATGTATGATGTGTGTATGTGTGTGTCTGTATATGTGTGTCTGTGTGCATATGTGTCTGTGTATGTGTTGTGTGTGTATGTATATGTGCACATGTGTGTATGTGTGTGTCTGTGTCATTCTGTGTACGTCTTTATGTATGTGTGTGTGTGTGTATGTGTGTGGTATGTATGATGTGTGTATGTGTGTGTCTGTGTATGTATGTGTGTGTGCTTGTGGTGTGTGTGTCTATTGTGTTGTGTGTTGTGTGTGTGTGTGTGTGTTGGGGTGGGAACTAGGCAGCAGATGTGAGGCCTTGGTGAAAACCAGGTCCCCTGCTTGACCCACACGGATTTCCAGGGCTGGTGCTGGCCCTGAGGCATCTTTGTTTGAATTAGGAAAGGTGCCCCTCTCGCTGGATCGTGTAGAAATGGCCCCCTTCTTCGGGCTAGGCACACACTGGATTTCAGGGCCCACTCGCCCTTCTCCCAACCTGACCCACTGCGCAGGCAGCAGGGCTCTGTCCTTCCCAGGCTCCAGTGCATTGGTCAGCTCTGTCTAAATGCAGGTGGCCTGAGGGCCCAGCATCCCCTTCCCGCGCAGTCCCAGCGTGTATTCTCACGGCCTGGTGACCATGGTTGTCTCAGCCCTTGGCCTCTGCTGTGGCCTCTGACCTCGGCGTCTGGTTCTGACTTTGCTGGCTTTGCTCCTCCGTGGCCCCAGACTAGCCCTATTCTCACCTCAGTCTTGCTTCCCATATTGGATCCTCCCGGGGGAGGAAGAATCCAGCTTGTCTGTGTTTTAAGCTGAGTGACCACATCCCTGTGATCTGAGGTGCCTGTGTGTAAAGTGGGGGCAGCAGAGTGGGGACGGTGTCGGATTCGATCAGCTATAACACCTCTTGGGGTCCCCAGCTGTCTGGTCCCTATGTAAGTCCCCCACCTGTGAGGATGTGCCACTCTCTCCCCCATGCTCCCCTCCTGGTCTCTGCTCCAACTCCATTTCCTGTCGCAGGCTCAGCTCTGACCTCTGACATTTGCTGGCCAAGGAGGCACTTTCCTAACTGGGCAGGTTCTCCTCTGGTGGACTTTCTACAGCTGGGCCTACAACAAGGGAATTGAAACCACTACTGGCTGACACTAAAAAAAGCGGGAGTGACAGGGTGGGACTTTGTGAGCTAATGAGAGCAAAATTGTGGAAAGGGGCTCAAAGAAAGTCAGATTCTCCACTCAGCCCTGGCCGGCATGAGGGCAAGCTCCATCCAAGGTGCTAACGTCCCAGTTCGGCCAGGGACACTCACACACCCCTCACTGTGGCCTTGAACAGCCCCATGTGCTGTAGCTTGGCCCCACTGTGATTTTAGACTCCTGCTGGTCTCGGGCAAAACGTTAAATCTGCAGGATTCAAATCCTGGGCCTCAGTTTCCACATCACTAAACTGAGATAATAATGACCTAATTTATAGTATCACTTTGAAAATTAAGAGAAAATGTGTTTTAAATACTTAGCCTGGGGCTCTGCACAAACACAATACACCTCACCCACCAAACAGTAGTTGTTACTATTAGCACGGCTGGAGCCAGTGACATGCACGTAAGAACTTATGTCTGCTGTGCCAGAGATTGCCAGGGGCCCCGTCAGCTACTGCCCCTTCCTCCTCAGCCGCAGAGCCCTGCGCTCATGTGGGCAGCCGGAAGGAAGGCCATCTCCCGACTTCTCCTGTAGGTAGGTGCGGCCATGTGACTAGGTGCTGGCTAACGAGGTGTAAGCAGAAAGAGTGGACAGTCTGGGTGAGGAGGCGGCCTTTCTTCCCATTTCCTGCTGCTGGCCAGCGCGCCACGGCTGCCTTGGAAATGGAGCAGGAGGACCACATGGTCGGGACGGAAGCGCAAAGAACTGTGAGGACTGGGGGGCCGCCATCGTCTGCACTGCCCACCACCAGAACTTCTTTTGTGCATGAGAAAGAAATGACCTTGTTTAAGCTGATTTAAGTTGGTCAGTCATGTAGCGCCAAACGCATCCTGACTGAGGCTGTCACAGCTGTGTGAGCCCACAGTGGGGACCCCAGGAGCCTGGGTGCTGCCGGGGAACACGGAAGGTGGAACAATTAAGGCCAGACTTCCCCACCTGCGCCAGGGCTAGCCCGTGCTGACAGCCTCACATCTGTCTTGCGTGCAGTGGCCAGCTGTGAGCTCTTCCTGCTTGGTGAGTGGAGCCGGCCCTGACACGGTCCTGGGCGTCTGTGCGGGCAGACTCTGCACTCTGCACTGTCATGTTCACCCATCACATGACCATACAGCCCGATGTCAGCTGCTCATCCCCAGAGCTGAGTCTTCTTGGGAAAGTAAAGTAAGTTTTGGGGACATAGGGCGGTGGCTTTTCTAACACTGTTCCTATTGAGAATTATGATTTGCTTTGCCAAATACTGACTAGAAAACCCCATTGTAGAATTGGAAGTTGCCCTGTGCTTCATGCTGACCCTCTCGTTGGGGTTGCAGGACCATGAACACCACCAACTGCATCTGCTGAGGACACATGGCTGCCCTGGGATGTTCTCAGCATCTACAAGCTCTGAAGAGAAGGGGTTCATTTCAACCTTTCTCTCCTGTCCCCTCTGACAGACATGCTTGGGGAAGTGACAAAGGACGTTTCCTGGGACAGTGGGAATTTGATTCTGGGGCATCTTTGTCTGAGAAATTACATATTGTTATCAGTTCCCCAATTTTTTTTTCCTTTGGAATGTATGAAACCAGCCTGAAGATGGTGCTTGGAAAAAACGCCCTTCGAATCATGAAAGCACAGAACTGATGGGAACTTTGTTATGTAAAAATCACTTGCAAGAACTTGAAAGGTTCCCAGACTGGAGAACGTGGTTTATGATCTAATGAGATGTATTGATAGGAACTGAGAATGGGCTGTGCCCTTCAGGACGTGGGTAGGACAGGCCTGGAGAGTCATACTCAGATGTGTACGTATCTGCACCCTGCACCAGCTCTATTCTCACCACACAACACTCGTGCTTGCTGCCCATGTAACTCATCCACAGGGAGAAAAAGCGCCAGAAGTCAGGCCAATGTGAACGTGGACATCTGGTCTACCTGACAGTTGCCTTTCTCATTCTAAAATGAAAACCTGTACTCTGCTTGCACGCCTAATTTTCTAGTGAGTTTTGTTAGGATGACTCAACATCTTCAGTCCAAATGGTTCTTGGACCTGAGGCAGCAAGATGGGGGCCAGGCCAAGCACGGTGGTGACTTCACCCAACCCAATGTTACTTTGAGGTGACAAGTCTGTATGGCCTTCCCCAGACAATGTCCCCTCTGCCCAGATATGGCCTGTCCCTGCACCCCGAGTTCTGAGCTGATAGATGAATAGAAGTCAGCACCACTCCTGCTGGCCCCAGAAATGGGGGCCAGCCCGAGCCAGCCTCTTGGATCTGTAGGGTGCTCTGGGTGACATTTCCAAAGGAAAGGAAGTCCGACCAGTGGGGAAAGCCTCAGACATGAGGATGTCATCTGAATCATGGTTCCAGGGAAGAGCAGTGAAAGGACTTGGAGATCCCACCAGGCCAGGAGGAAGCTGACCACTCTTCCTCATTGTCACCTGCCCAGGCTGAAGGCCCTTGTCTTCTGGCAACGGCCTCAAGGCCAATCCCCGTGCCAGATGCAAAATGTGTGCTCAGAGGTCTGGAGACCCTTCTGCCCCCCCCTCCCCCCGCAGGCAGATTAGTACAGTCATCCAGCTGGAGCCCCAGGTCAGAGGCTGTTCTGTGGTGTAAGGACTGGGTGTGGCTGTCACGGGTTCAGAGGCAGAGTCACTGAGTAGAGACCTGGAGCATCAAAGGACTGGTGACCCCCTCCCTGCCTCCTGCCCTCCCGCCCACCCCACTTCTGGCCACACTTCCACACTCATGTCTTCATCTGCTGGCCGGTGGCCTTGGGAGCTCCTTCCCAGTTACAAGGGCCCTTGTGAGGCTTGGCCCTCAGACGCAGGACTCAGGTCCATTAGCCACAGCCAGGGGGTGGGGGGGGGGGCACAGGTACAGACCCAGCCGCTGGACTGGGACAAAATGAGTCTGAGGTTTCCTTGGGGTAGGGACCTTCAGATCAAATCAATTAATAGGGTAAGTGGGGGTGAGGGAGCAGTGGGACAGGAGAGAGGCTGGCAGCCCATTTAAACCTTGGCAGCCAGTCAAACTAGCATCCCCAGGCGAAAGTGCTCCAGGCAAGAGCCCAGTCTGAGAAGTCCCTGAGTCAGAATCACCTTGGCCTGGGAAATGCAAATTCCTGGACCCTCCCCAGCGGGGACAGCTCATTGAGTTAGTTCCTCCAGTTTCTAGGCTGACCTCTCTTCCTTTGTGGGCCTGGAGGACATAAAAGGAGGCCAGTGTGGCAGAGGTCACAGTCTGGAAAGGGGAGGGCCCGAGCCCCACCCCTCTTAGCTGTGTCTTCTCTGCCTGAAGGATTTCACTCCACCCTCAGGCACATGGCTTGGAGAACCTGCAGCTCTGAGCAGATGGGTTTTGATGAAGGCTTTTTGAAAGTGTCACTATTAATTATCAGAGCAATGCTTGCATGCATTATAATTCCTAGGCTGGGTCCTAATTATAAAGCTGTCCTGTTGAAGCCGCCACAGAGCCATCACGTGCCTCCCAGAGGCCCCGGAGCCCACCGAGAACTCATTCCTGCGGACAGCTTACCAGGACCGGAGAGGTGAGCAGGACAAGTGTAACAGAATTGGGGCGTCCTGGTGACCTGAGGGCTGAGCTTGAAACTGTCCCAATTTCCAAAAATGCCAAGATAAACATATTTACTCATGATACTTTACTCACAAAGCAATCGTGTACATCTGGGTTGTCACAGCTCCGTGGTGACAAGAGTGAAGAATTCTACTGTCCGTGGAAATGAGTTTGCTGTGAGCAACCCGACAATGGCTGCCTGCAGATTCTTGTGAAAATTGCTCCCAACTTGAGCGGAGGCTTCTTCTCCACTTGGAGTCCTGCCGGCTCTATTTGGGTGTCTCCCGAGTGTCTCTGACATTCAGCGTCCCACACTGAGTTAGTTTATTTCTCCACTGTTCCTGTTCTGTCTCAGTAAATATGGCCCCTCTCCATCCCCTTCCAAACAATCACAACGTCCTCTAATTCTGCCTTCAAACCAGATTTTACATCTGCGAACTTCTTCGACTCTTCTCTGACGCTGCTAAACCCTCCCCCCCAGTCCAAAGGGCTGCCATCTCTGTGTGGAGTTCCCCAGACCCCGTCCTGCTCTCCTCCAGCCCACTTTCCCTTCCCTCCGATTTACTCTCCACAGAGCAGGGAGAGTGATCTTTTAAAATAAAAATGTGGTCATTTCTCTTGCCTGCTGGAAGTCCCCTGCTCTTCGGTCCACACGCTTCATGCTTTGGCGGCAGCCATCTCTCCCTCCCCTGTCACTCTCCTCCTGTCACTCACCAGTCTCCCGGTCATTCCTCAGCCTGGCCTGACCTCTGTGCTACTGGGCCCTGCGCACGTGGCTCCCTGTCTCAGGTGGCCTCCCTTTCCACTTTGACCTTTCCCTCAGGTGACTGGCCTGCAGGTTTAGCATCACTTCTTAAGCAAAGCTGTCCCGGGTCACCCAGATGCACTGGGCTCCCTCCCACTCCCTCAGCTCCCTGTCTTTCTCTCACAATATTTCCATCTCAGTGGTGGTATGTTCTTCCAACAGCCATCTCCGCACTAAACCAGAGGCTCCATGAGGGCAGAGATGGTCTCCCGGTCACACTGTGTGTCTGCTGCCTGCTGTAGTACTTGTCAAGTAGAAGACTTGTCATAAATATCTGTTGACTGAAGGGATCAATGAATGATGTATTGAGTCAATGAATTCCAGTTCAGCAACTTAACCAACAGTCTAACAAGTGACACGTAGAGTCAGAACAGAGAGGAAGAAGTGCCTGGAGACTTGTTGATTCCACACTAGTTTGTGGAAACATAGTCCGGGAACACACCCCTGCTCAGTCTTCCAGGAGTTGATGTGTGACTCTAACAGGGAGATGAAAATGAATGACAGGCGAATGATCGAATCAGCACCACGGTCTGGTCAGAGCCCCTCAAACTGGGATCAGCTGCAGCAGGAGCCTCTGGGCTGCTCCGGCAGAGGCTGACCAGCAAACATGAGGAGCGACAAATTGGGGACCCTGTGGAGGAGGCTGTGTGGTTCCAAGTACCCTGTCAACTCTTGAGATCCTGATATGCCCCCCAAACGAGCCGTCTCCTAACAATGGTCTTCCGTCTATTCCCACCTCCTTCCTAGGGAATGTGCGCCCGGCCAGTCCGCAGCTGCCCTGCATTTCTTCTTGTTTCCTTATTGCTGAGGTGCGGTGCGCTCACCAAGACTGGGACCCAGTTCCTAGGTTGATCTGAGATAATCAGACCTTTCTCTTTGTGATTCAGAATTGGAATATCACAGGCAGAGCTGGTTAGATAACAGTGCACGCCTGAAAGACAAGATTATTTGGGCTTTTGGAAGCAGAGGCAGCCAGTTGAGTGAGGGAGAGAAAGTCAGCCAGACAGATGGATAAACAGACAGAAGGCAGGAAGAAGTAAGGGAGAAAGAGAGAGAGAATATTTGGTCCCTGAGAAGCATTAAGAAGTGTGTGTGTGTGTGTGTGTGTGTGTGTGTGTGTGTGTGTGCGCGCGCCAGAGAGAGAGGGAGGGTGGAGGGAGAGGGAGAGAGAGAGACACAGAGAGAGAGAGAGAGAGAGAGAGAGAGAGAGAGAGAGAGAAGGGAGGAAGGTAAAGGAAGGGGAGGGGAGAGGATAGGAGATGAGAGGAGAGGAAGGGGGAGGGAGAGAGAGAAGGAAGTCCCAACTTCTAACTTTCACTGTCCAGTTTGGTTCTCTGTGTGGCCTAGATATAACTTTACATTTTATACTGGGAAGTGTGAAATCATAGTTTAAGAAGTTTTCTGTTCTTTGCAGCCCAAATTTCCTAACCAACATAGCCTGTGCACAGACTTCTGGTGACACTGTTCAGGATCCTTCCTTAGACATAGACATAGCTGTTCTGCAGGCTTTTGCTAACTCATGCGCCCCCTGAGCAAGGACAGGCGGAAGGACAGATGGGGAGAGCCACCTAGCACGCAGTATGCCCCTGCCCATGTTTTCCTCTTTGGCGGGACCACGTGTGTGTCCAGCTCTACACAGCCACTCAGCCAGGAACAAAGTCAGGGCTCCTGTCTACCAGCTTCAGGCACCCCATTGGGGGCCGTCTCCTGATTTATGGCCTGAAACACACAGCTTGATTTTGATACCAAGGTAAACTCACTGTTTTGTAATCTGACCTACAACTAGATACATTTACTCTGGAAGCCATTGGCTAAAGCAAGATTGCTACACAGCTGTGTGTTTTATAGATCGGACGTGGCCTCACGTGGGAAAGTCTGGCAGGGTCCTGTCATCTGCCCCTGCAGAGGAGGAGGTGCTTCTATAGGTTCATACAGATGGACAGTCGGAAAGAAACAGAATTAATCTAACTCACACCCTTCATTATTTTAAGCATCAATTAAAATTTATAAAATAATACACGAGTACTTATTCATTGAAGACAAACAAGAATAGAGTAAGAGACACCTTCCCACTTTTATCACATGCCTGACGGCAATCGTGTTGGCATCGCTAATCGTTTCCTATGCACGTTTTATGTAAATGCATGTCATGCTTCCTTTTGTTTTGAGACTTATTTTTGATTCCTTAAGTCTATATCTTGGAGGTCTTTCCAGGTCAGTATTATTACTTTGCCAATTCCACAATATTCCATGGTAAGAATGTACCTGAGTTTATGCAATAACCACCCAGCAATAGGCCATTTAGTTTGTTTCCAATTTTTCATTACTATGAAGTATTGCAATAATCTTTATTTGTATTTTTGTGCACCTACACAGGTATTTTTTTAAGGCCAGATTTCTAAATTGGAACTACAAAGATTGTATGAATATAAAATTATATAGACATGCTCAAATTTTGATCCCCCAAAGATATACCAATTTATCTCCTACCACCATTCTATGAGAGTGAATATCTTTTCCCACCAATATTCATTGTTTTCAGTCCTTTTAAATTTTGCCAATCGAGTAGGTAAAAAAAATTGTTCATGTTAATTTCCATGAGTATATTTTCAAGTGTTTATTGGCCATGAGAAATTCCTTATTTGTTAATTACCTGTTCCCATCTTTTCCAAAATTTTTGATTTTTTAAAAAATTATTAACTTATAAGAATTCCTACTACATCCTTTTCATTAAACATGTGTCTGCAGCACTATTGTGATAGTCTTGCTTATTTTAAAACTTTGTATCAATTCGTTGTAAATGGTTTCCATTTTCAGGTAATCAGCACTGCCTGTCTTTTTCTTTGGAACTTTTACGTCCCGTTTCTTGTTCAGAAAGGCGTTGGACATGCCAACGTTACTGTCCTGCTCTTTAAACACTTGTATGTTGTGTGTCCATTCAGCCCGTTTGGAATCTGTTTTCATGTACAGATGGTATCTAACTATATTCTTTCACAGATGAATAGCCAACTTTTTAGTCATAGTTTATTGCACTAATTACTGGAATAATCTGACTTTACTACAGACTTGGAATGAAAATGTTATCACATATTGAATTAATGGTATGTTTCCGGCCTCTTTTTTGATCCATTGATTCATTGTTCTACTTACCTAGTTTAGGCCACTCGTATTCTGGGTTTTCCTCCTGGTTATTTCTTTTTCTTATATAACAATTTTATTGAGATATAACTCACATATCGTATAATTTATCCATATAAAATGGGCAACTCAGTGGTTTTTAATATATTCATAGACTTGTGCAATTGTTAGCACAGTCGATTTTAGAGCCCACACCCAGTGGCGGTCACTCTCCGTTCCCCCTAAGCTTGCCAGTCCTAGGCAATAATGAGTCTTTCTACCTGTGTGATTTGTCAATTCTGGGCTTTTCGTACAAATAGAATCACACAATGTGGGGTCTTTTATGTCTGGCTTCTTTCACTTAAAATAATCTTTTCAAGATTCATCCATCCCGTAGCTTATATTGGTACTTCACGTTTTTTTGTTTTTAACTTCATTTTTTTATGGCCAAATAATATCACATTGTAGGAACATCCCACATTTTATTTACCCACTTCATCACTTGACAGACTTTTGGGATTATTTCCAGGGTTGGTTATTATGAATAATGCTGCCATGAACAAATGGGCATGTATTTTCATTTCTCTTAAGTATATTACAGGAGTGAAATTACTGGGTGATACGATAACTCTATGTTTGATTTTTTTAAAAAGGTTTTTATTAAAATATAGCTAACATGCAATATTATATTAGTTTCAGGTGTACACCATAGTTAGTCAGCATTTATACACCTAAAGAAGTGATCACCACGATAAGTCCAGCCACCATCTGACACCGTCCCACGCTATCACAATATTATTGACCACATTCCCTCTGCTGTACATTACATCCCCATGACTTATTTGTTTTATACCTGGAAATTTGGACCTCTATTCCCCTTCACCTTTCCCCCCTTTTTAAAATTTTTGATTACAGTTGACATTCAATATTATTTTATATTAATTTCAGGGGTACAGCATAGTGGTTAAACATTTATATAATTTAAGAAGAGATCACCCTGACTAGTCTAGTGCCCACCTGGGACCGTACATAGTTATTACCATATTATTGACTATTTTTCCTATGCTTTACTTTACATCCCAGTGACTATTTTGTAACTACCAGTTTGTACTTCTTAATGTCTTCTCCATTTTCACCCTGTCCCCGACCCCCTCTCATCTATCACCCCAACAAATCTAGTACCAATACATAATTATTGACACCATACATAATTATTACAATATTATTGACTATATTTCTTATGCTATACCCTACATCCCCATGACTACTGTGTAACAATCAATTTGTACTTCTTAATTCCTTCCCCTTTGTCACTCAACCCCAACAAGTATTTCTACCCCAACTACTTTTATTTTTTCATTTCCATTTTCTGGAAATAACTTTTTCATCCCTTTACTTTCCATCTGTGTGTGTCTTTCAATCTGAAGTGATTCTCTTGTAGGCAGCATATGAATATGTAAGGATTTTGTTTTCTTCTCCATTCAGCCTTCCTATGTCTTTTGATTGGAGCATTTAATCCATTTACATTGAAAGTAGTTGTTGATATATATGTAGCTATTGCCTTTTATTATTAATAGTTTTGATTTTTTTTTTTTTTTTTTTTAAAGAAGTCCCTCTAAGGTTCCTTGTAACACTGGTTTGGTGGTGATGAACTCCTTAATCCTTTTCTTTCTGGGAAGCTCTTTATCTGCCCTTTGATTCTAAATGATAGCTTTGCTGGATAGTGTAATCTTGGTTGTAGGTCCTTGCTTTTAATCACATTGAATATTTTGTGCCAATCCCTTCTGGCCTGCAAAGTTTCTGTTGAAAAATCAGCTGACAATCTTATGGGAGCTCCCTTATAAGTTACTAGTTGCATTTCTCTTGCTGCTTTTAGGATTCTCTCTTTGTCTTTAACTTTTGCCACTCTAATTATAATGTGTCTTGGGGTCGGCCTGTTTTGGTTCGTCTTGTTTGGGACTCTGTTCTTCCTGGGTTTGTATGTCTATTTCCTTCACCAGGTTAGGAAAGTTTTCAGTCATTATTTATTCAAATACATTCTCACTCCCTTGCTTTCTCTCTTCTTCTGGTACCCCTATGATGTGAATGTTGTTATGCTCGATGTTGTCCCAGAGGTCTCTTAAACTATCCTCAATATTTTTTTTTTTTTTTGGGGGGGGATTCTTTTTTCTTTTTGCTGTTCTGATTGGGTGTTTCCTGCTACCTTGTCTTCCAAATTGTTGATTTGATCCTCTGCTTCATCTTTCTGTTGGTGATTCCTTCTAGTGCATTCTTTAGTTCAGTTATTATATTCTTCACTTCTGACTCGTTCTTTTTAATGGTTTCCATGTCTTTTTTTATGCTCACTATCTCTCTGTTGAAGTTCTCACTAAGTTTCTTGAACATCCTTATAACCATTGTTTTGAATTCTGTATCTGGTAATTTGCTTGCCTCCATTTTGTTTAGTTGTTTTTAGAATTTTCTCTTGTTCTTTCATTTAGGAGGTATTTGTTTCCTCATTATGGCTGCCTCTCTATTTCTGTGTATTAGATAGATATGCAACATCTCTCAGTCTTGGCCGAGTGGCCTTAGTAGTAGGTACCCTGTGAGGCCCTGGCACAGTCTCCCTGGTCACATGCTCTGGGTGCTCCAAGAGTGTCCTTTGTGTGGGTTGTGTGTGCCATCTTGTAGTTGAGTCTTGGTTGCTATTTCCACAACAGTAGGTGGGATTGACACTCAAGCTGATTGGTTGTGGGGTTTGACCATGTCCACAGTTAACAGGCTGCTGTGTGAGGGGCTTACCCCACTAAGTGGGATTTGCCCCAACAGGCTCTGGTACCTGTTGAGACCGCCCTCTGGGTGTGCTACTAGTGGGGCTAGTTGGGTGGTGCCCTGCTGTGGTCTGGAGCCAACCTCCAAGTATGTTGGGTCTGGGCCTTTTGCAAGGGGCTCTGGTGCAGGCCCAGGTAACCCCCCTGCCTGTGACTGGCTGGGACTACCTGGTAGGAGCCACAAAGTGATCTGCAGTTGTTCACTGCCTGTGCTAACCCTAGAGGCACGTGGGAGAGACCTCACTGCAAACTGAGGATGGCTGCCATCCTCAGCACCAGGCCAGGGGTAGCTCTGCAAAATGCAAGGACACCCCAAGGCCTGCTTCCACCTACCAGCTCCCTTAAGGTTCAGCCCCTGGTAAACCTCATGTGGTACATGAGTTGGGTGAGGGTTTCAGGGAGTCACTAGAGTGGGAAATTGTGGTCACCAGATAAATGAAGAATCTGGTTTGGTGCCAGTGCCGAGCTTGGAGCTACTCAGCAAAAGTCTCAGAGCACACCCAGGCCAGCTGCCGCCCACCTGGGTCCTGCAGACTCTGATAGTTTTTCAAGAACGAATGCAATGCTGACAGTGCTGGCTTCTGGTAGAGAAAGAGCCTCAGGTGTTGGGGGAATTGGGTGGGGTGGAGTCTTAGGGAGTCAGCAGGGCAGAGCAACAGAGCTCACCAGGCCAATCAGATTCAGATTTGGCCTGTTGGGCAGGCTCAACACAGGAGACATGGTGCCTGCCTGCCTGTTGCACAGGAATAGAATCCACAGGGGGAAAAGTCTAACTGTCCACCTCCTCCTTGCTCTAATGCCACACACTTCAGTCTGCCCCCTGTATGCTTCTGATGCTCCCTGAGTAACTGTCCCTCCACCAGAGCCCAAGGTGAGTTCCTGCATGTGAGAGAGTCTGTGCATGGTCCCTTTAAAGGGATGTCTGGGTTTCCCCATAGCCTGCCATCCCACCCAGATGGTCCGAATCCCCACTGTTTTCCACAGCCAAATGTTGTGGGGGCTCCTCTTCCCAGCACCAGTACTCCGGGCTGGGGAGGTCTGTGTGGTGCCGGGGTCTCTTGCTCCTCCAGGAGGAACCTCCAAGGCCAAGCTATCCCTCTAAGTTCTCAACTGCCACAAGTAGGTTTGGGGCCAGCTTGTTTCTCATGCCCACCCCTCCTACTAGTCTCAATGTGGCTTCTTCTTTATATGCTTAGTTGTAAAACTTCTGTTCAGCCAAACTTCACATGGTTCTCCAGGTTGACTGTTCTATAATTTAATTGTAATTTTAATGTGTTTATGGAAGGAAGCAGGCACAGTGTTTATTTACTCCACCATTTTGGATCTCCTCTCCTATTTTGACATTTTTAATGAACCACCAGACTGTTTTCACAGTGCTGCACCACTTTACAGTTCTACTAGAAGTGCATACGTGTTTTGGTTTCTCCACACCCTGACCAACACTTGCTATTGTCTTTGTTTATTATAGCTGTTTGTGGTCCTGGAGTGACAGCTCACTGTGGCTTTGACTTGAGCTAATGATGTTGATGACCTTTTCATGTGCTGATTGAGCCAGTGAGGCTGTATCCATGGACCCTAGGGCACAAACACCTGGGACTCGGAGGGGCATAACTTAGAATCCTGCTTTCCTGGAGGGCTGCATACCTGCCTACCAATACTAGCATTGACATGTCCTTGAAAAATTGTCACACCTATTTATGAGGCAAGACCTATTTGTAGTCTTCAAGGGCACAATATATTTGTGGGCCTTTTGTAAATACTCCGTGACTTAAATACTTGAAAACACCGGCTTAAATCATTTGATTCATTTTTACTTTCCATTGCCTCTCTCTCACTACACAGATAAGAACTGGAATCCTAGTTTGCTGGAGTGACTTGGCCAAGACATCCAGACATCCAGAAAGAAGGACATCAGCAACGTTAGAATCTTGTGTTTTTTTTTTTGCACTTTAATGTCTTTTGGTCCCACATACTTTCATAAGATCACTGAATTTGTTGAGTGCAACAAACTTCAGATTAGCAATTTAATAGGCTTAGAGCTACCATTTTAGGATAAACACTAAAAATAACTTAAGAAAGCATTCTCTAAAATTAGTTTCAGGTATACTCATAAATGATACATTATTTCGTGAACTGTTCTTCATCCATGAGTTTTGTGTCTTTTCTTATAAAATACAATTCGCAGCTACCTTGAAGACAACTACTGAATGTTACTCCCCCCTCATCTTTTGCAAGTTCTCTTAAACTCACATTTTATACCCGGGGCCAAGAACTTGTACCGAGTTCTAAAAGAGCCAAGTGTTGGAGGCTTGGTGAGCATTCCAGCAGATCTCTCCCCAGGACTTTAATGAGGTGTATTTTTTTCTGCCGAAGGAGAATCCCCATCCTAGTTGGTACGGAGGCACCTCCTGAACACAGTGATGGATTTCTACTGCCTCAAATTGCTGAGTTTGGCAAATCTGTTCAACACAGTAAAAGTTGCTAAGCGTCTCACCCAGCTGTGGCCTTGTTTTGCTCTTGGAGCAAAACAGTGGGATATTATTCATCCCTTAGAAAGAGGCTATTAAAACATCCCACATGACAGTAAATTACATGAAGCAGGTGCCTGCAAGAGAGGATGAGAATTTCCACAGCCAAATATGATGATCTGGTACTAACCCCTGTTTCCTGAAAGCCTAATTTATTCTCATCTCTCAGTTAAAGTGAGGCTTTAGGCAAAAATGACAATGCAGTGGCTGCTAATGTCCCAATGTAGGGAATATTAGTCTCGTTGTCTGTGCTGGGAGTTTGGTTGGGACAATTTTAGTAATTGACCACCAAATTCTTTTTGAAGCCTTAACTATTGTATAGTGCTTTTAGTATTTTACCCCTGAGATTCAGAATCATGGAGATTAAGAGAGGCTGGGAGGAATGCTAAGGTCATGTGGCAGAATGGTTTGCTAAAGAGAATAAACCGGAGTCAGGCATCGCTGCCTGGGTGAGCCTGAGACGTCTCCTTCATCTCTTTGTCATATTTGTCTTCCAGGCAGGATGGTGTTCACTGGGAGGCCTGTCTGCCCTTTGCGCCGCTGGCAGGCATGGCTAATTCATCATAGATTCCTCTCTTGCCGTACAATCTTTCTCTCCATAAGGTCCCAATCAGCCACTAGGAATTGGTCAAAATTGTCATACTAATATGCTTTGGGGACTTAAGTTTGGGGCTTATTTGAAACTAATATAATTTGATGAAAGTGTTCTGTGTCTAAAACAGTTCAAAACCACTAATCCACTAAAGTTCTCTCATTTTAGAGATAAAAATAGAGGCTCAGATTGGGCCAAGAACATACCACAAGTTTATGGCAGAATCAAACGTAGAATCACGGTCTCTTATCTGCCCAAAGAATCGGATGTTTGCTTTTTCCTCTGTCTTTAGCCTCACTACATCTTTACAAGTGTCGACAAACAACCTGTGCAGTACACTCCCTCCCCTCCATGCCAATGGCCCATCCTTCCTACCAAGAGCAGTAACTAGCACTGACTGCGCTCCTTTTGCTGTCCTACCAGCTCAGGACACACCTTTGTTGTCATATACCTTGTACCCTCCTAACAAGAACAAGGGTGGGAAGGGGGGGTGGTGGAGGGGAGGACAAGGGAACCGCTTCACTGAACATGGTATTCCAATTACTTTAC
Source organism: Rhinolophus sinicus (assembly GCF_036562045.2). Taxonomy (NCBI): domain Eukaryota; kingdom Metazoa; phylum Chordata; class Mammalia; order Chiroptera; family Rhinolophidae; genus Rhinolophus; species Rhinolophus sinicus. The sequence goes on along the minus strand of NC_133761.1, from coordinate 43,914,410 downwards.
CTGGTGTCTCATCAAACTCTGACATACTCTGATAACTACACAAGACAGCCCAGTATTCCATTACCACAGAGCAGGGAACGGGTCTGGCAAGTCACTTAATATTTCTGTGCCGTTTCCTCACCTGTGAAGTGCAGATGATAAGAGAATTCATCTCATAGGGTTGCCGTGAAAATAAAATAAGTACATACATAGAAATTATGAGGAGTGGTACCTGGTGTAGTTAGGGAAATAAATGTATGTTTTGCTAGCATTTAACTGTGAACCAAATAAAACACAGAAACCAGCCTGTAGTTATGAGCTGATGATCTCAGAATATACATTTGTTGATTTTATTACTATAGTATTAGCAAAATGGTAACACAACATCTAAAAACAACACATTGCCAAACATTCTGATGTCTGAGAATGTATTCTTTCAGCCTAATTTGAGAACTACTGCAAATAACTGCTATTTGTTAGAATATTAAGTGAAACTTGGTCCTACTATTAAACATGAGGTCTGCACATTTCACATCCTCTTGTTCATGACTGTGAAAGAATCCAGAAGACACGCAGTCCATCCAGGAAAACAAGTCTCGTTCACAACAAACACAGGGAACAACTCTAATTAGTGAACTGCTTGTGGGTTGTTGCCTATTTGCAGACATGAGCGGAAGCCCAGCACTGACATAATTCACTGCCTGAGGGCAGAGCCTGGGTCCTGGGCCACTTGTACCCATCGCAGAACTGGACACAGAGCCTGAGCACCTTGCCTGTCATGGAAGTCCTGGATCCTGGATCCTGGATCCTCCCTCTGCAAGCTCTCGAGCTCTTTGTCATGGAAGAGACACGGGAACTTTTAAGTCATACCAGCTGGGCTGCTTGGCTCAGAAGCAGGAAGCATTTCACCCCCTTGGAACAACGGGTACTGATAAATGAAATAAAATTATGCAAGAGGCAGGAAAGTAGGCACTAACTTACCCAACAAACAGCACCATCTGCCTCCTGTCCAGTGCCTTGCCCTCCTGGTCCCACTACATGCATCCAGAGAGCTGATCGAGAGCTTCAGGAATTTTCTTGGGAGCAAGCAGCTTGTTGGTGAAACAGGGCAAAGTTGGAGAAGATGCTAACAGACAACAGAAAGCCGAAACCAATGAGGTGAAATGAAAGCCTCTCCATTGTTTCAACCTGGGAAGTCTGATCCCTGAGCTAGGAAGTCATGAAGTAGAAATGTCCCCAGGAAACTTAACGGTGCGATTACTCTGGTACAATGTGACCCAGAGGGCTTGTGTCTTCCCCCAAGGCTAGTGCCAAATGACTTGTTTTACCTGCTGGGAAGGAAGGGCTTTGTTTTTCGCGCACTCCTTTATGATCCCATGGTCATTAGCCTGCTCTCTCTGCCTGATAAGGACTCTGGTTAAAAATTCTGGAATGATTTCAGTCACCTACCAGGGTAGATAGATTTGGAGTATATGACAGATAAGTAATCCAGAGCTATTATTAACAGCAGACGTGTTGCTCCTAGGCTATTTTATGGCTCGTTTTCAAGGCAACATTCTTATCCCAGAAAGGGAGCAGGATTTCTTATGTCCAGGGCAGTTACAATGAATGGGGTCTGCAATGAATGGGGTTCTTCTGACAAAGCAATCAACTTTTCCATGGTTGGCAGGTGAGTAAATTGGGTTTCACTAGGAGTTACTAAATATGGTTTTGGCAGGTTTACTACCTAGGTATATATACACTAGGCCAACAGCATTCATCTTTTCTCTTTAATTCATTGCTTTCCTAACCTGCAGGTGGCCGGGGAGTGGCCGCGACGATGACACAGGGAAGCAGGATGCCAGCGCTGCTCCTTCAGCACAGATCAGAGCTTCGGCCGGTGGCAGGTGACACCCCAGCTCCCAGAGTTGGAATAGAGCCCGTCCTGTCTCCTTCCTGTTGAGACAGTGGTCGGCGTGTTCCTAGGCAGGGCTGTCCAGGGATCTCCTGGCTGTTCCTGGCATCACTCAGATTGTCCCCACTTTTGGCCTTCACCCTCCCTGCCCCTCGGCAACTGTCTGCTAAACCTGGAGCTCAGGTTGTCCTGTTAAGTTGACCCACCCCTGCATCCAAGGAGGTGTACTCCATTCCTCCCATTCCTGGTAAGGCCACCGTAACCCACTTCCTCTCTGCAGCTCTGCCATCTCCAATTTCCCTTCCTCACGTCTGCAGAAACACCAGGTCACGTGACTGGTAAATGGTAGAGCCAATGTTGACCCCAGGTAATCGACCTCCAGAGGCCAAGTTCATAGCCGTAGTGCTATAAGGCCTTCCCGGTGTCAATGGGTCACAAATTTAATACGCCACCGTTTTTCACAAAGGAGAGAACCTGGCATATTCTTGTCAATAGTGCCCCCATTTATGCAATTTCTGGCTTTTCCATGGAGTGAAACCTCACCTCACGAGAGCAGGGAATCGGCGGGAGGTTTGCTGGCTATAGGACCGAGTGTCCCAGCTCCTCCCTCCAAAGCCACCATGACGCTGTTCAACACCTGCGGATACACCTTCTCCCTGACCCAGGGCCAACAAGGACCCAGCCCAGGACACCGTGAGACACCAGGTGTGACCTCCCCAGGGCCTCGGGGGCCGCCCTGCCCAAGGCGACTGTCGGTAGCTTGTGGGCTCATCTGGTTGTTCTGCCTGGTCACCGGCTGGAGTGTTCATCTCCCACCCACATCTCAGTGCCCGGTCCCCTCCCGCAGCCATTCTGGGACTAGAATACCCATACCTGCCTGTCGGTCACTCAGCCGAACGCCTTCCGTCCTCACCCAGACCCCGTCGCCTTTTCTCCCTAGGCTGACACTTGCTCCACTGTCTCAAATGCTTGAGTTTATGCCAACCGGAAGTGCCAGATGCTCTCCTCCTGGAAATCTCATCCTTGACTGTGAACCTCATCTTACATTGGGCTTGGGTTGTTATTATTGTTGTTATAATAGCATTTTTTATTATGATATTATTGTACCTAAGTTTGATAAGCACTTTACATATAGTATCTCAGATAATTTTCACAATTACTCAGTGAGATAAGCTCTATTGTCATCCCCAAGTTAAGTAAATTGCCCCAGGTCTCCCATGTGGCATGTAGCAGTGGTAGGATTCAAACCCAGACAGCCTGGCTCCAAAAGTCACTGCCCTACTTCTCAGAAAGTCATTTATTAGGTGCCAAAAGAAGGGTCCTCTACTAGGAAAGGATGACTCACCCCAGCTGCCCTGAGGGGTTCTCCAGAAGCTTTTCCCAGCACCTACCTAAACTTGGGCTGTGCTTGTATCTTTCTGTTTGGGGTGGGGGCCTCCAACCTCCTTGGATCCAGGGAAGGTCTATGGCGGACTGTGTCCCGCAGCACCGTGTGGGCTGTTGGCCCTGGGCCAGTGGGTGTTTCACGTTGATTTCATCCATAACACCTGACGCATGGTAGGTGCTGGAGAAATGTTAAATGGGTCATCATCAGCTCCTTAAGGGGATGCCATTAGATAGAAACTTACTTATTATAAAACAAACTTTGGGAAGGTAGAAGTAAGACTAAGTACTAGGAGTGAGAAACACTATTTGAGAGAAGTGAGAAAGAGTTGGAACCACATTGGAAGAAGAAGACAAGCACAGAGACGCTCCATAAATCACAGCAGCTTTGTTTTCACCTACACCGTCCTTCCTTGTTTTGTGTCCCTGGCACCAAACAATTCATCATTCCTGCTTCATGCTAAGTGCTACAGAAATAGCATTTGGCCCAAATTTTGAATGGGAGATAGTTTAGAAAAAATAGCAAAGTGTTGAACCATCTGAATTCCTGAATTTTCTGTAGTGTTCCCACCCCTCTCCCACCTCAAGTGTCGTTGCCTTGCATTGATGCAGAAAGAACAGGACTATGGAAACCAGAGAGAAGGGGCGCCTCTTCCTGATAGCTAGTGGGAAACTCAAAATGAGCTCCCCCTCTATTATGAGTCTGTGTTGGGGAGAAAGTGAGTAGATGGAGAGTACCTGCTGTTGGCAGGCACCCAGAGTTGAGGTACAACACGGGGGAAGCTAATAGGGGATGGGTGGCAGTAAGGGGCAGTGTGAAGGACGCATTGAAAGGCAAAATACTTTGAGAAGAAAGCTTCTGCAAGCAATGACTGTATGCCACCCCCTCCCTCACACCCAGGTCTTGCAGGAACTCATTGAGGGATTAGAGTCTTACCTTTTCTTTGGAATTGCATACTTGGAAACTATTCCCTAAAGTAAACACTTTAAAATCGACCCCTTGCCTCCAAAACCTTATTTATACTATTCATTTGCACCAAATTCAAGAAAGGATTGTTTTCTCCTTTGAAAAGTAAACTTTTCTCTCAATACATAGTTATAGCCAGCACACACTTAGTAGGTGGGACTGGGAAGCCCAGCTTAATGCCCCCTCTGCTTGTCGTCATTGAACAAGGGCTCAGCCAGTGGACCCTGGCCCAGTCTATACCCAATCTCCATGCTGTCATACTTGTCATCAATTTCCAGTATTTAATAAGTCCTAGAAATTGGGCTAAGAGATTTACATACGGAATCCCACTTAAAGCTCACTGCATCCCTATGTTAGTTATGATTTTCCCCATTTTTAAGGATGAAAAATGGAGGTCACATGGCTGGGCCACAGTTCACTCAGGTTGGCTGGATGCGGAAATCCATCACATCAGCATCACGAACCGCAGTGGAGGCCACACCACAAGATGGACGAGAGCGGGACGTCAGACACGGCCCACTGGTTTGGAGCATTTCCAGGAAGGTTCTCTAGGCGATGGAGCTGACAGAAACCCTGTGACAGTCCTTTAGCTGCTCTCCCTTGGGCCAGCATGGCAGCCATGGAACGGAACAGAACCAGAGTGAAAGCACCGAGCTGTCCTCTGCATTAGGGCAGAGTGGGCTCTGTCACTAAGAGGAAAGGCCAGTCGGCTCCTCTGGGGTCTTTCCCAGGCCCTGCAAATGCATTCCTAGGACATGGAAGGTCATGCTCAGGTTTACAAGACTCCACTTCCCCAGCCCTCACACTGTACATAGGTGGGAAGAAAACGATACCTCGCACAGGATATTGCTCTTATCTTTTCCTGCCCAATGGCTCTGCTCAAAATAAAAGGTCTGTTACTACTGTTGATGGCGACAGTGATCGCTCCTTCTCCGTGGGTGGTGTTGAGAGGAGCTGCCTCTGAGCCCACTCTCATTTCTTCTAGCAGTTCCTATCTCACACGGAAATTGACCGCCTGTCTGGCCTTTTTATCAGGTGGTATGTCGGACCTCTGTGAAAGCAGGAGGAGGAGGGCATCACAGAGGAGCCAGAGCAGCCCCAGGGAGCCAGGAGGAGCTAACGGCAATGCCTGGCTCAGACTCTCACCCCTCTATCTTCCCTCTGTGCTCTGGGCCCCGCCTTTGAGTTCTAGGCCCCCCATCGTGCCACCTCCTTGCCATTGCCCTGGACCTGGCCTCAGAGTGCCTTTGCTGCTCTCAGATCTTACTTCTGAGGGGTCTTGCTTCCTTCTTGCAGTTCCTCAGCACGTGCTTGGCTCTGTCCCCTGGGCATCAGGACAGTAGACTCTTGGAGAATGGCTACTCTCCTCACTACATATTCTTTGAGAATTAGCCATCACGTATTTCCCTTGCTGACATGCTATTAACATACGAATACTGCCCTTCACTCCTGCACAGCTGGTTGGATGGGGTGGTCGCCTGACACACTCCAGAAGTAATCTCGTGGACCCTCTCCCACAGTGCCCCTTGTGTAAAGAAAGTGTTTTCAGGGCCAAGACAACTACCCACCTGCTCACCCTGATCACCCACCACACTCTAGGTACCTGAAGACCAGCATTACCGGCCCATATGGCCCTGAGCCCACTTACAGAGCGTGCGTAACCTCATGTCCAGTGACATCCTGCTGGGCCAGGCTCTGCTTCTACTGAGCTCACCTCCAGGTCTGAGGGGTGGCTGAGGAGTGGCTGCTTTTGGGGGTGTGGACAGAGTAGGATGTATGTAGGGTACTCACATGCGTGCATGTAAGGGTGCTCATGAGACAGGAAGAGCCAAGCAGGAGAACAGAAGAGGGGCTGCAGGGTGGGAGTGGGGGGCAGGGACAATGGTGCAAATTCTAAATCAGAACCCAACCTTCTGGTCATATTTTAAACTGAGACTTAATTCGCATGCTGTGCAATTCACCCTTTCAAAGTCTACAATTCAATCGTTTTTAATATATTCACAAGGTTGTACAACATAATCACTATAATCACTGCCTAATTTCAGAACATGTCATCACCCCAAAAAGAAACCGACACCCATTAGTAGTCCCCCCTCTGGTAGCCACCATTCCTTCTGTCTCAATGGTTCGGCCTGTTCCAGATATTTCATATAAATAGAACTGTACAATAAGCGGCCTTTGTGACTGGCTTCTGTGACTTACCATGTTTTCAAGGTTCATCCGTGTTGTAAAGTGTATTGATATTTCAATCGTGGCTGAACAATATTCCATTGTACTGCCTTTGGTTTAGCCGCTAATCAATTGATAGACATTTGGGTTATTTCCACTTTGGGGCTAGTAAGAACATTCACTAGTTTTTGTGTGGACATGTTTTCAATTGTCTTGGTTATAGACCGAGGACTGGAATTGCTGAGTCGTACGATAATTCTAAGTTTAACTTTTGAAGAATTTCCAGACTGTTTTTCCAAAGTGGCTGAACCATTTTACATTCCCAGCAATATATGAGGGTTCTAATTTCTCTACATCCTCACCAATATTTATGATTGTCTGTCATTTGGAATGGAACCATCCTAGTGGGTATAAAACGGCTTCTCACAGTGGTCCCAGGGCCTTTCCCCTCCTGGCTCTATGGTGGCCCCATGTCTTGCTCTTGGGCCTCGGTGCCTTCCTTCATGATTTTAGCCAAACTGGGCTGCTGCTTCCTCCAGGCTGTTGATGGATGACCCACTCCCAAGTCCCCCTTTACTTACATGCCCATGTCACTCTTATTTTCTCATGATCACATCAAGTCCAAGAGAGTCCAAACCGTCTCCTGTGGACAGTATTCTGTCCAGATGGGTGCCTGAAATTCTCAATTCCTGCTTTGGTCCACTTCCTGCTGTACAGATGTCAATGTCACTGCACCTGGCGTCTCCTTGGTACTAATCCCATTTCCTGTTGTATGGAGGCTGAAAGGCAGGCACTTGAGGGGCATAATGGCAGAGCTGCTCGTTGCAGTGCAATAGCTGACATTCTACGAAGCCAAGTTCTATCAAATTCCTCCGCAGGCTGAATCATCAGCATTGAGGTGTTGGAACCCAGTCACTCACACTCAGCCAGGGTCTTCAAACTGCACATTGTGTGTGCCTGGTGTGTTTCTATGTAGAAACGGGCACTGGGATGGCACAAACTGGGGTTTTACTTCAGCTGCTTTCGGCCATTGGAAGCAATTATTCAGTTTCAGTGTCCAAGACTATCAGATGCCAATGAAGACAGAATTAACATGTTAAGGGTTGCTTCCCCCCATTATTCAAGTATGAAGTATGTATTGCTAGGAAATGCCAAGCCCAATCCAGAGGAAACCAAGGTAACTGTGTATGTGGCCATGTCAGTGTCACCGGTGCCAGTCTCCAGGGGGTGCCCACCTGAAAGCCAATTCACAAGCTCAAAGCCCAGAGAAGCACCATTCCTGCCAGGTGAAGAGTTAAAGGGGTCAAAGGCAGAACACCTCTTGCACTGTGGGAGGGCTGGCTGCCACTCCCCGAAGCCTTAATGAAAGTTACAACACGTCCCCCCAACACTCTCACCGCCACAGGGGCAGCCCCCTCTCCTTGTTTCTCCATTTATTTCATGGTGGATGAAGCCCTTGGAAGGGGAGCAGCAGGGCCAGAGTATAACCACTGCAGTAAAGTTTCCAGGGCTAACGCAGCCCAGCTCCGGGCTCTCGTGAGCCAGAGTGGCGTCAAGTTCACTTTCTTTCCATTTGAGCCTAATCCTCCGATCTTTTCTGATTGTTGCTCCGACAACATGTCAGCCCAAAGGCTAACTGACTTTCAGAGGATAGATTTCCTCCTGTTTCCTTCCCAGGAGTATTAATATTAAACTGGTGCCACTGGAGCTCAGAAAGCAGAAAACTAACGCTTCAAAGCAGGAGTCCGGGTATGCAGGAAACAGATATCTTTCTTAGGACCAATGAATGGAAATTGACAGCTGTCTGCTCATGGACACACATGACGCTAAAGTACTTCTTAGCCCTAAGTGTGTTTGTCTGGTAACCACTGCCAAGACTTCACATTTGAAATGCCCTTTATAACTTACAAAAGCCTGGCTGGACATCTGTGAACGTTGGACACCGATTAACTATTCATCTATTAACAGACATCTATTGTCTGTCCACCCACCACCCTCCGGTACAATTACTTCATCTTCTGGGGTAAAATATCCCAGAAGGAACATCCTCCCAACTCCACCATGTGGTTTCTGCAAGAAGGTATTTCACAGACCCTGTCCCCTGGCCACAGTTGACTGGGTGACAGTTGGTCACTGGACCAAAGATGGATCAATCAGAGGCCTTCCCTCTCATTTTGGGGAGCAGAATCAGCTCTCTCTGTTGGCAAAATAGTGGACATGAAAGTTGGGAGTTGGGATTCGCTCTGGTTTCTGACACGTGGAGGAAGTTACTCTCCAGAGAAAGAGGTAAAACCTCCACGCAAAGCAGGAAGAATTGAAGAGAAAGCTCCGGCAGCAGTTAAGGTCCTGGTTCCAGGAGCTCCTGGCACAGCTGTCCTCTTTTCCGTCACTTAGCTTTTGGAGATCCTCCAGCATCCTTACTCAAAATTCTCCATTTTGCCTAAATGTAGGAATCCTGCTTTTTGATCCCAAAATAGCTCTGATTATTTCACACGTCTTCATTTTCATCTCTCAACAATCCTTCGGGCAAGTGTTGTTACCCCAGCTTTGGAAGTAATAAAAATGAGGCCCAGAGAGGTTAGGTAGGTATGGAAATGTGATGTAGCTTTTACAAGGCAAAATCAGGACTCACCCCCGGTCATGACATTTCAGGCCAGGGTTTCTTTCCATGCTTCCAGCTGTGTCCTGAGAAGACCCAGCGACTGCAGCTTGCATTGCACTATCCTTGGTTCTGTGATCTGCAGCAGCTGTGCATGCCGGGACCGGAGTGCCTTTGAGAATGGCACAAGGCGAACAAGGAAGCATTCTGGTTCTATCCCCTTAGCATGCTGCCCTGTCAGCTGCATTTGCAGCGTGAGCTCTCTAGTTCCTGCCACTGCCGCTTCGGCTTTAATTCATCAGCTTGGTGCAGATGGTGTCATCCGCCGAGACTTTGCTGGTTATTAACTATCAGCAGCATTCTCACCCAGGGGTCTGCTCCAGCTCTCTTTGACTTTGGATGAATTACACACTATGGACCAGTCCCGCCTCCCTGGGCCAGATCCTTCCCAAGGCCCCAGGGATGCAGCCCTTCCCTGTGTCTACATACCCTGACCTGGTGTGTCAAACTCAGCCAGAAGGCCTGTGTCATCTTCTATTCCAAAGACGCTACAGGAGTTTGTCACAGGAAAGGCCTCTTGCACTGAGGCCCCTCCCACCTGTCCCCTGCTGCCCCCCACCCTCAGGGAGCAGTGATGACGTCAGCAGCCACAGAGCATCACTGCTTTGCTCTCATCACAGGCCTGCAGTAACTGAAGAGAAGCACCTGGGACAGGTGGACTTGAGGGGTGGAGTCTAAACCTATAGGTATGGAGATGGCTGGGAAGAGCCTGCCCATCCTCGGTTCCTGTCCCTTTCCCTTTCTTTCCAGTTGGGAATCTAGCTCCAGATCCAGGCAGGGGCTGGCCAGCCTCGTGATTTCTGGCCCCTCACAGCTAGCAGTTAGAACTGGTATGGGTCAGCCCAGGAAAATGAAAATCAGGATCTTACACAGATTCTTTTTCTTTTTAACTCAACTCTATGTGGGGAAAACAAAGATTAACCATAAACATTCAAGCAAAGGGGCAGCCAGATGGCTCCGCTGGTTAGAGCATGAGCTCTTAACAACAAGGTTGCCGGTTCAATTCCCACATGGGATGGTGGGCTGCGCCCCCTGCAACTAAGATTGAAAATGACGACTGGACTTGGAGCTGAGCTGCGCCCTCCACAACTAGATTGAAGGACAACGACTTGGAGCTGATGGGCCCTGGAGAAACACATTGCTCCCCAATAGTCCCCAATAAAAAATTGAGAACAAAAAAAAACAACCAAAAAACATTCAAGCAAAGATGATTTTGTAAAAGAAAAAAAAAAAAGTTCCTTAGAAAATTCCTTCTAAGTTCTAGCGCTCCATGGAGCTCCTGGTCTTCCCTGACCCTCCATCTGTTAACCAGCTATAGATGTGGGCCTGTGACATTGGTAAAGGGAAACCAGTTTTGCACGTGTGTCCTGCAGGACTCAGAGCGGTCCAGAGCTAGTGAGCCGTAAAGGTGATAGTAGAAACCATGGTCCTCAGTCAAGGACTCTTGCCATTCATAGACACAGCAGTGTGTCTGGCAGCCTTCAAACACAAAACGCCTGTGTGAGTGACTCAGACCTGAGACTCCCACTGGGTCCATTATGGCCACAGGTGTAGTCCAGCGACAAGACAGTTGTCCCCGTTTGGGACAAACCGCAGGTTTTCCCTCAGAGTCAGGTAGTAAAATGTGCAGGATAAATGACGATGCTCCGTCAGAGGGCTAGAGCCTTACTCTCTAGCTCTACCCCAGGGAACAGAATAGCCAGCTACTGCCAAAAGACAGCTTCAAATGACAAGGCCATGCTGCCTTGAGACTGAGGTCCAGAGGACAGGACATGGTGATTCATGGTGACACTTGGAGAGAAGGGGATTGTTCACCACTTAAATGATCCACAGGGAGTCCAAGGACCAAAGGCCCACGTTGTCGCCCAAATAAGCAAGGGCAGTGGCTATTCTGAGCCCCTCAAAGGTCCCACCGAGCTTCCACGCTTCAGGTACATGGCACGCCCTCATAAGTCCCTCTTCAAACATTCCTGGGAGAACAATCTGACCCCAAATTTCTGACATATACACGCCCTTGACTTAGGTGATGCTCCATCATACCAGTTGCACAGAAATATGACACAGGGAGATGAGGCAAGTGGTTTGTTTCACAGAGGCCACCGGAGTCAGAAGTGCAGCAATGACATTGGTTTACTGACGACTTCCTTCGCTCTATGTCCTGTAATGCGAGGTACTGTGACGCTAGGTACTGCACACGTAGAATTCCTGCAGTCGGCTCCGTGTCTCCCTGAGGGAGAACCATTATCACCCACACATTTCGGATGAGGAACTAGACAAGGGGTCTGAAATGAGACCCAGCCTGTCCCCAATGCTCAGCTGCCTGCCACCTTGGTGGACACTCCCTCCTTCCTTTCCTGCCCTCTGTTGTCCCTGGGGCTCTACCTTCACGCTGTATTATACACGCTGTTTTCCCCAGAGGAATTCTCTTTCTATACTCTCTCCCCAACTGGACAGAAGCCCTGAAGAGCAGGGTGTGATGTATGTCCATGCTTCTAAGTACCCAGCCCCCTGCCCAGTGTGCTGGGCTTACAGTGGGTGCTCAGTATGACCCTGGTTGAATGAAGGTTCCCTTTCTTTGCATCCTGCACACAAAAAGAACTCCAGCACCATGCTTACCTTTTCAGGCTTTAATAATCTAATGTAGCATTTCTAATTAGTTCTAGGATGGTCTAATTGTCTCTATCACCCCCAAATGCCTTGTTAAGTATTACTGCCAACTAAGAAAGCACAAATGGCCACTGCCTCCTCATCCAGGGAAGCAAAGGGTTTATGAGTAAACCCCTGGATCAGTGTGAGGGGGACCTGGAGAAGCTATATGCCCTGAAGGGACTTAGGATGTAGTAGAGGAGATCTTAAAGCAAGTTGCCCTTTGCAGTGCTTCAGGGTTCAGTCCCTGTAAGAGTGGAGACCCTTTGTAGGTGGAGATGTCAATCACTGCCCCTCGCCCCTCCCCCAGGCCTACTTGGGAGAAGTGTCCTCCCAGAGCATCTGCTGGAGAGTAGACTGGACCGACACAGCCAAGCCTTTTAACCCTGCCTTTCTTCCACTGCTGGCGTGGCCAGGGCTCTGCCCCTGACTGGTGACCGAACTGTGGCATAGTGACATGCAGAGGCAATTTCTTACAAACGTGAATAAGGAACTGTGGGGACAGAGCCAGGAGTGCAGTTTCCAGGCTCTCGCCCTCACATGGAAAGGTGCTGCCTTAGGTAGTAAATGGCCATCAACTGTGATTGGATGGCCATCAGCTGTGGCTATTTGGCCGTCAGCTGTAACCAGTGAGCCATTGGCCACTAATATAACTGCTGCGGCTACGCTAGCAGCAAATGGGGCCTAGCAAGAAGATGGGGGCTGAGCTAGCAAGAGCGGATTGCAGTTAGCAGGGCAGATTGCAGCTAGCAAGTGAGGTTGGTTGGCAGAGAAGCAGACAGCAGGTTGCAGATAGTGTGGCTCCTGCTTCCTGTGTCTCCAACCCAGCCACCCGCGAGAATATAGTGGTATGACTCCCCTATCTATGGCTCCGTGGGTGTTCCTTTTTGGCCTCACCATGTCCTGCGTTCTTATGTGGGGAGCGGGACCAGAGACCTCACATGACACCCTGCATGACAGGAACACACAGCAAAGGACGAGAGGGAGCTGGCAGCTGTGAGAGCAAAGCTGGGCAGTTTGAAATGGAGAGAGGCTGTGATGGCCTGTGCACAGGCGTTATGGGGCTCCACCCGCAGCAGTGCAGGGGCAGAGAGAGCACATCAGGGCACAGAGCAGTGGGGACCTAACTCAGGGAAGTCCCCAGGCCTGCATGACAATTGGAAACCTGGAGAGGATGGCCCCTAGGGACCATGGGCCTCTGTCATTCCCCCAGGCCCCGGCCCTGTGTCAATAGGTCATCAGAAACCACTCCTCTGACACGTCCCCAGAAGGCAGGAGCCCCCCCCTGCCCCCCCGCCCCCCCCACCCCGGTCAAGGACAGGCAACCTCCATGCTCTACAGGCTGGTCTCCTCACTCCAGCAAGGCCTGCGAGGCGAGCTTTATGGCCCCTCCCATAAGGAGACAGTGTCCTTCATGTTCACACCGCACAGCGGTGATGCCAGAAGTGAAGGAGGCTGGGTGTTTACTGGCCCACACCCGCCCTCTGTCATGACCAGGGTTGCCTGTATTCAAGGCCCAGCCTCAGGCCAGTCCTCTCTCTGCCCAGAGAGACCGACCAGGACTGGCATCTGACAAGACTGCCAGCCACGTCATCAGGCCAGAGGCGACCAGACAAGAGCAGGCCTGCCTTTCTTTTTCCCTCTGACAGCAGGTGGGCAGAGCAGGGCACGGTTTCCACAGCCCTTTGCCAGGCAGGTGGAGCATGTTAGAGGTAAAGTGCTTCTCCCCAGTTAAGCTGGGCTCAGAGTCAAGCGGAAACACTCGCCCTGCTTTGCAGCTCACTCCCAGAGGCTTGAGGTCTTGAACACATTACTCATCCTTCCCAGGGAGAAGCCAGCAGGGAGCCAGGACACAAACATGTGTGTGTGTGTGTGTGTCCAGCAGGGAGGCTCAGACTGAGGGCTGGAGGCTGGACATGGAGCCAAAATGAAGAGAAGGAAGGGTGGGGGTGGTGGGCAAGAAGAGATGGAGGGGAGAGGGAGGAGGGAGAAAGGAAGGGAGTGGGGGAGAAGCAGGGAGGGAAGGGGAAGGGGAGGAGGAAGAGGGAGGACAGGATTGGAGAAGCCAGCTGAGGGAAGGCACAGAAGGAGAGAGCAGGGACTTGACAGAACTGCTGGACATTGGGGGCAGGGTGGTGGCGGTGCTAGTGGTGACACTTCTTGGATAACAATGTGGGACTGTCCGGCCTCTGCCCTGATATCGTCACTCCTTATCCTCTTTGTCACCTGTAATTCTGTTGGGAGGAAAAGCACAGACTCTGAGGAGACAGGGTCACGTAAACTCTCCAAGCAGAAGAGAACAATAAGCCCCCCAAGCCCAGTTCAGCTTCTGGGTAGGGAACAGCCCGTCCATCGTCATTTTTGCCCTGCCCTGCTCAGTCAGGATCTCTGCTGAGAGCGCCTGTCAATTAGGGAGTAGGGTTTTAAGAGTGCATAGTTTTTCTTTCACCCTAGCCAACAAAGCGTGAGTGGAAATAAACCTAGCATCTCCCTTCTTTCCGCCCCTCCCACTTTCCATCTAACAAATCCAGGAGGGTTGTGGTTCTTTTCCAGAATGGCTTAGGGCAGGGGTGTCCAAACTTTTTTCAACGTTTTTCACCAAGGGCCATATGCGGTAAAATACACAAACAGCCGGGCCACTCACTCGAGGTGAAGTACGTATTGCCTCACCTGGTTTATTTAAGTAAACTAAATATATTTTTGGAATTTGCTGCGGGCCAATTAACAATGTATTGCAGGCCACAGTTGGCCCTGGGCTGCAGTGTGGACACCCCTGGCTTAGGGCCACCCCAACCCTGCACATGCAAATGAATGGTGCTTCCTCCGTCATTTGCATCTTAATGTTCCAAACCAACAATCATGAAGACTTGTGTGAAAAAATAAAGAAGGATTTAGAGGAATTGGGGCTAATTCTAAGCCTTGATGAATTATACCTAACTGTAAAAGCTTCATGATGAGTCTTACAAAAAAAATAAACAAATAACGGAAATCAATTTGCTGCTGAGAAAGGTGCCAGATGGGAATGGAACCAAATACTGATATTTTCTTTAGCCGCAGTTTAGACATTACAGGAAAAGAAACCCTGCCATATGCACAAACCTGTGTTTCAGCTCAGGGTTGGGTTGGAACTTGAAGCTTGTTCTGTGAACGTCCCTGAATCTCACATTCACCCATCCACTCTCTGAGCACCCACTGTGTGAAGCACGCCCAGTCCTCCAGGTGTCACCTCTGCTCTCAAGGGCACCCACCAGTCACCCCAGGCCATGCCAGCTGCTGGCACCAGGGTCTGCTGTCCCTGCGTGTGTGATGGGTTCCCCTCACTGGGGACGGAGTGTTTCCCAGTGTCCCTTCCCTGTCGGGCACCTTGACTCCCGCCAGCCCTAGCTGACCCTTCAAAGGCAACCATGAGTGCCCCTAGCCCCCACGCTGCCAAAACTGGGTCCATGGGGACATTCAGAAGAAGGCATTTATGTGCAAAAGCTCCCGAGGGTGCTACGTACGGACCAATGAGATTTGGGGGGAGGGGTAGAACCTCTTCTTTGTTCACACCTGTGACTATTATTAACTTCCCAGCTCTGAGACACTGGTCCAGTGATGACATCCAAATGGCAATGCCAGGGTGCTCTCGGAACTGGCCCTCTTCTCCCCTCCAGACGTTAGGGTTCCCCCTGCGCCAAGCTTATCATATCTGGCTTCTTCACCTAAAATGAGCCCTTTTCCCCTGCAGACAGACAATGGACAGTCGCTCTGCTCACCAGCTGAGGCAGCTTTCTTTGAAAGCACCGGCCCTTCCCCTAACTACAGAGGAGGTCTGCTGGTCTTAGAGGCTAGCTGAGGGTTCGGTGCAATCAATCAATACTCACTGATCAATAGACTCACTGTGCGTCCACCCGCCCCAAACATGGGTGTGTCTGGCCCCACACCTCGTATTTAACAACTGATTCGTTTTGAACAAACTGCTTCGGAAACAAACCCAGACATGCCTAACGCCATGGCCACCGGCCTGACCTGTTCCATCGCTCAGACCAGGGAATGGAAGCACAGCCGGATTGAACAATGCTCGCTGGCGCCAAGGGCGGGAGGTGGACCCGCACAGCAAGCCTCCTGGGTGGGCGCTCGCGGTAGACATCTTACAAGCAGAGCTGCCGGTAAAATGTGAATTTCAGACAAACAGCAAATAATGTTAGTAAAAGTGTGTCCCGAATACTGCATGGGACATACTGATACTAACACTGAAAAAGTGATTTGTTTATCTTTGACTGGAATTTAACTGGGCAGCCTGCATTTCATCTGGCTCCCGTCCTGCCAAGGGCAAGTCTCAGTCTACCCTCTCGAAGTAAAATTGCCATCTTCCACTGAGTTTTACTTTTGTATGTTATGAAACCAGTGAAAATTAGGGAAATAATATTGACCTGTAGCGTTGAAGACAGAAAAGCCACATAGTTTTTGTACTGACGTGCTATTTTCCCTTTGACATTTTTTAGGTTTAGGCCTGTCCCCCAACCCCCATCTCTCCTTGCTTTAGCAACAGAACCAGGGCTCTGTGGGGAATAGGACCAGAACAGGGGTGAGCTTGCTTCTTCCCCACCCCGAGGGATTCAGAGAGATGAGGCACTAGCTTTAGTAAGAACTAATCTTCACTGTCACAGTGAGGCGAGCTCTGTCCAGTGGTTCGACATATTATGTCAGTTTCATCCTGCACACGAAGCTTTGGTTTGAGGACAGACTGGACTGGTATTTCCTGGTCAAGCTTCCCTAGAGCCAGATTTGCCAATTGGAAGTCTGCCATTGGCTGGAACAAGTCTCCACGGACTAGAGATGTGACAGAATTAGGGGATGCGGCACCTGGCACAAGCTGTTAATAACTAGGTACACACCCAGAATAGAAGGTGCCACACAAATCACGGCCGAGCACAGGCCCAGCCCCTCAGCACGCTGTTCACTGGTCCATTGGGTGCTCGCCGTGTATCTGCAGCCAGGACTTTCACGGCAAGGTATGGCCCTGCCTCCCGGATTATGACCAAGCCTCAGCACGAGTGCCCCTGGGCAGGCACGGAAGCAGAGGGCTATCTCTGCAATTTCTTGCCATCACAGGGGTGGAGTTAGCCGGGCACCAGATCTGCCCTTCTCACGTGGGGCCCCTGAGAGGATGAAGCCCTGACGCTTGAGGTGTCTGGTGTGTTAAC
This sequence comes from Rhinolophus sinicus, assembly GCF_036562045.2. Classification (NCBI taxonomy): domain Eukaryota; kingdom Metazoa; phylum Chordata; class Mammalia; order Chiroptera; family Rhinolophidae; genus Rhinolophus; species Rhinolophus sinicus. Next base: position 43,897,527 of record NC_133761.1, on the reverse strand, counting down.
TTCTCCGAGGCGTCTAGAGTAGGACTAGCTGAGGTGAGTTCTTGGGAAAACTGAGAAAATAGTGTCTCGACTAATTTTGTGCGGGAGCTTAGTTCCCCGCCAGAACCCCTGCTATGTGGAGAACGGCTAAGAGGGGCTACTAGGCCCTCCGCCCTCATACAGGGGTCCTGCCTGACCCCACCTCTGTGGTGGCCCTGAGCTCCCAGGAAAATGGCAGGTGGTGGCATCTGACAAATTCCTCAACACCAGGCAGAGGCAGTTAATGCAAAGTGGGCACTTCCCTTGGTCTAGTCTTCAACCTGCCCTGGGGCTTAGGTCACGGGAACCACTTCCTCTTTTAGCATCTCCTAAGTTATCTGGAAAGACCTAGACCTTAGCCACAAATGGCTGCAAACAAACCCCTTTGAAAACGCCACTGTGGGACTTGCGGGCCCGCTGACGCTGCAAGAGCTCAGTGCTGTGGTGCTGTTTAGAGTTCCCACCCCACGCCAGCACAGTCTCACACCTAATAAGGTGGATAGCCTTATGTCTGGTTGTGACCACAGGAGGACAACAAGGTCTCGTCCCCAGGCCTGTGGGCGGCGTCTGTGACAGGCCGGCCATCTAAGCCCCAGCCAGTTTCATTCAGTCAGGAGACATCTTCTGCCTTCGATGGACTCAACTGACATTCACAAACCAAAAAGTGAAGCTAGAACCTCATTCCTTTTGGTATCTTATGATTTAAAACAACCCACTCATAAACTCTGGCTGTGTGTCTGCCGACGTGAGTGTGATGAAGAGAAAGAAGGGACAGAAAGCACAGACAGTCGCCACACGTACTGAGATTTGGGTTCAGGTCACCCCCTCAGGTTATCTACGGGAGGTCTCCTTCCTGGTGATGTTTGTGGGGGAGGTTGGAAGTTGCTAACTGAACCACCTTTTGCACGTGGTCCCAGAGACACACCTTACCAGTGAGACGCCTGGCCTGGCCGGATGCAGCTGTGGGCAGAACAGGCAGCTCCTGTCACTCGCTGCCCAGGACGATGTCTCTCCCATGTGTCCTGTAACACAATTTGCAACACGCTTCTTGGCTGCAGGACAGTCAGCTCTCAGACAGGGAGGGGACATGGCTGCAGGCCCCGGGTGCACACTTCCACAGGTCACTGCACTTCCATTGAGCCCCACAGGTGGGCCCCATATGGCAGGGTCCAGGCGCCCTCGGTTCTGACTGGCTCTGGAGCACAACCTGACTGTGTGCAAACACCCAGAGAGTGGGTGTGAGCAGAGCGGCCTCGCACAGGCTTTCTTAGTTTTATTTTCTGCAGTGTGTATGTATTACTGAGGTTCTGGGAACTTTCACCCAGAAGTAGTAACTCTGGGCACTTTGCCTGGGGTGGGGCACAACCAGTGTTAAAGCCAAATGCTCAGCACATGTTTGGGGAAACAACGCAAAGGGAGGAGGTGGGGGGTGGGGCGGGAAGCACACATTATCTGTGTTTTATTTTCTTTCTTGATGGTAACTTTGTGCTTTTCGTATTATCAGAAAACCAAGCCCAAATAGAACTATAATTTACTGTTCACAATTTACAGAGCAGAGTTCAGGTACTTTGAGGAGTTCTGTCATCTTTCTGAGAGTTAAAAGTAATCTCCCCTTGGAAATTTGGGAGGGCAGATGCCCCTCTTCCCCAGTGACGTTTGCCTGGCAGTCACTAGAAGCACAGAGTATAACTGGGTGGGGAGAGCATCTCTCTCCGGAAGCAAAAACCAGCTGGAATGATGGAGGGGGAGGGCCTCTCATTGTTCCAGAGAGCTGGGAAGACCAACCCCCCAAATATTTCCTGTAGAATTTATTAAATGGATTCTGCCACCCCCCATTAATAATGCATTCCTATGTGTTCACCATCATCCTCTGTATGAGGGAGTCCTTTCTAACATGCAAGTACGTCTGGGGGGCGAAATACATTCATGCACTTGGAGTGAACTGTTCTGTCTGAGTTCCCACCTTCTTCTCCCTTATGGGCATCTGGAGAAGAAAACTAGGAGAATAACAGCTGCCACTGGTATCCTTTCAACTCCAGGTGTGTGAGTTTGGCAGGTCATCCCACCCCGTCGCCCGGGCTCGCTGTCCCTGCTTTCTCTGTGCACACACTCAAGCACAAACACTTGCTCTAAAGAAGCAATTAAAGAGCATTTTGTTTTGCAAACAAATGTATTAGGTTAAAAGTAAAAAGACAGCAGCACCAGGCCAGACTCATGCATGTCCGTGTCGTAGTGATTTCTAGGATAACTTCTGTGGTGCATGAATTGTGTCTCCCAAGAAAGGCATGTTGAAGCCCTAACCCCCAGGACCTCAGAATGCCACCTTATCCAGAAATAGGGTTGTTGTATATACACTTAGTTAAGATGAATTACGACTGGATTAGGGTGTCCAACGACTGGTGTCCTTATAAGAAGGAGAAATTTGGACACAGAGACACACAGTGAAAATGCCACGTGCACATGAAGATGGCCACCGACTAGCCAAGGTCAGAGGCTTGACAAATCCTTCCCTCACGGACCTCAGAAGGAACCAGCCCTACTGACACCTTGATTTTGGACTCTGGCCTCCAGAACTGTGAGACTAAGTGTCTGTTGTTTCAGCCACCCAGTCTGTGGCACCTCGTCACAATGCGCCAGCGGAGAACACAACTCTAAGCCTTCATCACTCCAGGGCACCCATAGGACATGGTTCTATGAAAACTGAGTGCTGTTTAAATTCAGTTGATAATTTTCAGGAGGAATGCTACTAAAAATGAAACAACAAAGAAATAAAGAATACGCAAGGGCACAGAAATACATGATTGTTATAGAGCACAGGCTCTCTGGAGCAGAGAGGTGGCCGGCCTCAGCGCGTGGAGACAGGGTTCAAGACTCACTTCTGCCATGTGTTACTGAGGTGACTTTGTGAAAGTGATTTGGAGTTTGTAAACTTTGGTGTGTTTTTTTAATTTTGTAAAATGGAGCTAAAGTATTCCAAAATATTTTGTAAAATTTTGTAAAATGGAGCTAAAATATTCCAAAATCCAGACTTGTAAAACTTAAATGTTTTATCCATTCTCAATTACTAAGTGTATGTAGAAGTTATTCTCATCATCTTGCCATAACTGAAGGTTGACGTTTCGCTTGACTGCTCAGAACTTTCACGTTTCTGTCCTGCGAATTGTTGGGTGGATTCTGAATGGGTTACTGGGTTCCCTAACATCAGGTAGCTTCACACCCCAAAACTGCTGGGTGCTCTGGGTTCTCAGTTCCTTCCCAAACGACCTGTTGTCTTTTCTGTTGCAGGTACCAGGCTGTTCTTTTTAGCCCCAAGTGGTGTTATACTCAGCTTCTCAACACTGCTGTCACCTGGGCCTTCTCAGCTCTTTCCCTGTCCCCAAATCCTTAAATGGGAAAGATCATTACCTAATTTGCCCTAAATTTAGTCACTTGGCTTATACTCATCTCACACCAGGTTGAGCAGGCATCAGAATCCCCAGGAGGGCTTTCTGAAACTGCAGGAAGCTGGCCCACCTCAGAGTTTCTGAATCAGGACATGTTGGATAAAGGCCAAGAATTTGTATTTGTAACGGCTTCCCAGGGGATGCTGATGGTGCAGGTGTGGGGACCAGGGGTTGAGAACCATTGTGTCATACTGACCTCACAGATCTTTTGTTTGCACCTTGGGAGAACTCACTGTTAGTATCAGGTTCCTGGAAATCCTGCTATAACTTATACTTGGCTTCTCTGAGTTGACCGGCTGGTTGTTAAACCCAAGCATGCAGTTCAGCTTCTGACCACCAGGCCAGTCCTGGGCGGAGCCGCCGCGTTCTCTGTAACCGCACAGCACAACCCTGCTTTGTCCCCTTTCCCAATGGCCATCTTCTTAGGGGCGCTGGTATTGAATTCTGGCTCCCAGGATGGCTTGGGTTATTTTTAAGAAGAGAAAATTAATTTAGTCTCAGGCTCAGTAGACTTCCATTTATGAGGGATTCATCTTACTCCAAATATTACTTGCTAAACTTACCTCAGAGACATTGTTTAGTAAAAGTAGAACTACTTCAAGGTCACACTTTGAAGATCTGCAGAGAGTGAAATAAAGTGCATCCAATCAGAGGAGGCTTGTGGACAGGGTGGGATGCTAACAGGTGTTTGTCTTTATCCCCCAGTGATGGTTGTGGGTCCTCACACTGTCGGGAGCAGCTTTTCATGGGCAACTAGGAGGAGGGAAGGGGAATTTAAGTAGTGAAAGAAAGAATCGCCCCACTAGCTGTGTCACACACAAGAGGACGTGTGCCAAGCAGGCCTGAGGAAACCCTCTGAGAAGCTGCTCACCTTTCTGGATTTCATCTTATCTCGCTCAAAACCCAGTCAAATGTGTCCATATGATGTCTCGTTAGCTCTGTCTCCATGTCCTTTTCCCAGCTGAAAGAGTCCACTTGGCAAAGCGACCGGATTTCTAGGACACAGGATGGAATAAGGAATATGCCACACAGAGGCTCAGACATTGTCTCTTGTAGCTCCAGGCATTGAGTTATTGAATCTCTCAGCTGCCAGAGACATTAAAGATTCTGTCTTCCACTCTTAGGAGAGCAGTACATGCCCTACACACCTTCTATTGCATACAGTTTGTTAGTCTCTCCTTAAAGACTCCTGTGGGTCTTACTGCTCTACAGGTTTTATTCAATATTTAGATTTCCGTTTCCTGTCAGAAAGTTTGTATTTATATGGAAAAGAAATCTGTGCCTAGTTTTGCCTTTAGAGCCATAAGGATGAGGAAAATCCCTGCTCACACTGAGGGCGCTTCATACACGTCGGAACGTGGCTTTTGCACCCTGTCCAGTCCTCTCTTCTCCAGGCCAAACTTCTGTGGTATTTTCCATCTTTCCTCCTTTTGTCAGCATCACGGATGTTTTTCACCATCCTGAGCACTGTTTCCTGCACAAGGCACAAAACATATAGTGTTTCTTACAATACTACATCTGGAATTGAGGGACAAAGCAACCCAGAGTGGACCCTGCGTGGGCATTAGTGCCGACTGAGGCGTCCTTGGGTTGCCCTTGGGAAGCATCTTACCCGACCGGCTCATAGGGAGCCTCTTGTCCACTCTCACTGTTCTGTGTCCTTTTCTGAGATGAACACTCAGGTACGGCCACAAGAGGGGACACAGGGCAGGTGATGGAAAACAAAATGTATTATATTTACAGGCTCTGGAGAGACAGAGTCACTGCATGCCATGAGAAGAGAGCGTGGGGACCCGTGGGCAAGTGCCTTATTTGGGGGATCAGGGTGAAGTATACAGCAAAAGACATGAGGGGATGTCACTGGTACGTTTGGATGTCACAAGGTCACAGTGAGGACAGGGCCAGAAGGGGAGCCTGTGGCGGGGACCAGTGTGGTCACCCTGGAGCAGCTGGTCACCTGAGTGGGAGCTCACAGCCTGTTTGTGGGGATACTGAGGCAGCAGGAAAATATGAAGTCACCAAATTTACAGAACAATAATTTGATAGTTACACCTTGAGCCCCTGGGGCATCTCTTCCAGCCTAAGTGCGCTGTGTCAGGATTTTCTAGATGAGACGGAGATTTGGGGGTGGGATCTTGCTGCTCACTGACTTGGGGATGACCTGGCCGATTTCCCAGGCCCTGGGATGCAAGCAAAGGCTTGGTTTTCCTGGGCCGGAACTCCTTCCAGAGCACTTGTCACCAAATTGCTCTGGAGCGCATGGCGTAGTGTTGGCATGACTAGCCAAAAGCCATGCTATAGTAATAAGCAGAGTTCCTACCTATTCCTAAAGAAGGGCGTCCGGATGGCCGTCCAGAGACAAGACTGTAAGAAAAGAAACACCAGGTTCCCAAAGTAACTGAGGTTATGAAGATTCAGTGTTTGCAATGAATTTCCCTTTAAATGCCACGTGTCAAATGCTTACTGTCAGCAGGTAGGCAGAATGAACTCCTTGCACTTTCCCAGGCGTCTCTTTATCTCTGCTCCTTGCCCTTTCTCTATCTCCATTCAACCACCATGTAAGGAAGTATTTTATTTTATGAGAAAGATAAGCTTGCTTATCTGGCTCCTTTGGGTGAAGATGGAACTCAATAGCTAACTCCAACTGGTTGTATAACTAACTAATTAGTTCACTTTGTACCAGTCACTTCATTTTTGTGGGCCAGTTTGCTCACCTGTAAAATAAACTAAACTAAGTCATTTCTTAGCTTCCTTATAGCTCTTCTATTCTATGCCTCATGATTTGAATTTCTGAGGCCCGAACTCTCAAAGATTCCGAAAGCCTCTCTCCCAGGTTAACTGCTTTAGTGCGGGGAGGGCCTCCGCGCTGCCTGTCACCAGCCGAAAGGATTTTAGCTGCAGGAGTTAATGACACAGCACAACCCTCACCGTCTTCAGCTCTGAGGTTCTGTCTGCCGGTCACAGCGCCCTCCTGACGGCCATTAGTCATTCCTGGGATTTGCTGCGGGGCCAGGACATGAAAATCTATCTTCCATATTTCTTGCTCTTATTCCTTCAGTGGGCACAGGCCTGCCATGCCAGGCAACCCTGCCAAAGTGGGGACTTGCGTGTGCTCTCTTGACCGGCTCTGGCCAGGTTTTCACAGCGGTGGCTGAGAGGTCCAATGCAGCCTCTCCATCCTCATTCTCAGGTGAGCACAGACCCTTAACACAGTGTTTGCCAACAGAGACTCGGCCAAACAGTGACTGAATGCCAACTTCCACTTAGTTACAGAGTATTAAACAGGTAGTGACCCAACTAGATCAAATACCAGCTTTCTTTCTCTGCTCTGAGCTGCCTTCCACTTGCTTTAGCTCCACGAAGAATCTGCAGTCATTCTGTAATTCACCTGCCCAATTGCTCCAGCAATTTCTTTCAGAACCAAGGACTGTCTGCAAGGCTAGGGCAGGTGAAGGGAGACAGGCTCAGGGACAGGTGTGGCGCGTGGCCTGGCAGGCTGGGGTGGGAGCCCTGCTGCTGGCACAGAGGCCAGGGCCGTTCCAGGCTTCCGCCTGCTGCTCGTGGGCCTCCCGTGTGAAAGCCACATGTGAAACACGAGGGCCCACAGGAAACTGTCACCGCGCATTTCGTACTGTGGAGATGGCAAAAGTATTGGGTTTTTAAAAATTATTTATTTGTTTTCCAGAAGAGGCACGATGGAACAGAATGCTCAAATGGTTGACCTCAGAGCCATTTTAAATTATGCTTCTATTAGTTTTTCTGCCAAAGATCCACATTTAAAACATTGCAATCCTGTGAAAATGGGTTTCTGCAGATGGTAAGCTATTAACTGAAGTAGTGTTGCTTAGACCACCGACACTTGAGTCTCCTGGGATGTTCACAAAACAACAGATTTCTGTTCCCAACCTTAGACCTTTGGAATCAGAAGTTTTAAGGTCGGGGCACAGTGATCTGCATTGGAGAAGGTTCCGGCGATTCTTATACCCAGCAGAGGTTGATAATCATTAAAATATATGGGTGACCCAGTCTCCTGCCCTTTCTGAATAATAAAAAGGGTTTAGTATGCCTAGAATGCAATGAGCTTATCAAATAAAAAGTGCTTTTAAACAGAAGAAAAACAAAAACTGTTCTTGAGGAATCCCCAGGTGGAGACTAGCTGCCTTGTGCAAACATCTAGTATATGGATTTCTTCAAAATGGACTATTGGTCTAGAAAGGCTTCATTAGTCTTTCTCTCTGGGTCTCCAAAGCCAGGCCCACTCCCTCCCTAAAGCTGAGTCTCCAGCAGCTTGGGGTCTTGGGATGTGGGTGGGGGTTTGGGGAATGGGGTAAGGAAAGAGAGGTGTGCACACGTGTGTGAAGTGGGCAGCCAAGAGCTGAAGTGCGGCCCAGAGAGGCTTGCAAAGTGAATTTCCAGATCTAGAAGCTGAATCTACTGGCATCTCACCTGGAAAGACGAGGCAGGAGACCACGGTGGGGAAAGGACTGTCAGCTTGGGAAATGGTGGCCCGTCCCCTGCTATTGCTCAATGATTGTGCTGCCAAACCCAAGGGTCGATCCGTTTAGGAATCTGACAGGAACTTGAGCTTTATGAGGTCAGAGCTTATTTCTATGAGATGGCTCTCAGGGGAAATTAAAAAAACAAAAAACACCCACGAACAACTGTTAAATCTTGCATGTCTTTGGTTTGACCAGTCAATCACCATGGAATCTGAACTTTGTCTAAGGCCAAAGAGGCAGCATTTAATGTTCTTACAGTTGATAGACAGAGCCTCTTGCCAAGGCCTCAGGCACATGCAGGTAATTCAAGAACCCATTACATTTATTATGGGACTGGGAGGTTGCAAAACTGCCCCTAGGGCCAAATCTGCTAAAGAAGAACAGAGCTGTTTTAGGTGTGAAATCATCCACAGTGTCCACTTGGTGACAGAGGCTGAGAGGTTAAGAGGTAGCTTTGAAATCCAGAACTAAGTAAATCAGCCTGTCGATACCTTTCTAAACTCTTTGTCTCTCCTGAGCCAGGTTCCAAACAATTTGCATCATTAGGTCAGGATTACAGAGGGGTCTTAGCTGGGCTTTGTGCGTGTGTGTGTCTGTTCCTTCCAGCTGGTGCTTCCAGTGGTCACTGTTTGTGTAAGAAAAAAGTTGGGTATTGTCCCTGGCTGTGCCAAGAGAGGCCTTTGAAATAGGAGTGAGAAGTCAGAAAAGCTGGGAGAAGAATGTTGGTTTTAATCAGCTTAGGGACCAAGTCCAGTCCCACAACCTCTTTGGTGTCTAAGCCAGTTTGTCCTCAGGGCTGAGCAGAGACCCCACCTGTCTCCCCATCATTTTTCAGGAGCAGAGTAGGAGGCGGGAGTGGACAGAGCCTTCCCTCTGTACAACCAGCCTTCTTCCGCAGGGCCAAGGCCCTCAGCCCTATGACCTTTCCCAGCCCCTCCTGCCCTAGCAGCCTCAGCGAGAGGGGCAGTCATAGTTTTGTTGGTGCCCGTGGGGCAAGTGAAGAGCTACCTTTCAGAGGGAGGTTAATCTTGACTCTATCCTGGGAGAAAAAACAAGAAAGACATACATTTACTGCACAATCCAAACTCTTCTCTTAAAGAGCAGCACCCCGCTCTCCCATTTCCACCTTCCTGTACTCTGTGTGTCAGAATCGCACCAGGAGTCGGGCCTTCCCCACCCTGAACCGATGGAAGTTGACAGGGTGGCCGCGTCTGATCCCCCTGCCTCCTGTCCCTCATGGATGTGCTCTAGGTGTGATTGGCTCTGGGCCCTGCAGCCCCCACCCCCCTGCATTACCCACTGTCTGTCACTTGACACTGGGTGAGTCTGGCCACAGTGGATCCACGCACGATCCTGTGGGGACACACACCTGACCTTGTGGCGTTGCAGCTGCCAGAAGGTTGAAGCGCTTGCAGCAAAGGTTTGCTTTGCGCAGACTGCTATTTGGAGGGTGTGATGTTGCCACCTCAGCAGGGGGGTCCCAGAGAGGGCCACACTGAGAGAGCTGTTTTCTGGATGAACAATTAAAGAGGCAGGATAGCCCGGGCTCAATGTTAGGTCTGGAGTTGGGGACATTCATGCCTCTTTGCAAACGAATCATGAATCCATCCCCTCAAGCCTTCTCCTTCTGCGAATCTAGAAAAGATCCCATGACGTGCTGCTGAAATGGTGATGGAATCGGGTCAGCATGTCATTTCCCTCACGCATCCACATGAGCTCGGTCCTTAATTTCCAGCAAATTGCCTTTATGAATAATTTACCAAACACAAATGAGAAATCTGTGTTGCCTGATTCATTTAAAATCCACAGCCAAAAATCCAGTACAGACTTTTCTGTTACTTCCTCATCAGATCACAGGGCACGAAGCAACATGGTGGCTGGATTTAGGTGATAATTTTTTCCTTTGCATGCAAACATTGAGTGGTTTGCCTGTGAGGAAGCGAAGGCTCACAAAGCCTTCGGGGTTTGATGTGTAAGACGTTCCTTTGCGCTCCGTTCATCTCTAGTGCTGAGTTGCACGAAAACCTACTGAGTAGTTGCTGACCACGGCCTCATGCTCACTCAACTCACAATGGACAGGGACCAGAATCCTTAGTCTCTTATATGCCATAGACTCTTTCCCATTATTTTTCAGCTTTTATTTAAACCTAGGTAAGAAAATATAAATTCATATTTGATCCTACTGACCATTGTAACGTTTGTTCAATTTCTATCATTCTTTTAATACATTTCTCAAAGAGATAGTTTTTTTATACTTCATTTATTTTGACATTCAATATTAATTTCATGTGTACAGCATAGTGGTTAGACATTGATATAATTTAAGAGGGGATCCCTCTGACTATTCTAGTACCCACCTGGCACTAAACATAGTCATTACCATATTATAGACTGTACTCCTTAAGCCATATCTTACATCCTTGTGACTATTTGGTACCTACCAACTTGTGCTTCTTAATCCCTTCATCTTTTTCACCCTGCCCCCCAAGCCCCTCCCATCTATCACCCCAGTAAATCTAGTACCCATCTGACACCACACATAGTTATTACAATATTATTGACTATATTCCTTATGCTATACCCTACATCCCGATAGCTACTGTGTAACAACCGATTTGTACTTCTTAATCCCTTCCCCTTTCTTATTCACCCCCAAGCCCCTTTTCATCTGCCAACCATCAAAATGTTCTCTGTATCTCTGAGTGTGTTTCTGTTTTGTTTGTTTGTTTTTTTTGTTCTTTGTATTTCACATATAAGTGAAATCACATTGCATCTGTCTTTCTCTGTCTGACAGACTCCACTCAGCACAGTACCCTCCAGGTCCATCCATGTCACCACAGATGGCAAGAACCCATTCCCTTCCCTGGCCGAGCAATATTCCGTTGTATATATGTACCACCTCCTCTTCATCCATTCATCCATTTTTGGGCACCCAGGCTGCCTCCACATCTTTGCCATTGTAAACAATGCTGCAATGAACATATGGATGCACATGTCCCCTCAAAGTAGCATTTTTTCGGTTTCTTCAGATAAATATCCAGAAGTGGGATTACTGGGTCCTTCTTTGTCTCTTGTTATAGACTTTGTTTTAAACCCTATTTTGTCCAGTATAAGTATTGCTACTCCAGTTTTTGTTTGTTTTCTTTTTTTAAATTTCCATTTTTATGAAATATGTTTATCCATCCCTTTTACTTTCAGTCTGTGTGTGCCTTTCAATCTGAAGTGAGTCTCTTGTTGGCAGCATATGTAAGGGTCTTATTTTTCTTATCCATTCAGTGACCCTATCTTTTGATTGGAGCGTTTAATCCACTTACACTTAAAGTAATTGTTGATAGATATGTAGTTATTTCCATTTATTATGCATATTTTTATCTTCTTTATTTTCTTCTTCTTCTTAAAGAAGTCCTTTTAACATTTCCTGTAATACTGGTTTGGTTTGGTTTGGTTTGGTTTGATTTGATGATGAACTCCTTTAGTTTTTTCTTGTCTGACAAGCTCTTTATATATCCTTCAATTTTAAATGATAGCTTTGCTGGGTAGAGTAATTTTGGTTGTAGCTTATTGCTTTTCATCACTTTGAATATTTCCTGTCAATCCCCTCTATCCTGCAAAGTTTCTGTTTAGAAATCAGCTGTTAGTCTTATGGGAGCTCTTTTGTAGGTAACTAACTGCTTTTCTCTTGCTGCTTTTAAAATTCTCTCTTTCTCTTTAAGCTTTGTCATTTTACTTATGATGTGTCTTGGTGTGGGCCTCTTTGGGTTCATCTTGTTTGGGACTCTCTGGTGCTTCCTGGGCTTGTATATCTATTTCCTTCACCAGGTTAGGGAAGTTTTCCATCATTATTTCTTCAAATAGGTTTTAATTCCTTGCTCTCTCTCTTCTTCTTCTAATACCCCTATAATGTGAATGTTAGTATGTTTCATGTTGTCCCAGAGGCCCCTTAGATTCTCCTCGTATTTTTGGATTCTTTTTTCTTTTTGCTGTTCTGATTGGGTGTTTTCTGCTACCTTGTCTTCCAAATTGCTGATTTGATCCTCTGCTTCATCTAATCTACTGTTGATTCCCTCTAATGTATTCTTCATTTCAGTTATTGTATTCTTTATTTCTGACTGGTTCTTTTTTATGTTTTCTATTTCCATTTCTATGTTTCCTATCTCTTTGTTGAAGTTCTCTCTGAGATCACTGAACATCCTAATAACCAGTGTTTGGAACTCTGTTTCTGGTAGATTGTTTGTCTCTATTTTGTTTAGTTCTTTTTCTGGAGCTTTGTTCTATTCTTTTATTTGGGACATGTTTCTTTGTCTGCTCACTTTGGCTGCCTCCCTGTGTTTGTTTCTATGTATTAGGTAGGGCTATGTTTCTTAGTAGAGTGGCCTTATGTAGTAGGTGTCCCATGGGACCCAGTGGTGCAGTCTGTCTGGTCACCAGGGCTGGGTGTTCCAGGTATGTCCCTGGTGTGGGTTGTATGTGCCCTCCTGTTGTAGTTGAGCCTTGGTTGCTGTTTGCAAGTCAGTGGAAAGGATTGCCCCTCAAGTTGATTTGTTGTAAGGACTAGCCATAACTACAGTGGAGGAGCTGTCATGCAGGGGCTGACCCTACAGAGCAGGGTCCATGTTAGTGGGGCTCTAGTGTCTGCCCAGTCTGTCCTTTGGGTATGTTGTCCTTGGAGGAGGCCAGGTGATACTCCGTCTTGGTCCAAAGTTAGCCACAAGCTGGGTCAACCCTGGGGCTTCCTGGGAGGGGACCCATTGCAGGCCATGTTTGGCCACAGCCTGTGCTCTGCCTGAGGCCACCTGGTATGAACCACAAAGCAATCCACAGATGGCATCTACCCATGAAGCCAGTCTGTGAACTGAGGCTGGTTGTCACTAGTGCTGGGCTTAGGGCTGCTCAGCCAGAGGTATGGGACACACTGAAGTCAGATCCTGCTTGTTCGCGTTTTGTGAACCTTTGAGAGATTTTATGAAAGTCTGCAGCATGAGCTGAGACAGGTTGTTTGCACAGAAAAGCCACAGCTTGGGTGTGCCCAAAAGTTGGGTGGGGTGGGGTTCCCGAGAACCAGTAGGGCAGGGCAGATGAAAAGTGATAGCCAATTTGACAGAGACTCAGATCTGGCACCTGCCTGCATCTGCATGCAGGATGGGGGAGGGCTCAGCAAACAAACAATGGCTTCTGCCAGCTCCTCCATCTGGGAGAAAGTTGCCCCTCCAGCCCTCGTCCTGAAGCCAGACAACTCAGTTCTTCCCCATGTGTCCCTGGCACCTTTTAAGCCACTGCCCCGGCACTGGAGCTCAGAGCAAGTGAGTCTGTCAGTGAGTAAATCTGTGTGCGGTCCCTTTAAGAGGAGCCCCTGGGACTCCTGTCACCCTCTGTTTCACTCCGCCACAATCTCTACTGGTTTTCACAACCAGAAGTTATAGACACTTCTCTCCCTGACACTGGAAACCTGGGCTGTAGACTTTGGTATGGAGATGAGACCCCTCACTCTTTCAGGGGTTACTTCCACAGCTGAGATATCCCCCTGATTTTGCATGGGACCAGCTCATTCTGTGTCTCTGACCCTCCTACCAGTCTCGAGGTGGCTCCTTCTGTATGTCCATAGTTGTAGGGCTTTGGTTCAGGAAGATTTCAGGTGATTGTCAGTGGTGGTTGTTCTGCAGTTTAGTTGTAATTGATGTGGTCCTGAGAGAAGGGGAGCTCAGCATTTACCCACCTCAAAGAGACAGTTTGCACAGCTGGCCACCTTCTCCTCATACGTACACTACAGTGGCACCCTTGATGGCCTGTGGGGAGGTGGCAGCATGGCCACATATCTTCCCACCCCTGTCTAAATGCCTCTGCAGTGTGACTTTGTTGCTCCTCCCATCAAGACCAAGAGGTAGAGATCTTTTCTTTCAACCTGAAATGTAGGCCTGGCGATGTGGCTTTCTTTGCCAATGAGACATAAGCAAATGTGATGTGAGGCGAACAGGCTTGGAAAGTGCACTTACACTGGGGCTTTCCTCCTCATTCTGCTGGAAGTCTTTTCCCTTCGTGTGAAGAAGTCCAGAATAACCTGAAGAATGGTGAGAGACGTGTAGCTCAGTCCCTCCACTGGTCTCAACTGGCATCAGTGGACAACCAGCACCAACTGCCAGATATTTGAGTAAAAAATCTTTGAAAAAGAGCACCCATCCAACCCAATGGCTGACTACAGAACTGCGTAGGGAAGCCACAGACTTGGGAATAATAATTAAAACCTTAAGTCCTTATTTTGGGGTAGTTTGTTAGACAGCAAAAACTAATCAATACATCCTCCGGTGACTTACTCGATATCAATCTAAGGGCCTTTATCAGTCCTTATTTGCCTCAATATCTGTCCCACTTGAGATGACCTGTTTTGCTGAAAGTCTTGAAAATGGATGCATGCAGGCTATTCAGGTATGATCTTACTTTAGACAAAAGTTATGTTAAGTCTCTCCATGGAGATCTTAAGTTATCTATGCACCTCTACTGATGTGGCAATAAAGGAACAGTGTCTATAATTCAGGAAAAAGGTCTTAGGACAGGATTTCTGTAACTCCTCTTCAGTTGTCTGGCCAATGTTTGATAGCAGAAGTGACTCACTATGTACAATTAGTCCAGCCAAGTCACAGTTAATGATTGTGAAGTAGACCCTATCTAATTGTATTAGTCAGAGTATGTATTTATATTTGTATTAGCAGAGAAACAAAACCAATAAGGTGTACGTGTGTGTGTGTGTGTGTGTGTGTGTGTGTGTGTGTGTAGAAAGAGAGAGAGAACTATTTATTTATTTTAAGGGAATGGCTCACACAATTGTGGGGACTAGCATGTCCAAATTCTGCAGTGCAGGTGGGCATGGTGGAGACCCAGGGAGGGGTTGATGCTGCAGTTCACATCCAAAGGCCATCTGCTGGCAGAATTCCCTCTTCCTCAGGAGACCTCAGTCTTTTTCTACCAAGGCTTCAACTGATTAGATGAGGCCCACCCACATGATGGAGAGCAATCTGCTTTACTTAAAGTCTACTGACTTAAATGTTAATCTCATCTAGAAAATATCTTCAAAGAATCATCTGCAATAATGTTTGACCAACTATCTGGGTATCATGGCCTAGCGAAGTTAACATACAATTAGCCAGCACTCTATGCTTGTTGGTTAGACCCCTCCCAGACAAAGCCAGTATTTCTAAGAAAGTCACTGCTGCTCCTGACCACATAGTTACTGCCCTGGACTAAGGGGCTGGATATAGCAGATTTCCAGATGGTTATGATCTGGGTAGGTGTGTATTGTTTGTGACCAATGGCTCAGGCCAAACATTTCTTGCATGTGCTTCCATCTTTGTTTCTTACTGATTAATCCTGGAAGGGTGAAGGGTGGGGGTTGTGTCTATGTGAGAAGTCATCTAAATCAATAGAAATGTAGGGAAATCAAAAGAAACATACTTCCATTTTCCTGGAATACTGTTAGGAATAGCAGGGATCAAGATTCCAGTTTCTTTTCTTAAATATGGTTGGGATTAGAGTGACGTTACTGAGGAGGGGTAAAATGTGTGGTTTCACAACCCTTCGTTCAGAGGCTTTGAAAGTCTTTGTCAGTTATGCAAAAATCTCCTAAAAGTGAAAGGATTAAAGACATGGGGTAGAAAGACTGGAGCAAAACAAACAAATGTGGTTAATAACCGATATGTGGGCTCTCAAGGATATTAACATAAATAAAAATTCATCACTAGAAATAATTGCATTCCCCGTTGTGGCCCACCCTCTAATTCTCTTGGGCGCTGAAAAATAATGGGAAGGTTAACACATTTCTCACATTTCTAAGCATGTTATTATTTCTTCCTTACACAAAAATTACATAAAAGCAATCATTTGGAATCTGGGAGTAGATGACATATACTAGACTCGGATAAAAGCTTAACCAAAATAGAAAAGCAATCTGGCGTTGCTGACAATATTGTCACAAAAATACTACACTTTATGGAGGGAATTTCTCAGAATTCAATAACAACATGTCTAGCTGCTAAATTGAGTCATTTGCATACTGCGGCAAAGTGAAAATACAATAATCTTATTTTTGCTGCCTAATAGGATTTCCTAGAGCTGGACTGGCTGAAAACATACTGTTCACTTTCTGCCCGTTGTTCCCCTCCCTCCATGCTTGCTTTTCCCCACCAACCCTGTTTCTGTCTTTCTGCTCTACCTGTATTTTCATTATTCTTCCCCATCTCACACCCTTTGTTTCTCCCTTTTCTATCAGCTACTTACTCACGAAGAGCGACTCCAGCTGATTACGATTTTCACTCTCTCATGGGTACGAGCAGAGAAAATGAATCGTCAGTTCTCATCATTTTCCTTATTGGACCTTCTTTTCCCTCCAAGTCTGGTATTCTTATTAGTGTTACTATTGTTCTTATTTCTCTGGCTACCACTTTCTAGTTCAGGTAAAGAGAATTGGTGGACTGGGCCATTCACTAGGAGGTACAGATAAGATCCCACCAAGTCCAGAAAAAGAGGACAGTATGCTTCCTGAAGTTGCATGTGTGCACGCGTGTGTGTGTTGAGTATTTCCTCTTGCTCTGCATGAATTATTTGGGTAATCACTTTAAGCCATCAGGACCAGAATGGCACAGGGTGGTTAAGGGGGATGGCTCTGACGTTAAATTGCCTGGGTTCAAATTCAGACTCTATGACATATTTGTTTGAGACCATGCTAACTTACTTGACTTTTCCCCCTGTTCTTCAGTTTCCTTATTTATGAAATAGAAATAAAAATAGATCTTAACTCATGGTGCTGCTGGGAAGATTAAATAAGCTAGTGGAATTGGCCAAGTGTGAACCTCAGTCCACAAACCTAGGAGTTGGAGAAATGTCATGTTTCTTTATTTGCTAATATATTAGCCTCCTTTCACTGGTATGTAATTCCACCTCACATATTGGGATTTTCCCTCTTGGTCTTTTTAAGGTTCTGGGGCCACATGATGAGACAAAGCGCTGATGGTGGCCCCTGGTCATTACCATCTGCTCACCCAAGTTCCTGCTGGGGTGTGCACTGTCCCTCCCAGCATGGGCTCTTCAGGTCAAGTGCCTCTTTGGACGTGACGTTCCAGGAGCGACTCGGAACCGTGGTCACAGTGAGCGCATTTTTGCCACTTCTTCCCATGAGCTTGTCACGCCCCTGAAGGCTGCTGGGCTGTGGTGTAGGACCCATTCTCTGCCATGCACGGGTCTCACTGCTCCGCCTCCAGGAAGTGTCTCTCTTTCTTTACATCAAGTGCCTGTTTGCCTCCTGCGTCTTCCAAGCACCTGTGCTTCTTTCAGCTCAAGCCTGGCTCTCTTCTACTGCCTCTGCTAATCCTCTTTCTCCTCTGAACTTAGCCTACTGAAAAGAAACCCAAGGAACCTAGAGGCATAGTGTGTCACCAACATGCCACATAGCCCCCACTGCAGCACAAAATCTCAGGGCCTTTTCTCCATTAGCTTGGCTGTGGAAGGAAGTATAGTGTCACAAAAGGGATAAAAGAGGAAATATGGGGGAAATCCTATTAATTAATTTCAAAGTGTTATCCAGCTACATAAGTGTTAACCAAATATTAGTTTTATTTTCCACCTTACTGAAACTGTCCTTGTCCTGAACTTTCTTTAGAACCTTCCCTCAGCATCGTGTTGTGTGCTTTTCTTCTTGAAACACAATCTTCTTACCTGCAACTTGACCATCTCCTAGTTTCCTCCTGCCGCTCTGGGTGCTGTTTACATATGTTTTGTAGGCTCTCCTGCAATCTGAGTCGCAATGTTCCCTGGGGCTGCAGGTTCTGCGCAGGCCTCCCTTCTCTTATCACTGCACCCATCTTCCTGGGTAACTGTAGCCACTCCTGTCACTTCAGTTACCATCCATGAGTTGATGATGCCCCTTTCTATTCTTCAGCTCTGTGGTAGGTTGCAAAACCTGACCAGAAGTATTTACTGTTTCTTTCATCAAGAGATGGAGTTGTTTTCTGTCCTACCTGTGAACCTGGCTGCCTTGGGACTTGCTTTGGAGAACAGAATGGGAGAGAGCAATGCTGCGACAGTTCTAAGGTTGGAGCTCAAGCGATTTGGCACACATACGAGTAGGCTCATGCCTTCGGGACCACTCCCGCTTCTGACCCGTGAACAAGGCTGGACGAGCCTGCTGGTGAAAGACCCCTGTCAGCCTTGCTGACCACAAACCACTGCTCGGCATGTGAATGAGGCCTCTGAGAATAGCCAGGTCCCTGTGGATCCATCAGCTGACCGGGAGGTACAGCAACAGCTCAACTGTGACTAGCGAGCCTGGCCCAGGTCAGCAGGACCACCCGTCCAACTTGCAGTTACGAGCAACAACAAGTGGTTGCTGTGTTAAGTTACCAGGCTTGGCGGTGGTTTGTTCCACAACAAATATTATTTGATACAAGTTCAAACATCTCTTCGGAACTCTTTCCCACAAGTCCGGTGGCCCACAGGACATCCCCACTTGGATGTCCTCAAGTCAACCAGTCGAAACTAACTTCAGCATACGTCCTCACCCTCGCTCACAGCCTCCTCTTGTCTTGTTTGTCTCAGCGAACAATCTGTCACCTACTGAGAACTCTGGGCAGCATCCTAACCTCCCAATCCCTTCCCCCCACCTCCAATGTGTCACCAAGAACAGTCATTTCCATTTTTCAAATAACTCTCCTTCCCCTCCACCTCTCTCCACCTCCACTAATGTTTTCCTAGTTTAGACTCTCACCTCTAGTCTGGTTTTCTCAAGCCTCTAAATTCATTCCCCATCACTGCCTCTGCCTTGCCTTTAATCTGTTTTCTATTTTAACAGGGAGAATACTTTTTAAAACTAATTCTGAACATGTGACCCATCTGATTAAATTCTGTAATGGCTCCACATCCTTCATAAAGACCAAAATCTTCAGCTGGACTCCAGATACTTGACTTTTGTCATCATGTAATCGGGAGCCATTGAAGATGCTGGAACAGGAAGAGGACAGTACCAAGACTCTTGTTTAAGAGAAGTGATCAGGCAGTCACATTACGGGAGCTTCCAGGGGAAACCTTGGATGGAGGGAGACAAATTAAGAAGCCTAGATCCGGTGAGAGGAAATGGGTCTTGAACTAGACTTCCGGCAATGGGAAACTCCAGTGTTCATGAGTGCAATGTCAGAGGTAGGTTGTCCAGGCTTCAGTTCTGATTGGGTGTCAAAGAAGGGAAAGAAAGAAATAAAAACTGCCTGTGACCTCAAACCTGATTAATAGGTACTTGGGAAGCCATTATTTGACTACCAAAATAAGGAGGAGAAGGAGATTAATGGAGCAGGAAATGGTTGGAAGGAACAATGGCACACAACGCTGGAAAGGTAGTTTGAGGTCCGCGTCCTGCGGTATCCTGTCCCAGCCCTGCCTTCAGCCCTTCCCAGCCCTCACTGCAGCTACTTGCTCAGCACGTCCCTCAGTTTATCAGGTCTGCATCTTCGTACGGGCCACTTCTTCTGCCTGGTTTCCTGATCTACCCATCGAAATCCCAGCTATCTTTTAGGAACTTCCTCACTTATCTCAGTCCACTTGGACTGCTGTCACAGAACACCATAGACTGGGTGGTTTACAAACAATGGGAATTTATTTCTCACGGTTCTGCAGGCTGGCAAATCCAAGACCAAGCTGCCGACAGACCCAGTGTCTGGTGAGAACCCACTTCTTGTTTCATAGATGGCTGACTTCTCACTGTGTCCTTACATGGCCGAGAGCAGAGAGAAAGAGCAGGTCAGATGTCATTTCTCATCAGGGTATTAATCCCATTCATGGGGGCTCCACCCTCATGACCTAGTCCCCTCCCAAAGGCCCTACCCCCTAATAGTATCGCACTGGGCATTCGGATTTAACATGTGAATTTAAGAGGACACAAACTTCCGGCCTATAGCATCACTTGTTGTCTCTTTTTTATGTTACAAATGTTGATTGAGTGGTTACCATAGGTCAACACTGGGTCCACATGGTAATGCAGTGCTGTCCCCATGGTCCCCTAGATCGCTCCCTCCCTCAGTGTCACTTATCCCTGACTGCCCTGTGTTATCATCAGTTTTGCCGCTAATAATAGCAGATCAGAATGACAAGGTTAGCAAGCGCTCCCAATGCACTAGAGCTTAAGTTCATCTCCATATTTCTCAGAGCACAGAGTAGGTACACAATAAATATTTTATGAGTTAGTGAATAATACTAATACTGTTATAAAACATCCAATAGATGTGTACTGATAAAATGTTATTAAAATGATTACTAAAAACACCATCTTCACTGTGTAGACATAGGGGTGAAATGGAACGCAAGGTCTCTGAAGTTAATTAGCAAGCGGAGCAGTCTGAATTTCATTAGAGGAAAGAGACAGTACGCGATGTGCCCTAATTTTCCTCCTGAAAGCTCATTGGTAGAGATTTGTTTGGTAGAAGGTTGAATCCTCCTGCCCCACTAGTTACATGTGGTGAAGTCTGAGGGGGTCATCCTGATGCCCCTCAAATCCTTCTCTACCCACTGGCTGATGTTGGAAACTTCATTGTCGGAAAGACTCATCCTCCCAGGTTAAGGCTTTAATCTGTGTTAACTGACAATGTGCCTAAGGATGGGGACACAAGGTGAGAAGAGGGCTTGAGAGTGGGCTTTGGAGGGAATAGCCTCAGACAAGAACATTCATGTTTGTAGTAAGTACTTCGGGAATGTGAGCTTTTTTCCTTTGGGTGGCTGAGATGTTTGGAGGAAAGGTGGTCTGCAAAGAGGCCATTCTAACTGCACTTAACTGGATTT
The DNA here is from genome assembly GCF_036562045.2 of Rhinolophus sinicus. Lineage (NCBI taxonomy): Eukaryota > Metazoa > Chordata > Mammalia > Chiroptera > Rhinolophidae > Rhinolophus > Rhinolophus sinicus. Next base: position 43,876,763 of record NC_133761.1, on the reverse strand, counting down.
TAAAATGCTTGTTTTCCAATTTGTATACGCAGATATAATGCTAAAGAATGCAATGCTGTGCCCCATTTGGAGTGCTTTCAAAGGTCACAATAGCCAGTTTCTGTTTTTATAATAGAATTTCAGTTCGGGTTTCCTTTTGTTAGCCTAACGTGTTTGGCTTATTAAATGCAAGTTGTTCTGCATTTCCTCCAGAAGAGTCCTCTGCCGCAGACTTCCTGCCGTCCTGTCAGATTAGGATGCTTTCGGCATTGCTGTTCCTCTGACATTTATGGGTATGGCTCACTGTCCTGATCGTCTTGCTGTGACTCGTTTGCTCCCATTTTCTGTCCCATTTATTATTGATAGAGTGTTGATTTCCAAAGCTTCTGTACATTTTATAAAATAAAATCAACAGCTCTTGCTCCTGGGAGGGAGGAGGGTGGTACTAGCTATTAGACCAGTGGCCCCTCATGCAGCCCTCACGCCCTTGGTGTCCCTAGGACTTGATCAAGGGAGAGCCTGAGTACTGAGAAGGGAGAAGTCAGAGGGACAGAAGAGTGACGTGGGAGAGAGGAAAGTGTCAGCCAAGCCGGGCACGGGGTGGAGGTGGCTCCTCCCGGTGGCTCCTCCCGTCCCCCCAGGCGAGCATGCCAAGCGCCTGAGCGCTGCTGTTTTCAAGGTTACAGCTCTGGCTGGTTAGCAGGGAGCCAGGGGGCCCTGCATCACCCCTCCTGGGAACCCTGAGTTTGCAACTTTCTTTGTTTAGTAGGAGAGGGATCTGATGACTTGCTTCCCTTGACACGGGGGAACTAGAAATAAGTTTCTTTTTCCCTCCAAGTGGGTAGTGAGCAAAAGGAACAAAGTCATTAGGTGTAAGCTGCCTAGACAGACCGAAACCTTTTATGTCTGTAAATTTTCTGCATTGTCTGCTGCCCAGCTGCATTGCTGCCGTCCAGACAGTGTGGTGTGACAGCCTGAAAGATAAAACATGCTGAGGTGGCACGCGGACTCCGGGCCTTGTGCCTCAGGACCACTTCTTCATGGGCTCTAATGTGTGCAAAGGCTGGAAGCCACAGCTGCCAGGACGCTTCCCACCTCTCTCTGGCCAGGAAAAACAGAGTCCCTACCCCACCTCCCCCTGCTGCCTCTTCCTTGTGACCCCGACTTCCACACAAATTGTCCTCACTGGGCAGCAAGCCGCTCCCAACTTTCTCACCAGTACCTGGACACTTCCTTCTTCAGGCTGACCGCCAAATGGCCTGCTGGGACCGCCCGCTGCCAAGGGAGCAAGCGCAGCATGTTATTTTTGTTCTCAGAAGACCAGGTTCATACACCACAGCCAAGAAGCATGAGGGGAGGGGAAGCACCTCCTCTCTGAGGGTCAAATGTTTGCCCAGTGGGAGGACTTTTCCTAGTGGGACTAAATGACCTGGGCTGGGGCCCAGGGGTGCTACAGGGTCCCTGAGGGAGAGAAGGAGCCCTCGGAGATCTGTCAGACCTCAGCTAAGTGTGTTTTTGGTTCACACGGAAATGCTGGTGGCCACAGCTCTGCTGGCCTCAGGCCTGTCCCCCTCGGTATGAGGTGGGCAATACCCCAATGCCTCAAAGCTGGCACATTCACAGCAGCATAAAAACACATTCCCATAAATGAAGTTCTCACACATAGTCAGCTCAGTTAGAAATAAAACTCACCTGGAAAGGACTTTACAAGACAAATCAGAGAACAAATGTTAAAGGAAGTTTCTAAAGTAAAGGGCCACAGGGCAGAATTAGGGCCTAGCCTCGGGTCCCGGTGAAGATTTTCACTCAATATGTCTGGTATTTATTTTTGACCCTGCTTGACTTCTGGAAGCAGGAAGCAAATTGGAAAGGTGCTGAGCTTGGGGCCAGCCCTGCTCCTGGCAGTGAGACCGTGGGAAAGTCGGTCTTTTCTTTCATTCTACAAGTATGCAGTGAGCTGTCTACTGGGCTTGCAGAAGGAATAACCAGGTGAAGAAGTATAGGACCCCTGCCCCACGGAGCATACATATTGGGGGGTAATAAATAGTTAAACAAATACACGAGACACTTTTAGAGAGAAAGAGTGTCATGGAGAGCTTAAGGAGAGATGGGACAGAGCCGACCTGAGGTGGCCTTGGAGCATACATCCAGGCACTGAGCAGAAGCTGCACTGAGATTTGAGGCAATACATTCAGGAAAAGGAGTAACAGGTTCAGAGGGCCAAGTTGGGAACTAAGGCTTCAACAGATCAAGCCTGCCTCTCCTTGTCTGTATAGTGGTGTCAGTGAGGACCAAACAGAGTGACGCAGACTGTGAGCTGTCGTGCCCATGTCCACTGACATGGCCGAGGGCACAGCTCCCACACGGAGCTGCATTCTGGTGTCCCTCAATTTCCATGCCAGGGACCCACTGCAGTCCAGTTCCCCAGGAAGCTCACGTCGGGGCAAGCCTTCTTGCTCCCTCTTTCTACCACCTCATTAGCTTAGGAGACACCCCCCCCCCAGCGCCTGCCCACAGCTGGGGTGCCCCCCCCCACTGTTTTCCCAAAGCCCCCTTGAGCACAAAGAGTGAAGGGAAGGGTGTGTGCGTGTCTATGCGTGTGCCATGAAAGTTTCCTTCTCATAACTAAGCAACTTAAACCAACAATTAGCCATTTGCTATTTAGAATGACCACCCCCCACCCAGACCCTGTATATTGAACAAATTCTGAGAAGGAGGAAAGTGTCCAACTAGAAATTTAAATATAAGGGGGGAAAAACAAACAAACAAAAAACTCCAGAATAAGGGTAAAGCTACATTCAGGAGGGTCTCTTTAGGGCCACAGTCTCTCGTGTAAAACTCACAAGTCCCTGCAAGGACGACACTGTCCCCATTTTAAAGGCAAGGGAATGGGAGTTCCTGGTGGTTAAATAACTTGCCAAGTTTGAAGGCCTGTCGTGCCAACTCTGGCTGCAAAACTCTTAACCTTGACTCATATGGACTCTGAAGGTCACTTCAGATGGACATGTGTGGCCCAAGTCCCATTTTCATCATCATAGACCAAATGTCACATACCCAGGCGATGAAGACTTGCTAATTATGCATTAGCCTTTAAGCCGCACATATAAAGGAAGAACTTATCAGGAACTGACAGCTCTAGCCACCAATAAAAGGAACAAGAGTAACCACATTTCTCAACCTCCGCCTCCCCCCTGGAAGTGTAGATACAAGGTTTGTAGTGAACCCAGGAAACTCGGCATTTCACCCTGGTGTGAAGCTCTGCAGCAAAGCCCACCAGCCCCGGGAGCCCAAGACCTGACCTGAGTGCTGGTTTTGACACTGACTGATGGCATGAACAGGAAGCAGTAAGTCATGTCACTTCACTGAGCTCTGATTTCCTCTTGGATAAAATTGATGTAATAATAATATTACGCGATACTAATACATATGTCATATTATTGCATCACGGTCATATATAATGCTACTTGCCCTGACTACAGGTAATTGTGAAGACCGGGTGAAGTCATGGATGTGAAAATGTAAGCTCTAAACAAATGGAAGCGGTATGACTCTGAGGATGGTGATGGCTGCATTTAGACTTGTCACAGCCATTGCCTCACCGAGTCACTCCCAGCAGACTGCCCTGGGAGTCTGTGAGACGGAGGCAGTTTTCCCTGGATGGAATCCTGGTGGGGCAGGAGGAGAGACCCAGACAGCAGCACTCTGAAAGGGCTAGGCTTTAACAGGCTCCGTGGATTGCAGCGCACGGAGCAATTCTACATCAGTGCCCTTTGAAGTTCCGTGCTTCTGCGTGTCGGACGTACACTGCGTGGGCCTTCTGCATGGTTTCTAATCTACCCTCAGTCAAAATCAAATGCTAATAAAATGATTTATTCCGCTTGTGGTTTGGCCTTCCCTGTGTTTTCATAGCTCCGCCTTCCTACCTCCCCCACACTTTCCTTCCACATGTTGGTCCATCTGTTCTAGGTGGGATTTGCCTGGTAGTCAAGGAGCTTGTTTATTGCAGCTTCTGGCACATATACCTGACGCCATGAGAGTGTGGAAACAGCCAGGCCCTGAATATATAATGAGGATCATTAGGTGACACTGCAGCCCATGAATTCACCTAGTGTGTGTGATGGCGTGCTCCGCAGACGGCACAGATGGCTACAGTTGAGGATTGGACGTGTGTGTTCCTGCTACAGACAGTGTTGACAGGCCTTGAGGCCAGGGAGCCCCAGGGTACAAGCCTGACCGCCCCGACCAGCTTTGTGGTTGAGCTGCTTGACTTCCTGCTCTCTGGGTGATGGAGCCAGGCTCTTCCCATGAGCAGAGAGCTGAGTGGGAGATCAAATGCAGAGTGCCTGGTGGCACTTGGTTCTCTGTGGATACTTCCCTCCTCTAAACCCAGTAAATGACCCTGTGCTTGGACAAATGCATCTTGACAGACATAGCTCCTCTTTTACTCTCCTGAGGAGATGAATCAGGAATTATCTCCATTCAGGTTCTCAGCACATCTGCCACCGTAAGGACACGTGGCAGGCCTTGAACGTGGGCCTCTGCAGAGACTTGCATGGCAGGTGTTGGTTTTGAGGGAGATCTGAAGTGGTTCTTTCAACCATCCCACAAGCTTCCTCTGTGACTCATGTGAAGTGACACACCTTATAGAGAGGGTTTGGCAGGCATAGACAGACGACTTTCAGAGGGTGTGCAACTCTCGCTGGGAACCAGAGTGGTTAGAGCGTGACCAGTCGTGTGGTGTGTGGCAGTAAAACAATAGTGTGCTGCTGCCACATCAACAAGGGAGTAAGGGGAAAGTTGCCAGCCTCCCGGCTCCACCTGCCACCGAGGGCTTTGCAGAACGTGGGAATCAGACCACCATTGTCATCGTTATTTTTAATTGAATCTGTGCTTCCTAGGTTATAACACAAGGTTCCTGGGACTGCGGTTGTGGTTTTTATGTTTTATTTTATATTTTCAAGAAGAGAACTTTTGCTTTAATCCCTTAAAGCACCCCAGGGAGTGATTTAATTCCAAGCACTGTCACCTGCCCACTCCGGCTGGGGTGCCTTGCCTGCTAACCCTTGAGTGGGGCTATCACAGAGCCACCTGGCATAGCGTCACCTGACTTTTCTTCCTCCCCTCCTTCCCAGCATCAGGAATCCTATCCACCCCGGTTTTCTCCAGCCATGATATGCCTCGTGGGAACCAAAGTCCTTGAGAAGCGCCAAGTGAGAAAATGGATGGTGTCGAGAGGACTAGCTTCTCCTCTCCTTCTCAATCGCCAGTATTTTCTTAAGACTCAGCAACAGCAGAGCTGCATGAAATACGGACAGTTCCAGAAGCTGCTGGACTTCTCTGCATGACTTCTGAGGACGTTGCAACCAGCTGTACAGTCCCAGGGGGCTGAAGAGAAACACTCTCTTGAAAGGACGATGGTCACTCAATCTTTTTCTCTAATATGATCATTTTTCCTCATTACTGTGACAGCCAAATGATCCTTTTGGCTAAATGAAACAAAGCATCGACATGCTTCCTGGACTCCGAGGCAGACCTACCTAAGGGACTACTAGTCTGAGAAAGCAGCAACCACTATTTTGTAGTCTGTAAACTTTGGTGAAAGCCATAGAATTAAATCATTTAACATTTGCTTGTCTAAGTGGTTTAAAAATAATTATTTTTAAATTTCAAGGAGGAGGGTAAGTTCCTTTAGGGAACCTAATTTTTAGGGCATTATAACATAGTGGCTAAAAATACAGAACTTGGAGCCAAGCTCTTGGGTTAGCTGTCTTTCTCCATTACTTCTTGGGCAAGTTATTCAACCTCAATATGCCTCAGTTTCTTAAGTAACATGGGATAATAACAGTACTTACTTCACAGGGTTATTGTGAAGATTAAGTGCAAAGTGCTTTTGAGTGTGCCTGGCACACAGTACGTGCTCTCAAGGGTTTGCTATTATTTTTATTATTTTTTTTATGGAAAATAATAGGAGAGAGAAGACCAGTAAAAAATTCTCTGAAATTGCATCTGGAAAGACCTTTATAACATACCACCAAAAAGAAGTCATGAGATACTTGGCTTTTCCTGCCTCAAACGTTGCAGATTAAGGAAAAGATAGGAGGAAAGGAGAATGCTATGTGCTGCCATGTTGTTCGAGATCTTTCCAGTCGGCAGAAGATGAGGACAGTCAGGAGGCCAGGGCTGCCCAGCCGAGTTCCGTGCACAATGGCAATGGACAGGGTTATGATTTTACACAGGACATTAAAACCAACACATGGATTAACTACAGGCATTAAATACAGACAGGAACAGCAGAGGCCCTTTACTTGACAGAGCTAACAAACAAGGAATATGGCCTTAATCCCTGCAAAACTCGATAGTTGTTTCCCCACCCAGTTATGTGAGTCTCCCGTTGTTCAAATCTTCTAAATCAATTATTGGGGGGAGGGGTTAAAATTTCCAACAGTAATTTTGAATTTGTCTATTTATCCTTGATTTACATATTATATATTTGTATATTTTAAGCCTATGTTATTAGGTGCATACAAACATTTAATATTATTACATATTTTGGTGAATTTCCCCCTTTATCTTATGAAATGGCTTCTTTCTTTACTCTGAAATACACTTTGTTGGATATTATTCTGAAATTTCTTTTAGTTAGTGGGAACATGGTATGTAATTTTCTATCCTTTTACTTTTAATATATTTGTGTGTTTTATATACATTTATCCAGTACTTGCTCTACCTACAGCACTATTCTTGGGGCTGGGATAATGATAGAAAAGTGAGAAGGATATGGTCAAACTTTCATTTAGAATGGAAAGGGACAGAACTAGGGATATCAAGACCCATTGGAGACTGCTGCAGCAATTAGGGTGAGAAATCACGGTGGCCTGTACTCACAGGAAGGGAAGAGAGAAACGTGTGGATTGAAGATATATCTAGGAGGGGGCATCATCATAATTCTGTGACTGAAAGGAAGTGGGAGCAGAAGGAACGTGGAGGAGCCAGTGCATTGGCGTTAAGAATAATGATGCTTTTTCTGAGACATGGGACATTTGGAGGGAACACCTCCCTTGGGGATCTGCTTAGTTTGAGACAGCTATGAGACACCTAAAGTAGAGATGTGAAGTACACGGTTGATGAACAGTTTTGAAAGCACTGGAGAAGTTTGGGCTAGAGTTTTTGGAGACCTTCCATATGGACAGTAAGTGAGGAGGTGGTAGTAGTTAAAACCACCAGAGAGAATGTGTAATCTATGTGCTAGAAGAAGGGGAGGAGAGGGAAATGGGGAAAGGAGAGGACTTGGCCGGAAACAGAAGTCATAAATGAAGAAAAAATGGAAATGAATTCACAGTTTAGCTTAGCAATAATTAACGCCAAGGAGAAGTTTGGTAAATAAACATACTTTGTCTAAAACCAGCTTCATGATTATCTCTTATATTCATACACTGGTGTCGCTCATTAGAGTTTTGTTTATCGTGTGTGGGTATTTTACTAGGCGAACGTTTGAGAAATCACATGTTGCTAGGTGGGTCAATGATTTAAATCTCAAGGAGGCTCCCTCTAAGCCTTGACTGGCTCTACTGGTCTTATACTCTCTAGCAGCTACAGATGCCCCAGGAAGAGTTCAGCTGGACTTAGGAAACATGTCATGAAAAATCTATCTTGTTTCAGTGAGTCCTCATGTTCCCCCTCTTTCTCCTCTTTCACTACAACACTCTTGACTCTCTGGGTCTTTAAATGCTGGCCCTCCATGGACAGCACCTACACACAGGTGCGCTTGGAGAGCTTGCAGGTGATCAGGCTTCTCCAGAACACAGGGTGTGTGTGGGACAGCGACTGAGAATGGAACTCATAGCTGGAGCTGGGATCTAAAAGGTGGCAGACAAAGTGTTTTAAGTGTGAGAGAGACATGACTTTCATATGTGCTCCCTCAGGCAGTGGAGTGAACGATGAATTGGTGAGAAGTGAGCTGGAAGGAGGGAGCAAGATTAGCATGAGCTAATAATAGCCCGTATTAGAGCAGGGGCAGTGGTAGTGGATATGGGAATACAGATCCCAGACATATTTAGGAGACGGAATGACAGAACTGGTATCTGATTGACTTGGGTGATAAGGATAAAGGAATATTTGAAGATACTCCACCGTTTCCTGCTCAGGCCACTCACTGAATATTAATGCCCTTACCTAAACGGTGATAGAATAATAACTAATTTCTACTTTCTTATAGCATCTGAGACTTCTCTGGAAGCGCTGTAAAAATGACCTACACCTTGGACTCACCCAAGTCAGAGAGGAAGAAAGAGGAGCTTACCTGCCTGGCTTCTTCCCAGTTCCCATTTCCCACTGGTCAAGGTTCATCTCACAGGAATTAATGTCTTGCTCTTCTGAGTTGCAGCATCTGGCTCCCTAGCAGCTAACCAGGAACCAGATCCTACAGCTGGTAAGGTAGTGATTCATCAAAATTCAGTGTGAGGTGACAGAGAGGGAGAAGGAGGTGAGATTGTGAGAAAGTACAGTAAGTTCTTGTCCAATGATGGCATCTAATGTAAATCCTCTTCCCAAAACACAAAGAACACAGATCCTACACATTTAGAATAAGGGTAAACCAACATTTTCCCACTTTAGTCTGCCCTCCTCCCAAAGACTAAAATCCTTTGGCATCCTTGGCAAGGAACAAAGCAGTGTTAAAAAAAAAAAAAAAAGAGTCCCCAAGAAGTTGGAGCTATAAGTAGTCTTTCTCATGTGTTTGCAACCCCAAGTCACACATGTGTTATCTCCAAACCCTCAAGTTATGAATTTAATTTAAAGTGTCATCAGACTAATAAAGACTCTTGGCATCTGACAGAGCAAATGCAAACTTCTCTGCAGAAGGCATCTTCATTCTAACTCTCCAAAATTTCAAACATAATTTTCCATAAAACTGAGCAGCTTCCAATAATGAATAACTATGCACCATGAATGAAAACCAGCAGAAACAGACGCGTGAGAACTTCATATATTAGAATTACATGCAAACTTACACATCTAAAACAACCATGTTTAATACAATGAAAGAAGAGCTTTAAAAATATATGTAGGGAACAGGGAAAAATTTTTAAAAGACTTAATTGGTCTAAAAAGATAGAACTTCTAAAACATTTTCAATAAGTGAAAGTTAAAATGTAGTGGATGTGTAGAACATCTTAAACCCAGAGAAAGAGATAATTGGTATACAGAAAGACAAATAGAATAAATTAACCAGAGTGCAGCACTAAATAAATAAATAAATAAATAAGAGACTTTAAAAATGTGAAGCAAAGAGCTATAGAGGATAGAGTGAGAAAATCAACTCAGAGTTCCTGATAAAAAGGTGAGAGACAATGGGGCAAAAAGCAATACTTATGAAAATAATGCCTGAGGATTTTCCAAAACCGATTAAAGGTACCAAACCACAGAATCAAGTTGCCCAATTAATTCCCAGCATGATAAATAAAAAGAAAGCAAATCTCAGACACATTTCCATGATAGTTCAGAATCCCAAGACATAAAAGATCTTAAAAGCAGCCAGGAAAAAAAAAAAAAAAAGCCACACTGTCTTCAAAGGAGTGACAGACTAATCTCAGATTTATTAATGACTTCACAACAGTTACACTGAAAGCTAGAAAACAATGGAATTAAATCTTCACTGTGCTGAAACAAAGTAACAACCATCTTATAGTTCTATACGATACATAATATTGTTCAAAACCAAAGGCAAAATGAAGATAGGCAAGCAGAAACTGACAGGTTGCCACCTGTAAACACCAAAGAAAATTCTAAAAGATGCATCCCAGATAGAAGGTTTCAAATACAAGAAAGAATGATGAACAAATCAAGTGGTACATATGTGGGTAACCAAAAAAGATTGAGGGAAGAGAGGAAGGGAAATAGTCATCGGGGATCCACCAGTGGTTCTGCAAATCGGAAGATGGCAGCATCTCTTATTTGGTTACAGGTCACGGAGGAGGTGGCTTACAGGTGACAACTGGTACCCTGACCTGACCTAAGCAAACCCCAATGAAGATAACCAAGGATAATCAATCAGTCAAGTGAAAAAAGAAAGTTACTTTTCAACTGAGGATTTTTTTAAAAATTATTTTTAGGTAAATCCCTTGCTTTTGTTTGGTGGAAATAATTCTGTCACACTTCATAGACTTTCTCTAGCCATTCTGCTTCAGAAAAGATGGGTCAAAGCACTTAAATGTGGAATGTGGGAGGAGAAATTAGCTGAAATGTCTACAGATCTGGCTTAGTTTCCTCTTGCCTTTTACTAGTAAAAATCGTGTCTCTTGTCAGACTGTGTTCTTTCAGGTGCCACAGCCCACAGCTGGAGGCTTGCTGCCAAAGGACTGAAGGAAGCTCATGACCAGTCTTGCACGGCTCACAAGTTGGCGGGAGGAAAAGTTCAGGTCAAGCTAGAGTTTGTGTCGCAATGGTTGTTGGCATTGACCCAGCACTGTTCCCACATTTTACTTGTTTCAGCTCATACTTGGAAGGTCAGTGAACAGCAGAAGGAAGGGAAAGAATTTGTATCTACTGAACAAACCTTCAGCTGGTCCTTGGATCAGCTTCCAGCTACTTTTGTCCTGGTGAAGTTAAATGATCAGAACGCATGCAGTTGTGACCTGGTGGGTCCTCAAGAGGCCAGTACCAGCACTGAGAAAGGGTGGCTCCATCCTAGACTTTTGTGGTGCTTTGGTTTTGAATGATACAGTCTCCACCTAATGGAGCTCTTAAATCTGACAGTGTCTCCTTGTAAATGTTTGTTTGTTTGTTCAAGTAACAGGGAAGATAATGATCCAAAGAAGTACAGAAGGGAGAAGATGGGGGGTAAACAGATGAAAACTACGGGAGAACAGAGGTGATACACCTTCAAGAAAAGCTTAGATTAAATCAACTGGGAAAGCTGGAGGGGATCAGTTTGAGAGTGGAAGGGGTAACTCTGTTTGGGAAGGTAGAAGAAGAAAGGTCAACAGTTTGGTGAGGTCAAAGAGTTAGTTCCTCTGGTCCTGGGTATTTGCCAATAGCATTAACTCTGCAGCGAGGGAGGGGCAACTTTGTGCAGGGGGGTGGCAAAATGGGTGAAGGGAATCAAAAGGTAAAGACTTCCAGTTATAAAATAAAAAGTCCTGGAATGTCGTGTACAGTATGGTGACTATAGTTAACGATACAGTGTTGTATATTTGATAATAACTAATAGAGTAGATATTAGAAGTTCTCATCACAAGAAAAAAAATTGTAACTGTGTGGTGATGGATGTCAACTACACTTATTGTGGTGATCATTTCACAATCTATACAAATATTGAATCACTATGTTGTACACCTGAAACTAATATACTATTATATGTCAATTATATTTCAAAATAAGAAAGAAAAAAAGAAGGTAGTTCTTTTTAAAATTAATATGAAGGGGCAAAATTAATCAAAATAGTTTTGTCTATACACATTTGCCCACCAAAGAGATTATCTTTTAACACACACACACACACACACAAACACACACACACACACAGAATGGTAAGCATTTGTGTTATGTATTCTATATACTAAGGCTACAATGTTAATTTTGTATATAAACTGAAATGAAGCTCTATTTTTTTTTTTAGAGGAAAGTACCCTCAAAGTGAGTAAAGAAAATACAGTAGTAATTCAGTACAATTTCAAGAAGCATACTATTTAATTAATGATTGGTAATTAAGTGACTCAACAAAAATGCAAATGGAAACTAAAATTCTTTGTGTACATAAACTGCATCTATAATCAAATTTTTGAAATAAATAAAAGGAAATGGAAAAAAAAAAAAAAAGAGGCAACTTCCCACTTTACCTTAGAAGGGAAGACTTCTTTGCTTAGTGGCAGCTGCACTTAGAAGTTCATTTAATTTCTGTCTCCTCTTACCAGATGCCTGAGTGCAGCTGCTGTAAATCTTCCAGAAGCTCTTAAAGTGCTGTACTCCTGTTTGAGGAATTCATTTAAATTTCTTTGAGGACACTTCTTAAAGCCTCCTGAAAGTGCCTTATGTAAGATGCGTTTCATCTTATGTGATGAGATGGATTGACATATTTATTTTAATCTTTTTTTAATTGTTGAAGAGGATGTATTTATTTTAGAAGCAAAAGCATTTGCATCCATTGAAGAAAAATGGTGGATGGGCATTTCTGTGGATGCTTGACAGACGGTGTTTGAGCTAACAAATTTACCACGGAATCACATTTCTCTGAATTTTGAAGGCTACCTGTGAGTTTGGCTGTTAGAACCCTAATGGAAGGTAAAGAAAAGGGGCCCGTATTTCTTTGGCTTTCCTACAGTAAAACTACAATCACTTTGAAGGAAAAAACTGTAAAAGGAAAGGAGATGGCTGAGTTGGTAGGACACCAAGGTCCACGACCAGGATGTAATAAACACTGAGGTTAAGACACAAAGACAATGGGCTGCATTTTAATCTGAGAGTAAATCGTTCTCTAATCTGGTTTTCTTGGATCAAGGGTAGATATTTTTATGCCGCACACCTTGGGGTTAGGTCAAATGAGCTCCAAACACAGTAAAAAGGATGAGGGGGCTCCACGTTTCAGTTTCTTAGCGCTATTTCTTGAATCATTTTTTTCTTTTCATTTTATCGAGATATAACTAATGTATAAGTTTAAGGTGTACAGCATGGCTTGTCGTACGTATATTGCAAAAATGATTACCACAACGGGCTTAGTTAAAATCTGTCAACATTTTAATGTCTTGACTTTGCCATAGTTTCCTCTTGTTAACACAGTTGAAGGACACGTCCACTGGTCAACAAATGTTGCTCTGGGCAGCCTTTTTAAGTGTTTGCACTTTGCCCGGGTGGCATGCCCAATGCCAACACCCCCACCCCAGACAGGAAGCATGGCATGATCTCCCTGTGGGCACAGCCACTGCCTGGTCTGGCTCAGGTCTCACCTCTGTTGCCCCTTCACTCATGCTGACATGTGCCCCTGCTCTTCTTTTGTCACTTGGTCAATTCTCAACACCTAACGAGCACTCGCACCCCAGCACACCCTCAGGATGTCAGATTTGGCACAACAGAGTAAAAGAAACTGGATGTCACTTCTGTCTAATGCAGATGGCAGCCTAGAGTTACAGCAAAAGCAGGCAGTTGGGCACCAAAGACCACAGCCTGAGATCGACCGTGAACTAGCTGTGTGCCCTCGAGTCTCAAATGGCTGGTCTGCTGGCCCCTCCAGTTCTAATAGTCTATGAATCTATCTCAAATGTACGTGTTAACAGCATACTCAATTTCCCTTTATCTTCGTACAACATAGAATTGCATTAACCCTCGAGATATCTTCAGTTAAGTGAAGGTCTGAAGAGTTTGAGCTGTGAGGACGGTTATCCCAGGAAAGAGACTAAAAATGCTAGTCCACGGAGCAAGAGAGAACCAACAGGAAACTGATGGGAAAACTGAGCTCCAAAAATATAAACAGTCATAGAAAAAAAAAAAAGAATTGTTCATTCCAGCATTAGCTCGGTGCCATTTCCTCCCAGCGTTTTGCAAGTTTCAGTGGGAACCATGCAACGCGGCCGCCGCTGCAGCCGCACCTCTCTTCCTTGAGGCCAGAGCATCTTCTTATATTTCACAATGAAACAGGCTGCTGCTCTGGCCCTGTGACACTCTCGCTTATACAAATGGCAGGCATTTGGTAAGAATGAATCAGATATCTTCAAACCTCCTCAATTTCTCAGAAGAAATAACCTCCAAGGCATCCAAACGTTATAATGTTTTTAGTTCGTGTTGTCCACTTTCTGTAGGAGCGAAGCCAGGAGGTTATCATTCTGATTCCATCTTACAGCCTGGGAAACCAAGGCCAGGAGACCCAAGGTGACATTTCCAGCTGGCCTAATAAGCCAAATGCAGCGTCCCTGGGCTCAGACTTCTGATGTTGCTTCCTAGTGCTCAGATCACTGGAAACAAGAGTTTTCAAACAAAGTATGTATTGCAAGCTGCTCTCTGTTATTGCCCAATGGAAAATGGACAGACAAAACCAGGACAGAGAATGTGTATTAAATTTTGAACAACTGAAAAAAAAGAAAGGAAGGAAGAATTCATCCAAACAAATAAAACTTTTCAAACAACTTTCCTTAGAATGACATTTTGATGTTGACTTAAATTGCTGCGGCTGACTAGAGAAGGCAAAGCAATGAAAAAGAGAAAAATCTGCACTTGGTGAAAGAGTCCCAAAGAGCCTCAAATCCAATTTTAACTCAGAAAACAGTTATATAATCGTTTTATTCAGCATCTCCATGGCATGAGAATGATTGAGCAAGAGAATGTCCTCAGTGCCACAGCTTTTAAATTGTAAGACACAACCTTTCGATGCCTTGGTCTCTGACATCCCATTGGCATAATACTGGCCCAACAGAGTGGAAAAGGCAGTAAGTGGGGTCCACAGATGATTCACCATCTGTTGGGAACACAAGCTTTCTCCTTCCAAAGGAGGTCAAAGGGATGCACAGACAGTTGCCCCACCCAAGCTCTGGACAAGGCCAGTGGCCAGGTTCATCTGTCAAAGGTCAAGGCCGACCTTCACAGTCGTGTGTGTGGCCTCTGGCAAGTTGTCTAGCTGAAAAGGACTGTGCCACGTGGGGCATGCTACTCGAGCAAAGTGCAAACGTGAGTGCTGCCCAGTGCAACATCCGTTGACCAGTGGACATGTCCTTCAACTGTGTTCGCGAGAGGAAACTATGGCAAAGTTGAAGATAAATGGAGCACACTCTTGCATCCTTCACACACACTCGGAGATGTTTTCCCTCTTAGCTTTCACCTCCATTTATTAAACCACAAGCAGACTTCAGACTCGCCCAACCCCGTACCCTTTATATACCTCCGCCCAGTGAACTTGGTGCAATTACTCGCCCTCCGCCTCTGCCCTTGGATTTGTACAGTCTATATCTTTTTCCTATTTTGGATACTTCTATTATATATATTCCCGTTATAGAGTTTGTCCCTTTGAACTTGCATGACAGTTTTTATAGATGTATCTCCCTACCGCTTGGACTGCAAGTTGTTGAAAGCAGACACACTGAAAAATACAGGCTTGAGGTCAATCTGCCTTGGGGCTCTGCCTTTCTCCCTGAGTGAGCTTAGATGAGTCACTTCCCCTCCAATCCAGTTTCCTTATCTATAGAGTGTGGATAATAATACCTACAGCAAAGAGATGTTGTGAGGATTGAGACGACTCATGTAAGGAGTTTGGAATGCTCCTGGCACACAGTGAGCTGGAAATTCTTGTCACTCATTTGGTTTCCCTACAGTACCACCCCAATGGCCCTCACACCCAGTAGGTTCTCAACGAGGGCTGTCTAATTGAGTAGAGGTATCATTGGAACTGCATCTGTGCCCTATAGGCAGCAGTGATGGTGGGCTGCTGTTTCTTGGGGGATGTAAGACCACTGAGCACAGTATAGCAAGGCAGAAGTGTCTCCTGACCATGAGCTATGAGTTCCTGGAGCTGCTTATGTAACACCAAAAGCCATGGCTGATCCAGGAGACCAGTTCCCACTTGCTAGCCATGGAGCCAAACTTCTTTCCTAACAATCACAGGACAGGAGGTGGATGGTTGCACTGTAACAAAGTAATGAGACCCACCAACAACAGGACTGTTCTCTGGGACCTCTGGGTAGACCGAGGCCTGGAAAAGATGTGGTGGCCCCTGTGGCCTGAGACAAAGGGTGATGGTCTTATCCTGGATGAAGCTTGTGACCGGATGTCACGTCCCAGCATACAAACCAGCCGCAAGAAATTCCAGCTTAGCAGTAGGGCCTGACTGAGACATGCCAGGCAGTCTAATCATTCAGGTCCCCTCAGATCAATCGTCTGAAATCCAAATCCAGATTCAAACATATGTGCAGCGTCTTGATCTTTCTCCTCATGCTTTGCTCAGTCTAATGAGAACATAACTTCGCGTCCCGCCTGGTTGAGCAATGGTGGGGAAGCAGCCAACTGTGTTTGGGAGGACGCTCTGCAATTAAAAAAAAAACCACCCTAAATAGAAAACCTGAAAAGTGGGGGATTTATATAAAAATCAATGAAGTGATCTGCTTACGTCCTGAATATA